>NC_133352.1:28306324-28906324 GCF_030506205.2 Paramisgurnus dabryanus
TGTGCCCTACGGAAAGTCAAAGTTGTGTTTTGGGATTAGAAAATGCAGTGTAGCTAAATCACTTGGCCAACCGTGGCTCCATTTTACTGTTTCCATCAGGTCCAAATATCAAGGTGTTTGACTCATAAAAACTATTTGAAATTCAACCCCATGTATGCTTTCATTGTGCTGTACTTAGCAGATATCTGTGTTTAGGAATCAATTATTGGATATGTTCAGTGCATCTGGAAACAGCTTGTCAATCGAGAATACGATATATTACATACACTATGATTTTTATTATATACACTAGTAGCCAAATGTGATGTCAAACTCTAAACAATTGACATCTTGGCTCTTTATTCAAATATTTTATTAAAGTTGCATTAAAAATCTGTATGAATGTAGCATTGAGGTCTTGAAGCTCAGCTTTGAGAAGAATTAAAAAAATTACACACATGTGCAAAGTTTACATACAATATACAATGACTATTTTTATATACAATGACTACAAAATATTACCACAAAAGAGGATCAATAAATATTATTTATTTACATATATTTTTTGTTGCTTTTTTGTATATGCAAATAAACACAGATTTTCTAATATGGCTTGTGGCTTGTCCTTTTTGGCAATTTATTTTTTCAATAAATACCCTAAATGTTTAATATTTGTGCATTTTGTACCATACACCATATTTTGATGATTTAATCTAACCTGAGGTGGCAATAAAAGCAAATATTGTACAAAACTCCCCTACCCTCGGATACAGACATCATTTACACATGTACTACTGTATATTTACAGTAATGCATATAATAAAATGTATAGATACAGTGTATATCGGTGTCATTGCTCTTCATGACATGGCAAGTGTCATGAACATGAAGAAGAACTTCTGTATGTTTGTGACAACTGTCATTAAGTGTAATTCGTTCAATTATGTCATTTTTAATGCAAAAATGACATTAGTTTGAGATGTCTTTGTTATGACAACTTGACATAAACCAATGCATCATAACTTGTCATGACAACTTGGCATTACCAAGACAACTGACCATTTTTTACCAGTGATACAAATTTAATTTGTCATTAAAATGTCATTAAGTGTTAATACTCTGTCAAAGAGTTTTATAACAACGTCATGAATATTTTTCTTGACCTCAGCTACAGTGGTACAAATATAATGTGTCATTAAAATGTCATTAAGTGTTAATACTCTGTCAAATAGTTTTATAACAACGTCATGAATATTTTTCTTGACCTCAGCTACAGTGGTAAAAATAAAATGTGTCATTAAAATGTCATTAAGTGTTAATACTCTGTCAAATAGTTTTATAACAACGTCATGAATATTTTTCTTGACCTCAGCTACAGTGGTACAAATAAAATGTGTCATTAAAATGTCATTAAGTGTTAATACTCTGTCAAATAGTTTTATAACAACGTCATGAATATTTTTCTTGACCTCAGCTACAGTGGTAAAAATAAAATGTGTCATTAAAATGTCATTAAGTGTTAATACTCTGTCAAATAGTTTTATAACAACGTCATGAATATTTTTCTTGACCTCAGCTACAGTGGTACAAATAAAATGTGTCATTAAAATGTCATTAAGTGTTAATACTCTGTCAAATAGTTTTATAACAACGTCATGAATATTTTTCTTGACCTCAGCTACAGTGGTACAAATAAAATGTGTCATTAAAATGTAATTAAGTGTTAATACTCTGTCAAATAGTTTTATAACAACGTCATGAATATTTTTCTTGACCTCAGCTACAGTGGTACAAATAAAATTTGTCATTAAAATGTCATTAAGTGTTAATACTCTGTCAAATAGTTTTATAACAACGTCATGAATATTTTTCTTGACCTCAGCTACAGTGGTACAAATAAAATTTGTCATTAAAATGTCATTAAGTGTTAATACTCTGTCAAATAGTTTTATAACAACGTCATGAATATTTTTCTTGACCTCAGCTACAGTGGTACAAATAAAATTTGTCATTAAAATGTAATTAAGTGTTAATACTCTGTCAAATAGTTTTATAACAACGTCATGAATATTTTTCTTGACCTCAGCTACAGTGGTACAAATAAAATGTGTCATTAAAATGTAATTAAGTCTTAATACTCTGTCATATAGTTTTATAACAACGTCATGAATATTTTTCTTGACCTCAGCTACAGTGGTACAAATAAAATTTGTCATTAAAATGTAATTAAGTGTTAATACTCTGTCAAATAGTTTTATAACAACGTCATGAATATTTTTCTTGACCTCAGCTACAGTGGTACAAATAAAATGTTTCATTAAAATGTCATTAAATGTTAATACTCTGTCAAAGAGTTTTATAACAACGTCATGAATATTTTTCTTGACCTCAGCTACAGTGGTACAAATAAAATGTATCATTAAAATGTCATTAAGTGTTAATACTCTGTCAAATAGTTTTATAACAGCATCATGAATTCTCTTCAGTTTATAATGTTTTTTTATGTTTACTCTAGTTGTCTAAGAAATAAAATCAATCATCCAATAATAATAATAATAATTAATATTCATAAAATTATATTATATTGCATTTGGAGACCGATTCACCTAAAATTAAATGAAAATGGTATAATAGTGGGTTAAGCCATGCAGCATTGGGTCCATATCGCTTCAAAAACAGTTCATTACATCAAATTAATTACATTTCTATGTCAGAAAATTTCAGAACACTTGTTCAGTTGTCAGTTTTTTGTGCATTGTGTACATACATAAATTATAAGAACATGTTAAGTATAATCTTTTGATGTGTCTGTTGCATTTTGTTAAGGTATTTAAAATTATTTGACAGAGTATTAACACTTATACACTTTTGATGACATTTAAATGACAGGTTAATGTAATGTTAACCCATAAAGCTAGGTTGTTTCCTAAGTTTGATTTGAATTATTCTGCTATGTCATGTTTATAACAGATCTATGACTGATTCAAGTTGTCATAACAAAGACATATCAAACAATGTCATCTTTGCATTAAAAATGACATAATTGAACAAATGACTCTTATTGACAGATGTCATGAATGTGCATAAAATCTCCTTCATGTTCATAACACGTGTCATGTCATGATTATGAATGTGTTATGTCAGTCATGTCAGCTGAGACAGTCTAAGAAACATGAGCAGTGAACCATAGTGCCATAGTATCTCATTCTGCACAGGTTTCTCACCTTGATAACAATGTGTCCCTTTCTGGTACCCGTGCGATCGAGTTCACGGTGCTCCTTCACCATCACAATCTCCCCCTCCTCTTCCACCTTCTGCATGTTTTTCTCTACTTGGTTTAAAATGCAGCAGTAATCCTGCTGTGCTATGCACACAAACTAACAGAAGGAGAATGAACGGAGAGAAAAAGCAAGAAAGGAAGCAAATTACTTTCAATATGCTGCGGTACATTCAAATGATTCCCAGTGATAATTAAGGCAGGGCATTGAAACAGCGGCAAGATTTTATTACAGCTAAATTTTCTTTAATCATTGCATTATTCTCATGCTTAACAAATGGGCAGGGCTACATCACTTTTGCAGTAAACGAGTCGCCACAAACCACTGAAATAGGTTAGGCGGGGAATAACTGCCATTCACATCCTTAATTATAATTTGGAAATAACGATGAATATTAAAAGAATCTCATGGGAACTGTTAAGAAATATCAAGAGCATATGTTACTCTATAATTTTTACATATATATATTATGCATAAAGAAAATAAAGCCAATTTGTAGGGCAGTTAAGAGTTTTTTGGCTTGAGAAATTTGTTTTACATCATTATGCTGCCTTCTCTTTGGCCAAAATTGATCACATATGTTTACCCAAAGGGTAAATTTATTTTAAATTGAGATTTATACATGATCTGATAGCAGAATAATTAAAGCTTTCCATTCATATATGGATTGTTGGGATAGGACAATATTTGGCCCCGATACAACTATTCGAAAATCTGTAATTTCAGGGCACAAAAAAATTTAAATATTGAGAAAATCGCCTTTAAAGTTGTCTATATGAAGGCCTTAGCACTGCATCCACTCACAAAAATAAAGTTTTGATATATTTACGGTAGGAAATATCTTCATGGAACATGATCTTTACTTAAAGGAACAGTATGTAGGATTGTGGCCAAAACTGGTATTGCAATCACAAAACTTGTGGCTCAAACTGGTACTGCAGTCACTCAACTGGTGGCCAATAGACAAAATGACAACATAAACATCAGTTGAGGGCTGCAACTCCACTTTTTAAATGACAATATCCTGGCCAGACCACTGTTGTCAGTGATATAAGTATTTGAAATGAGAATTAGTTCTTTATGTCTAGTGACATATCAGGGCCATTTTATGATTCATTGATATAAATTTCTTACATACTGTTCCTTTAATATCCTAATGATTTTTTTTAGCATAAAAGAAAAATCGATTTGTATTTTAAATCCATGCTACTCAAGACTGCTTTTGTGGTCCAGGGTCACATATATCATTCACCAGTACGACAATGCCAAAACAATCAACCATAAAGTAAAACAAATCTACTGGTACTTCAAAAAGGCATTGCATTGTAAGATTTATCCCATTGGATTGTTGACCCACCTGGCAGTCATCCACCTTGGTCTTCATCACACCCTTCATGTACTCTTTCTCCATGGTAGGGGATACACCAAAGCTGTTGCCCATGCACAAGATTTCTGTCCGGCCATCTGGGTGTGTCACCTCCACAGAGCCATTGAGAATGACGGACCATGAGTCCAGCTGCAAAAAAAAAACAAAAAAACAATGACAGCAAGTTAATAAATAACCCCCGCCTCACATTTACAAAGCCATTATAAATGTCATTGGGGAAAGATATACTGATATTAATAACTTACATCCAGGTTGTTTTATACATGTATACCTTTGTGGTGAATCATGATTCAAAGGCAAATTGGTTTGACACCGACTGAAATCACGCACAAACACGAAATTACATACTGCTGGTATTTAGTCCTTTTGCCTTTTGATAACAGCGTGACACGTAGTCGCTGTGAATCGCACAAGCCTGGAGCCCTGTCCTGCTTTCAATTATATGCATGCATTAGGGGAGAAAATGGCTCTTTTTGGCATGTCAATATTGAGATAAGAAGATAAGTGATCCCTGCTGTACCGCGGGCATCTTGTAATCTCAAGATGCTGAATGCTGGCATTCATTCAGGTTTAACAGAGCAGAAGCTGAATGCCTGATTGGCTGATGAAGGGGAAGCACAGAATGATGCTACATGCAAGTAAATCCAAGGAATCGAAGAAATGAAAGAAACAGTTCACTCAGAAATGATGCTCGTGGTTTCTAAGTCATATGGCATATAGTTTTTCACCTTGTTTTATGGTAAACTATTCTCTTAAAGGGATACTTCACCGATTTAGCATTCAGCTTTGTATCTGTAGAAACCCGGCAGTATTACTGAATGACCATGTTTCCCTCCCTCATTTCCCCCTGAGAGGAGAGATATCTGCATTTTGGTTCTGCAAAAAAGTCCTCCGATGATGTAATATGACGCTTTTTGCATCATCGGAGGACTTTTTTGCAGAACCAAAATGCAGATATCTCTCCTCTCAGGGGGAAATGATGGAGGGAAACATGGTCATTCAGTAATACTGCCGGGTTTCTACAGATACAAAGCTGAATGCTAAATCGGTGAAGTATCCCTTTAAGGGGAACATGATATTCTTTAATAAAATTATAAGTAAAGCCTGAGTTTAGAGTTAAATAAAAAACTACTGCCGAAAAGCTATGATACATGCTAATGATGTAGGAAAAAGTGCATGGTATGAACTGTATTTAAGGTACAAGGTCATACAGTATGTACAGGTTGAAAGTTAAAGGGTAAAGGTTCAAGTGAGAGGAATAGGGGCTAATGGTACGTGCTCATGTAACATCAAGACCGACTGACCTCTTCACCATCATTAAGTACGATGGTGCCGGCCCGTTCCACTACAGCAAACACCATGACAGCACAGAGCTCCCGTCTGACTGACATGGTCATGTTGGCAAAGGCTGGTAGCTGGTGCATGAACTCCAACAGTTGCTCTGAAAAACATTGAGAGACAAGAAATGTTTGAGAGAGAGAGAGAGAGAGAGAGAGACTGAGGGTCTTGCAATGATGATTTTTCCCTCTACCAATTGCAGTTTGTGCTTCCCAGAAGCAGAACGGAAAAACACTCTTTCCATGGCTATAAAAATAACAGCAATTAATGCATTATTAATACAAAGCTATTTTTGAGAACTGACTAAACCTTCTATATAATATACAAGACATTTTATACACAACAAAAGCTCTTCTACGGTGAAACCCCCCAAAAAATAAGTATTTGGACTAAAAGCAAGTGTATTTTGTAAATGTATAATATAAATCAAATTTCAATACAAATCAATTTTGCCCCTTTTTGTATTAATGACAGCATGTGGTCAATCTTCCAACGACATAAATATCTTTAATCTTATATTTTAAATCCTAAAACGCTTTGAACACGGATCTACATTTCTGTTAAGATTGTCTGTTGAATGGTCTATGTACAGTTTCCTTGCCGTTTTTTCCAAGAACACAGTTGACCGAGGCTCTTTTGTGCATTTGATACAGTCTTATAATTATTATACAAATCAGTGTAAAACTGTAGATGACCTAGACATGCTTAACAGCACTACAAATACAATGTTCTGATTAACATCCCATAGACAATTTGGGTAATACTTTACACTGCAAAAATGACTTTCTTACTAAGAATTTTTGTCTTGTTTTTAGTAGAAATATCAAAAAATTCTTAAATCAAGATGTATTTTCTTGATGAGCAAAATGGCCTAAGAAAAAAATCTAATCTTTAATGTTAAACATTTTCTCACCCTATTGGCAGATATTTTAGTTTACCCGTCAATTAAGAGAAAACGCTTCCCTGCCAATGACGAGGATTTCCGGCTTTCCGCAACAGCGCTTTTATCCACCATTATCCTCAATTTATAAATCTCGGAAATATTGCCCTAGGGCAAACAGCTGTATGTCCGTGTAAGTTTTGAGGATTGCTCTGCGTCTGATCTCTATTAAAATTCCTTCACAAAAATTGAATTATCTCAGCTTTTTGAGAGGTGATAAAAGAGAACTAATAAAGGTAGGATGAAACTTTTTTGTATGAAAGCAGAGGCTCTGTTTTAAAACATTGTATGTTCATATATTTTAAAAAGAACATTTTCTGGAAGGCAAACTTTTGTGAAAATCATGAAAAATGCTTGCGCTGGCTGGCAACTTTTTAAAAAACACTGGCGGGGAAAGAGCTAAGAAAAAAGTAATATTTTTTCAAGATATTTTTTTTTAATACATTGGTAGATATTTTTGCTTGTTTAAAGCACAAATTGACTTAAATTGTTTTTTTTTTGTCTAAAAATATATATTCCCTGTTATTCTGCTTTGCTGAAATTGTGAAAACGTCCAATCGAAATAAGCTTGAATTGAAAAAACTTCTCCTGCCTTAACTGCTATGACAGGGCTACACAAAGCCTAGAGACGCTTAGTTGAGAGCGAGTGTGTAGACACATGATTTGGGGTTTTGCTCTGTGCCTGTGGCCCGTCTGGGTACTCGATGACCTGTGCTTGGCACGGCTGCACTGAAGCGGAACTGTGGAAGCGTCCCAGCCGATCAAATTTTAATGTGCTTCGAGAGGTTTTGGCTGAGAGAATGACCTAGAAATAAACCGACACAGCTCTCCCCCTCTTTGCTATTGTATTCTGCGCGACCTTTCATTGTCTGCGCCTTCCTGGAAAAATGTCCTTCCTTAAGTATACTCTAAAGTTATGCCTGAATAACCCCATTGTCTTTGAAAAATTTGGTCAATGTTGCTTGATGTTAATAAGGTATATCTTACCTATATCATCGTCCGTTCTGTCCATGGGGTCTTTCTCCAGGCAGTCTCGGACAATGTCTCGGCTCATGAGGGGATCTGAGGCACGTTCGATGTCTTCCTCATCGTCATCCTCCTCGGAGTCGACGGCTGTCTCGGGCAGGCCACTGAGGTCCATGTCGCCGGGCTCACTCTCGGTGGCCTGTGTATTGGAAACAATGATCAATCAATCTTAAACTGTCATTCACTGATCCAATATACACAACCACAGTCTTGAAATAGTGTTCATTTAATACGTTTTTTTGACTTTCTATGTTGAGAGATGTAAGATGCTAATATCAGACGATGAAAACAAACACACTTTTTACATTCGGGTATGTATATACGTATACCTCAACCAAGTAAGCATGGCATTTGCAATAGCAAAATCATGGGTTTGATTCCCAGGATACACACAAACTAAACTATATGTCTTCTTGAATGAACTGCAAGTCACTTTTGGACTAATAGACCTGCATAAATGTAAATACAAAATTTACACCTGCACAAGACATCAGAACACAAAGAGCTTACATGCTCCCATTTGACACTGGCTTTATCTTAAGTAAACAAGTCAACCAAGAAACACAGCTAGACCAGTTAGTTAAAACACAGTAGGTAGAAAAAAAAAACATTATGTCCCCCGCAACCTTATTCCACATCCAACCTCGAGTCTCTCTCACCTGCCTGTGAAGCCCCAGTGAAGCGCTTTTTCTCCCCGCAACCGCCCGCAATGTCACCCTGACCAGCTGCCTACAGACGTCGGGTCCCAGCCGCATCTTTACAGCTCGGGCTTCCAGTCACTTTTAATTTTTTAAGCCCCTTGACCTGAGCTTACACAAACGCTTGTCATTTCAACTCAAATGACCTGCGTTACTCATCAAATATTCAGACGCTGCTGAAAGCAGCCACTCAAAGGGCGAACTAGGCGGGGCACTGTAAGGCGGAGCTATTATTTGGGAATGGGGAGGGATGTTGAAGGCAGGTGGCAAAATACACTGATAATAAAAATATATAACAAAACTATAACATACTATCTTTGTTAAGCGAAGATTAAATACTAGCTGAAAGCCTCCGTGATATCAAAGATGCTAAATAATGAGACACATTTTAAAGCTAAGACTGGGGATTACACATAAACTTAGATAGATCTATGCAAAAAAGTGTTAAATAAAACACTTTAGCATATACTATAATATGTACTATAGTAAACTGTAGAAAAATGTAGAAAAAGCCTTACTATAGTAAGTACCATACCATACTACACAGAATGCTTATGCTATATATGCTATTTTATAATTACTGTAATATACTATCATGTACTTCAGTATTTCTTCCTATTATGGATTATAAAAGTATTCGGTGTAACTAACTTATTTTCCTTACAACCTTTTCAAAAGAGAAGCTTGATTGTAGTTTAACAACTTTAAATTGTTAAGTATGGTAAACTACAGTTTCAAAGCATCCTGACTTCCTATGAGTTTAAACAACAGCAATCATGTTGAGAAAAGGTATCAATAGTTGACGATTAATGGGGTTTCAAGATCTTAAAATCAATAGACTAAACAGCCACCTATTAGCTGAACCTTTTAGGATGTACATTACATCACATCTTTATCCGGACATGGTTACGATGATAACCAGCCTCACATCATTAAACACAACATATTGTACATGTTGACAAACCGATCACATCACTTTGGGGTCGTTCTATCAAGTTTCCTCAACCGGCGAGATGCAAATCAGATCGATGTTAAGGCTAAGCAGGAAGCAGAGCCGCTTCTCCACGAAAACTGTTAAGAGCTAATCATGGACGACAAACATACTGTAGCGGTGGTAAATACATTGCTGCTGATGATGGGACTGATCTTTCAAACTGTCATGTCGGACGCGATCCATAGCAGTGTTTGGGCGGCTGAGATGAGCGTGAGGGGAACATTAATATTTCAGCGGGGCTATTCTTGGATCAATGCTTTCAAGTCTCCCAGAAGAACCTGTGTCATGATTTATTCAAAAAATGTGACCGTGCTGGCATCCACAAGGAGGATGTGGGCCATTACTCTTGACAACAGAAGCCATGGGTACTGTAAGATACCTATATAGCTACATCAGGCACCCTAGCATGCCTATGTAATGCTATCGTCAACATATCAGTGCAGGCTCTGAAACACGCTACTATATTTATGTATGTTAGACATTATAGATAATGTACTGTAAACTGTCACTGAAGAGGTCAGGGGTTAAAAAGCCTTGTTATTATTAGCTTTATGAGATTTGAAACCATTTTGTAATTGACAATTCAACATAAGCTTTTTTCTGATGATGCACTACTACTAACAACTACTAATGACAATGATAATAATAGTAATTATTAATAATAATATAATTACTATTAGTAATAATAATAATAATAATAATAATAAGTAATAGAGGCCACTCACATAACTGTTGAATGATTATGCTTTTCAAGCATCTTGGCATATTAACATGTGCGTTAATATGTGACGCGGATGACGTGTTATCCTCAGACATGTTTGCGAAGTTTTTTTTTTTTCAAACTTACAGCTACGTCTCCCTCAGACTGTAAACGAAGCCCGACCGCACAAAAAAACAGCTGGGGCGCACCAGATAACACGTCAGCCGTGTCGTACGTCATCAGCGTCAATGCAGTCACGTGACTTTAGTCTTGCGCATGCGCTTCACAACAGACGCGGAAGAGAAGACAATGCTGAATAAAGCATAATTTTTGGACCAAAATGTATTTTAGATGCTTCAACACATTCTAACTAACCCACTGATGTCCCATGGTTGGAACAACATGAGGGTAAGTCATTAATGACTTTATTTTCATTTTTGGGTGAACTATCTTTGGGTGAAAAGATAACTTGTCAATGGCGGGGAAAGACTTAATAGCATTAACTTATATTACATTTCCTTTCCACAGCTTCTCCACAGTATCAAGTGTCATTTTAAAATACACAATTACTTTAAATTTGAATAGATTTGATTGGCTCTCATTGGTTTGTCGTTCATTAGTAAAAAAAATTGCTCAGAAAGTGATTCCAATGATATCGTTCCTTGTATCTTTATTGTTATAGTTGTGAACTGTGTAATTCTCTTTAATTTAGACTAATTTTTAAATAGTTATCGTCCAGAGTGTAATTGGTCGTTTAGTTTCCTCTTGTTTTATAAGAAAGGTGAGGAATATTGTAGAGCAGCAAGTAACATTGGAAGGAGATCACAACCTCTTTTCATGAGGTCAGAGTCCAGCTGTTAATGAGGCTTTAACAGATGGCTATCAGGTCAGGATCAGAGATGCTGCATACACTAAATACACTTCTGCATACGACCCGCTATCAACACTCTTTAATCCGCAAACACATCAGAAAGGAAAATCAATTAAACAGCCAGGCAAACATCAACCCGTACACAATTAATCAGATTTATGGAGACTCACACACGCTCAGAAGCAAACACACATATTTTCACAGCCTGACACAGATATGTAAAAGGTGAAATGAGGTTTCTTTGTCTGAAACTCACTCGTTCAATTTCACAAGTCATTAGCTAGGCTTCAGTTGATAGGAACTGTATTAGAAGATATGAACTGAGTCGCCTGATCTTTGAAAAGCTCCTGTAGCTCAACTGGAAAAATAATTGAAATTTGACTTTTTGGTATTTTGGCACATCTAATCACTACGAATTGTTGTTGTATGAAATGTCTCACTTACAGATTGTAAAAAGCAAGTGTCAAGTCAACAGTAAAAATTTACAATTTTACAGAGAGAAAAAAATTATAGAGGATTAATTTATTAAGATTAAACTATTACTATATTAGTCCAAACAAGTGTTTACAGCAGCACTGTATAAAATATCAGCACATTTACCCATGCAAATTCAGAACTTGTAATTTGTAACCCTGGACCACAAAACCAGTGATAAGCAGCACAGGTATAGTTGTTGCAGTAGCAAACAATACATTGTATGGGTCAAAATTATAGACAGGCATGAAAACGGGTCAGGGGTGAAAAAGGTGAGAAGGGCGCTCGAGGGGCGATGTGGCCTCTGATGGGGCCGTGAGGTGGGAGGACCCCCCCAGAATAAATATTATGGGCTCATTAGGGAACATGCTGTAACTTAACTTATTTATTCTTCAGGCATGTGAATGGCCAAGGACAAAAAGAAGGAAGGAACTCAACATCCCTCCACGTGCGCAGAAACAAAATTCCCACCATAACATACATGACCATTATTTCAATTATTTAATTCTGACGGACAATTTAGATTTAAAATGTAAACATTTTACTAATAACAGAAACCATATTTAATTAAATGGGTTGATAAATGTGGAAAGCTGTAACAAGTAGAATTCCCTTACTATTTTACATCTGCAATAATTTTATTTTGCCATAATCTGACCATCAGTCACAAGGCCATACAATTTTAAGTTGGTTTTGCAATAGGGTGGACCTGAAGGCCTACATCTAATTTAAAATGACTTAATTTTACAATATAGTACTGGTTAAAAGAATTACATTATGGTTTTTGAGTCATGGGTTGAATAATTTTCAGATAAGCAAAAAAGTGATGTGGGAAAATAAAATAAGAACAAATCAAGACATTACAAGCATATAAAATAGAAAAGAACAAAGTTACAAATAAAGTAAGATCTAACAGTATTGATTAGGTAGAAAAACAGTATCAAATTAACATAACACTGTTTTCATACTATAAATTAAATATAATTAATCTTTTTAAAGCTATAAAAGTTATTTTCCTTTTGTCTTTTGTAGTTTGATTAACATTATGACTCAAACATATGCATTTCTTATGAGACGAACTGTCCCTTTAACAACGGAGAAGCGATCTATACACTGACACATGATCAACTTCTCACTTATAATAAACGACTGTTTTTATGAGAATACTTGCAGAGACTGTGGTATTACAATAAAGTTTGTGCGTATATCTCCTGTCAAGCCCAAAAAAATATGCGTTTGCGTGATTTTTGAGTTTGTGCACGTATGCGCACTGAAAACAGTTCACTTTAGCATCTTTGTCGCTCAAATAGTCTAAAATCGCTTAAATGTTACTGTAAACGGTAAACTTTCTTATGAACTGTATTAGTAACAGTATGTTCTTATTACAGCATTTCATGCAATATTTAGCAGTTTCACCATATTTACATTTAAGTACTTACAGCCGTAGTCTAGACTAGTAGACCAATGTGTCTTACAAGCGAGGAGTACGTCCATAATTCGTTCCAATCCATTCCAACAAAAATCTTTTAGGTCACTTTGCAGTGTCAGTCTGTGTAGATGTGTTGTTTTTAATTGATTGACGCATTAGAATTCTACAATGATAGTTTTACAGCGTTTTGTGTTGACTTTACGTGCCGAAGGCAGTCGCTCTACGCAGCTTCAACAAGCTTGTATGACGTAGAACACAGAAATGCGGATGACATCACAGTAGCGCGAGAGCCGTTCGAAAGCAGACTTTCTAATGGCTTCTCGATTCACTCTCGTGATACTTTGATGTCACCTGCCTGCCTGTCGGTTTTTGCAGCGCAGCATGAACTCAAACAAATCTAATGTCTGTGATACATGTTTGGATGACGGCGAAGGGCGCGTCTTCAAACAACGCGCGCATACCCCCCCTCCCCCCAAAAAATTTTTTCTCATCGAATCTACATGATTCACGTGGGTCACCTTTTTGGATTCAAAACGGCGAATTTCGCCGAAAGGTGAGGGATTTTCATGCCTGTATAGAATTTTGTAATGCCAAAAATTATTAAAAGGTGACATAGAATGATTGAACGGGGTATTTATCCTTGTTCTGTGATGTGACAAAAAAAATTTTTGTTTGGGTCTGTAATAGCTTCCTAAAAACCTCTCTCAGATAGCTCTATTAGGGTGGGGGATTTTAAACAAGTGGTTTTGCACCTATTTGGCTCCCCCTACTGGCTTAACTTGCAATCTCATTACTGATTGGCTGACTTTGCTGCCACTCAAAAAATGTAGCCAATTATTTTAAAGTGGAGGGGAAGTGAGATGCCTGTGATGTCATAAGCATCAGTTTTTCAGATTGGGCCGTTTTCTGCCTGACATTTCTAAAAGAGGAATTACTATGAGACTGAGATGTTTAGCATGTCTAGCACTTTTGTATGTTCGTGAATGCGGGTAGACTACCATTATTCAACAAAGACAAGGTAAAAATGGTTTTTCATTCTCTGTCCCCTTTAAAATATTAAGTAAAGATCATGTTCCATCATATTTTTGTAAATTTCCAACCATAAATATATCAAAAATGTATTTATTGATACTAACATGCGTTGCTTAGGACTTCATTTGGAGAACTTAAAACGTGATTTTCTCACTATTTAAATTTTTTTGCACACTCAGATTTCAGAAAATACTGTTGTAACTCGACCAAATATTGTCCTATCCTAACAAACCACATATCAAAATGGAAACCTTATTTATTCCCATTTCAAATAAATTGACCCTTGTGACTGGTTTTGGGGTCCAGGCATAGAGTATGCCCTTTATTTTGATAGTTCTGTAACTGATGGGATAACCCGCTGTCAAGCAAGACATTGTGTTTTTACCTGGTAGATGTCCGACAGGCTGCTGCTTCCAGAGTCACTGGTGATGCTACATCCTGAGTGACTGGAGGAAACGTGCGTCACCTGGGGGTGAATCCCGTCTGCCAGGTGTAATCTGCTGAAGTCTGCCGGAAGCTGTTTATGGAAACAAACATCCATGGCATTAGGACAGAGTATAGTTATAATATGCAACTACTGTAAACATTATGACAAAAAGTACAGTCTCTTTGCTTAAGACCTAAATCAGACATCCAATCCAACTACAACCAAATTCCAGGCAGACCAACACATTGTTTGTTGGTCTTCTCTTTTTATTTCCAACAGAACCAAACAACTCATCTGCTAATACTAACTGATGTTGACATGTTTTTTGTAGCACAAGCCCTTGCAGCCAAAAGCTCATAAACTAGTTGTTAAAACTATTTCTAAGATATACCAGGGTTGACAACTGAAATCACACAGAAATCCAATTCCAGTTTGACTTTTTTGTAATTTTGGAGATTGACAGTGTCCATTTTCTTTTCACTTTAGTCTGTAAAAAATATATCTAATTTCTTATTGTGTGCCACTGAAGACAGCTGGTACTGCAGCTCAGTTAGTATTGAACTAGCAATGCAAACGCATCTGGAAAATGAATGTATATTAAAAATAAAGGTGCAAATGTTAAAATAAAATGAGGAAAAGTGAATGTTGACACAATGCTACTACTCAGGTTCAATATCTCATGTATGACTTCAGTACAAATAAAATAGAAATGATCTCAGACGGTAAAGCATATCATATGTCCTACACACTTCCCAGAAGCTAAATGTGGACCAAAAAACTGGAGGAAATTATATTTCTGATAATGTTATATAATGAGTCCTGGCATTGGATTATTTCTTCAGTTTACAGCACGAGATTATTAATAAAAGACATGGTATATAAAATTTCAGCATTTATAATGTTAATATCTTCTGGTTTAGTGCAAGTATGCAGGTCTGTTTTGCAGTGATGCTCTGTATTTGAAGGGGTGCGGCTGAAGGAATAAAGTGTGTGTGTGGGCTTGTGTAAGAGGAACGACTCTGACAACAGCTCACAGATAAGAAGCTAAGAACCAATTTCATCTAATATTGAGAGCACACAGCACACGAGGCCACATACAGATAAAGCCCATTCAATCCGGTTCCGATTGTGTCCGTGTTCGTATGTGTGTTCACGAGTGAAATTGCTTTTTTTAGGGTACTATTGGATCAGTCCTGGCAGCTGTGGCAGAGTATAGCTTTCATACAAAATGCATCTGACCTAATTTCCACTCCCATAATCGTATACATGCCGGAAATGCAGTCAATTTTCCCAGGAGGTGGGGAGCTTGAACAGAGAGAAAACTCTCACAGACTGTGAGTTACAAATATATTACAAATATACAGTAACAAATATATTTGCTCAAGTATTATTCCTAGAACAATACAGATAGGGTTAGCATGAAAAAGGCGAAAAGACACATGACAGCATTAATATTCCTCATCATATGCACTGATTTAGTCTTTTAATACAGCCATGGGATTTAATGCATATTAATAAGAGCTATTTACACCTGAAAAGAAGACAGGTAACATAAGAGGACAGAATTAATGTGAAAATGAAAGGAAAGAGAGAGAGAGGGAGGGGGAGTAAATGAGAAAGCGAGATAATGAGAGAGAGAGAGAAAAAGAGAAATTCATCCAACCCTACCCACAAATCAACTAAAGAGAGAATAAATATAAGGGATGGATGGATGGAAAGAAAGAAAAAAGGGGGGTAGACAGAATAACAGATAGGCGAGAGAGAGAAAAAGAGAGCACTATAAGAAAGACACTTGAAGAAAGAAAGAAATAAATATACTTGAAGAAAGAAAGATACTTAAAGAAAGAAAGAAAAAAGAAAGATACCCGAGTAAAGACAGAAAGAAAGATACCTGAAGAAAGAAAGATACCAGAGTAAAGACAGAAAGAAAGACACCTGAAGAAAGAAAGAAAGACAAATACCTAAAGAAATAAAGAAAAAAGAAAGAAAGAAAGATACCTGAAGAAGGAAAGAAAGAAAGATACTTGAAGAAAGAAAGAAAGAAAGACAGATACTTGAAGAAAGAAAGAAAAAAGATACTTGAAGAAAGAAAGATACTTAAAGAAAGAAAGAAAAAAAGAAAGCTACTTGAAGAAAGAATGAAAAAAGGTACCAGAGTAAAGACAGAAAGAGAGATACTTGAAGACAGAAAGAAAGAAAGAAAGAAAGAAAGAAAGAAAGAAAGAAAGAAAGAAAAAAAGAAAAAAGAAAGAAAGAATAAGATATTTGAAGAAAGAAGAAGAAGAATACTTGAAGAAAGAAAGACACCTGAAGAAAGAAAGAAAGACAGCTACTTGAAGAAAGAAAGAAAGACAGATACCTGAAGGAATAAAGAAAAAAGAAAGAAAGAAAGATACCTGAAGAAGGAAAGAAAGAAAGAAAGATACTTGAAAAAAGAAAGAAAGAAAGAAAGAAAGAAAGAAAGAAAGAAAGAAAGAAAGATAGAAAGAAAGAAAGAAAGAAAGAAAGAAAGAAAGAACGAAAGACAGATACTTGAAGAAAGAAAGAAAAAAGATACTTGAAGAAAGAAAGATACTTAAAGAAAGAAAGAAAAAGAAAGATACGCGAGTAAAGACAGAAAGACATATACTTGAAGAAAGAAAGAAAGAAAGAAAGAAAGAAACATACTTGAAGAAATAAAGATATAAAGAAAGAAAGAAAAAAGAAAAGAAAGATACTTGAAGAAAGAATGAAAAAAGAAAGATACCCGAGGAAAGACAGAAAGAAAGATACTTGAAGAAAGAAAGAAAGAAAGACAGATACTTGAAGAAAGAAAGAAAAAAGGTACTAGGGATGCACCGATAGGATTTTTTTGGGCCGATGCCGATACCGATTTAAACAGACAACGTCTGGCCGATACCGATGCCGATACCGATATTAAACACTTGTATACAATACTATACAGTTGTTCTATTAGCTAGTTTATTTCTGCATCAAATTATTTTTACTGAACATGGATTTGGTCTAATTAACATTCAACTGACCAACATAATAAGAGAGGCACAAATTAAGCTAAAACAAATATAATAAGACAGCATGACAACCTTCAAAGGTGGTTTTTGCTATTCAGCATTTATTTTATTAACAACATTAACTCATTTTTTTTTTTACATATAATGGATTTCTTTATGCATTTAATTAATAAACAATCGGTATCGGCCTTTCTCGTGCTATTGCCGATATGCCGATGGTTTAAAATTCATCAAAAATCGGCTGATAAATATCGGCGGCCGATACATCGGTGCATCACTAAAAGGTACCAGAGTAAAGATAGAAAGAAAGATACTTGAAGACAGAAAGAAAGAAAGAAAGAAAGAAAGAATAAGATACTTGAAGAAAGAAAGAAGAAGAATACTTAAAGAAAGAAAGATACTTGAAGAAAGAAAGAAAGAAAGAAAGAAAGAAAGAAAGAAAGACAGATACTTGAAGAAAGAAAGATAGAAAGAAAGAAAGACAGATACGTGAAGAAAGAAAGAAAGAAAGAAAGAAAGAAAGAAAGAAAGAAAGAAAGAAAGAATAAGATACTTGAAGAAAGAAAGAAGAAGAATACTTGAAGAAAGAAAGATACTTGAAGAAAGAAAGAAAGAAAGAAAGAAATAAAGATACTTGAAGAAAGAAAGAAATAAAGATACTTGAAGAAAGAAAGAAAGAAAGAAAGATACTTAAAGAAAGAAAGAAAAAAGATACTTGAAGAAAGAAAGAAAAAAGAAAGATACGCGAGTAAAGACAGATACTTGAAGAAAGAAAGAAAGACAGATACTTGAAGAAAGAAAGCAAGACAGATACTTGAAGAAAGAAAGCAAGACAGATGCTTGAAGAAAGAAAGAAAAAAGAAAGATACGCGAGTAAAGACAGATACTTGAAGAAAGAAAGAAAGACAGATACTTGAAGAAAGAAAGAAAGACAGATACTTGGAGAAAGAAAGAAAGATACTTGAAGAAAGAAAGAAAGATACTTGAAGAAAGAAAGAAAAAAACGAAAGAAAGAAAGGAGCAGTTTAACTGGTGTTCTACCAACAGTGATGTGTTACATCACACACGCACGCACGCACGCACACACACACACACACAGATTAGGTCAGTGAGTGCAGACAGCACTCTTAAAAAACGACACTGTGATAACTGCAAAGCTTTTCAATCCTATTTCCACATCGGTCCTCTCCTCTTCCTCGAGGGTTCCCTCAACAGTCATGGCTGGACCACAGAGCTGTCAGCTGAGATACACACATCACCTCTACTCTCACTTCTACTGCAGAACCCAACCATCAAAAATCTGCACGCCTATAAATACAGTTCTCCTACAGAGTCTACATGAACTCTCCTGCCAACAGTCAGAAAAACAGCAGGGAACGATGGAGGAGAGGTAACCGACTGACACCTTTTACCAAATCTTTTTATTTGTAGACGATGGTGATTTACATGTGCAGTTTACTTTTCTCACTGGAGTTTCAACTTCACAGAGTAAAGTGTGAAAGTGTCTTAATTATGATGAAAACAGCTTTCCGCAGAAGCGACGGGGGAGAAGTGAAATCACGCTGAATTTTAAAAAACTTCTTTAATTAAACTTGAAGGAGGTGATAGACTGAGATGAAAAGATGAAACCTTGTAACTTATGACTACACCCCGAAGGAATCTGCTGTGTTATTGGTTCCAGGTTTGAGACCAGAGCTGTAGGTTTAGTAGGCTGGTGCAGAGCCAGTCATTCTGGCCAATTATCACCTTTTCCGTGGATGGAAATACAGATTGGGTACCGGCTCCAGCACAGACACCTTGTAAATGGAAAACCAGCTAATGCGTCCTAAGAAAACACACAAATACTCCATAATGTGACTGTGACGGTCCATTTCTCATCTCAAAACGTTTACTTGATATCCTTATAAAATTGCTTTACTTTTATAATTTTAAAGGGATAGTTCACCCAAAAATGTAAATGTTGTCATCATTTACTCACTCTCATGTTGTTACAAACCTGTATACTTTTCTTTTTTCTGATGAACACGAAGGAAGATATTTTGAGGAATGTATGTGAGCCCCATTCACATCCATAGTATTCTTTTTTCCTACTATGCAGGGTTTCCCGCAGCACTTTGCAGTTCGGGTGGCCCGCCTAAGCTGGTAAACCCTACTGCCTTAACTAGGTCGTCCAAAAAAAAATTCGCTGCACAAAAGGCAGTGCATCTCAGAGAATAGCGCGGACTCGCTTCACACCGCGAGCGGGACGCGTGCCACACGTCCGAAATGAGATAAAGACGTGGTCTGTCACTGTCTGGAGGATAGCCAGTTGATAAAACGCGTGTCCGTGAGAACTGTAAGTGGACTTATGTTTTGGGTTTATTTTAGCCTGTTATTGTATTAGTCTATAGTTCTTGCAAATTTAAACTAAGTTAGCTGGTAATTTTGTTGTTTGAGCAAAGCTAGGTGTCACGTGCTTGTTTATTCGATATAATTGTTGAGCGCTCTTGCTCACATTATTTATGTGCATTATTTATATGCTACAGTAGTTACACTCCTTTAAGATAACGTAATTAATAATGGGAAATAATCAATCTTCGCGTTATCTATCATCGTTCGCCAGACGTTCTACAACATCTGCTTCAGTTTGTGTTTATTAACCCTTTAGTTTCACTTCATCACGCAGCTATTCCCGTAAGAGGTATCTGTTAAAAACATTTAATTCATTAATAATCTAGTATGTGTTCATTTTCTGTCATAGTTTCTTCAATATTAATTTTTATATGAGTGTTTTTAATAAAAATATTTTAATTTTCATCATGACGTGTACACCCCACCCCTTTGATTGCCACGCCCCCCGGCAACACCCACCCGCCCGTCCCTACCACCATAACTAACACATTTTCTGCGGGAAACCCTGCTATGGAAGTGAATTAGGCTCACAATCAGTTCATTCCTTAAAATATCTTCCTTCTGGTTTATCAGAACAAAGAAATGTATATGGGTTTGTAACAACATGAGAGTAAATGTTGACAGAATTTTAATTTTTCGGTGAACTATCCCTTTAACAGCCACATAAATGTTATCCATGATTCAATTTTATAGTGGTTTCATAATTCTGCATTGTATCAAAGGAGCTTTACAGTAAATACATATGGTATACATTTGGTATACATTAGAAATACCAACTGCAAAAACATTTATATGCAACTTTCAGCGGTGAATGTAAACTACACCATGCCCACACTGGCTCCCAAGCTATGCAAAAAGAAGTTTGGGTTTGAAAAAAGGCAAAAAAGCTGTCACTCGGGCAGATGTACCATATAAATATGTACCATATATACAGATATGTATACATTTGGTACCAATATGTACTTTTGAGATACTAAGGGTGCTTTCACACATACACCGTTTAGGTTGGCTCAAATGACTTGTCGGTCCGAGTACAGTTAGTTTGGGTCAGTGTGAACACAACAGCCGCACTCTGGTGCACACTAAACGGTCGCTCCGAGACCGCTCTAAACAGGTGGTCTCGTAGCCGCTGTCGCCGAACTCTGGTGCGACCCATCTGTGGTGTGAACACTGCTCGACCTGGACCGAACCAAATACAGGAAGTTCTCCACATATTTGAGACACTAGGCTCCGTCGTGACCTGAGCCGGGTGTTATATTGTGGGTGAACAACAAATAAAGCCATCTTGATCCATTGTAGATATTCACTGTCTCCTGGCTGTGTGAGCAAAGTAATTTCGTGTTAAAGCAAAGAAACTTCGCAAAGACGTGCATCGTTTATCTCCATATCTTGCTAGATTTGCTCTTTCTGTCGGGCTGGTTGTCGTGGAAACAAAAAGCATTCTGACTTTCTTCATTAGCAGATAGAAAACAATCTAGTACAGCAAAGCATTATGTATAGGGTTAAATGAATAGGCTCAAATAAAAGCTCAGAAAGGTATAGCGCTTTACACTTTGCACCAATCTTGGTATGCAGAAGCATCATTTGCACAAAATGTTAATAGTGTCAGCACTCAATATGCACGCGTCAATAACAATATCCTGGCTGTCCGTGCACACACCCAAGGGCCCGTTCCTGTCCTTTAAGTGCCCTTTTCATGTCACTACCACACAGAATAAAGACTTAACTCACTTGTCTTACAATTTAGACTAGGCCTCAATCAATTAAGCTTTTAGTCAAATGATGTGCAGGTCACAGACGGCATGTTACACTTGCAGGGGGCCCAAATGCTGCCTCACTCACATGATGCCTCCGGGGGCCTTTATAAATAAATGAACGTGTTTATGCAACCTTGCAGTATAAATAAGAGTTTAATAAATGTTATAGAACCATAGCTTTCTATGCACTGGGGCTTGGGGACTGCGAACATTTGGGTAACTCATAAAGATTCCTAAAACTAAATGCATAAAGAAACTATAACATCCACAAAATCTTTCTGTTGCACCTAAGTGAAAAAGGTACAAAGAACAAAAAATGGTTCTTGCGAAGAAGCCTCTATGTGCACCCCAAGAATAAATAACATCCTTGCTTCATGTCTGTAGTTGGCAAACGATGCTTTGCACAGTCCAAGGATTACGCTGCAGTCCTAATGACCTACATAACCAGACAAAAAGTCCCGCTATGGCGTGCCCAAAAAAAAATATGAAAATATGTTTGTTTTCTGTGTATTTTACGTGTTGTGTGAGCATACAAGCATGGTTAAAATGTTACAACAGTACTATTGTGAACGATATGCTCACCTGGTTTGGACTGGGTGCTAATGTTAGCCTACCTGATAGCGATCTTTGAGCTGTGGATGTGTAAATGTGTGGTCTGCAAGTACGTGTCTATCAACGCGAGAGGTGTGACTTTATAAGAAAAGCTGATGCTGGAGGACTCAAAGCTGCAAAGCTATCCCATAAGCCTCAGCATTGCTCGAGGGGCGTCTCGCTTTCCTGAGCCGATAGGATCAAAAGATTAAAGCGCTTTGGCTGGGCATCAGATTAAACAGGTCAGATATTCTAACAAACAAACGTATTTACTACGCTAGTGTAGGGAATAAATCAAATACAGATGACCCCTTCCTGTTAATTTATGAAACAGCAGTAATCTCCATTATGTATCTCTCTATATATTGGTAGTCCACTGGGAATGCAAGCAAAATACACAAAACACAGCATGTGTCCCACAAGTCTAAAACAAGAGCTCTACACACACATTTCCCATTGGAGTCAGGAAATTTTAAATTAGTTTCCCAAATGAATTCATATTTTCATGTCACTGAAAACGTTTCTCTAAGGAGAAAAAAAAGAATCTGAAAATAATCAACAGGATAAAAATACAACAATCACTCATTGACAATTACGACATTATTTTGTGTAAATGATGTTGTATATCGACAAGAATCTTGCGAATCTCGCGACTGCTTTATTCACATATTTCGTATTTTAGGAATATAATAGGATATGATTTTAGGAAAGCTGTAATTTAGAATACACAAATATGCAAACCTTAGCAAAAATATTGTGGCCGCCATATGCTAGTACTCCCTGTCACTGTTTTAAGTTAAGAGACAAGAAGAATGCTATCTAGTGGTCGGGATGTAAATTCCAAAAGAAACAACTGCCATGAATCTTGTATGATTTTTATTTTAAGAATATCAATATTGTGTTTAAAACCGATTAATCGGTTTTGCAGATTAATCAGCACCAATAGTTAAATTGGTGGAACAATCGATTATCTGCAAAAATCTATGCCAATAGTTCCGAGTTGCGTCCATTGCTTCATATCATTATAAAGAAATGTATTTGTAGAGAAACAACAGCAGAAACACATGTTAGTCATCAAAGCTGACAGGACGCTAATATTAGTTGTAGTGAAATCAAAATCCGATTTCTTTTTTTTATCATCACTGCAATAGATCGCTTGTTATTTTGATTAGATAATCATTAAGTGTTAAAACAGAAGTAAATCAAGTACAAGTCTACACACATAATATACATTCATGTAATTTCAGTTAAAAGTGGGAGTATTTCAGATAATTATTTACTTCAATACTTAATAATATATTTTTATTTATACATTTATTTAATTTAGCACATTTTTATGGTTGAGTACTATTGTTTTATTACTTTTGTAATACATTTTAGCACTGTTTAACGTTGAGTGTTATGTTTGTTTTTATCCAGTATCCATTTTAAAAACTTTCGGTCAATTAATCGGTTATCGGCAAGTACGGACCATGTAGTTGTCGATATCGGTAAAATCCACTTTCGGGTGACCTCTAGTTTTTATTTTATTTTATCGGTCCTATATTCTAGTGATGTAGTACTCGAGTCCTGTCTCGAACTCGAGACCGATTTTCTGCTTGTTCCTTCAAAGAATTGGTCTTGACTCCGTCTCGTACCTCAGTGGGAGAAGAAGGACTTGTAATTTCAGACTGAGTCCTCAAGGCCAACGCATTTTTTATGTTCATATAAAACAAACACATAACAATAATAATAAAATGCAATGTTGACGGGCATTTTTTGAAAATGACATCCCATGGTGCAATGCAAAGATACTGCCATCAGAGCAGTTTATTTATCTCTAGAAATATAGGCAGTAGATGATGCATGTGTTAGGGATTTTTAAATGATAGTAAAAGCATAGTCCATATTAAGACGTTAAGACTGCTCCTCTACACAATTCCCAATCCAGCTTAGTCTGTAGGCCTAACTGTTAATTATTAACTGGGGTGATATTAAATCATTAATATAAAAACTGACATGCTTTTATCGATCTCGACTCCTAAAGGACTGCTTCCTCAATGACTCGGACTCGACTGTATTTGAAAACCAATAGACTCGGTCTCGACCCTTCAAAGACTCGGTCTTGACTCGGACTCGGCATAGGCGGTCTCGACCCCATCACTACTGTATTCTCAAACAAAATATCATGATAGTCCCGTGTAACCATATTTTCTTACACCCCCTAACTGTAAATACCTCACTGATACATTACAGTAGAAGTACACCTGTACCTTGAAAGCTTGTGCTTCTATATAGCTCAGTGGTAGAGCATTGCGTTAGCAGCGGAAAAGGTCATGGGTTCGAAATCAGTGAACATGCATAACATGTATACCTTGTAATGCACTGTAAGCCGGTTTGGATAAAAGCGTCTGCCAAATGCATACATTTTGAGACCTTAATGTGATTTCTTGTGACCGCCTTGGTCTGTTTTGGGGTTTTGATCTAGGCTTTTGGTGGCTGACTCCACCTCCTGGTGACTGCTTTTGCAACTCCTAAAGTCAGGCACCTGTTGCCCCTCTGATTATGGACCTTTTTAAAAGAAGTCCTGTTTGTCGATTTAGTTTCTATTTCTTTTATGCATCCAACACCACTACATTACATTACATAAACACCCAACCACCCTGCAATACACTACTGATGCTGACTGCCACATTATAATGTGTTTTCTTTTGTTAATAAATATTTTTCATTGAATGTTCGACTTTTCAGTGTGTCCCTATTATGGTGGCGTTCCTTTTAAACCACGGGGCATAACACTTAGTTTATAAAATATTGTTAATATAAAAATTTGATTTTTTTTAATAGCCAGTTACATAACAATCAAGTCATGAAAGAGCTTTGGGATTAAGCTGATTTTGAAGTAGGGTGTGATTTTCATTGTTGCATTATTAAGGTCACAGTGTTCTAGACACAACAATACAAACAATAGTACAACAGATCAAGTTTAAGCCCAACAAGCCAAGTAAGAAGGACAACGCAAAACCTCATTATTAAAATCTCAAGATTTAATAATAATAAGCAGCAATTTCTCACAATTTTGCATTTTGCATACCCAACCACTGACCCCACAGCTAACTACATGTCAACGTTTTATGAACCCTACAGACATCAAATCTTTATTGGCAGTTTCTGAAACTAAACTATGCAAAACACGAAACTGGTATTTATATCAATATTAACATATTCCCCATTTATTCAGTTCAAAAATGACTGATTTCTGTGATATACCTTAATATACTTAATGCCAAAGCATGCAGACAACAGTGTAATAAATGAGCTTTAAAAGTGACTGACGTTTTGAGTGATGCTGGTGTGAGAGCGTTCGTACACCTGCACATGTTTCAGGGTGAGCGCAAGGCCAACCAAACGCAAACACATTACGGCTGACAGAAGATCAATTCATTTACAGCTAAAAGTGCTCATCATTTCACTCAGCAGTCCATCTCTGATCGCTTTCCAATGCCGCTCGTGTGCAAACACCGCTGAGCGCGATCATTCACGCGCTCTGTGAATCCGTGCAAGACAGAAAATAATATGCAGTCGTTCAAAGATGCTGTCATGTTCTGCAAAAATGGCTTTAGGAAATGCAATGTATCAAGCTGACTGTGTTGCTCAGCTCCTCCCTCACACACACACACACACACACACACACACACACACACACACACACACACACACACACACACACACACACAAAGGCACGTTTGTGCACTAACATGCACTTGTACACACAGTCATTAAAGCGGTTAAGCCATTTAACCCATTTTTTACAACCTGACATGATACAATCGTCATCATTCAGTACACACTAAGCGCGTGTGTGTGTTGGGGGGCGGCGTGCACATGGCCGCCTTCACACACTGACACACATTACACTACCAGCCGACGAATGAGGCCGTGGCACTCAACAGCAACTCATAAAATAAGGTTTGGCAAGGTTGAGCGATAAAACACAGTGCTAATCTCCACCTGCACGAAATGTCAATTAATACAGATCTGCATGCATGCAATTAACCCTTTAAATACCACAACTATGCTGCAAGACATGCAAAATCATGCAATTCCCAGAGTTGGCATCGCAAGCAACTCCCAGAAATACAATAATCCATCCATTTGATGCAGTTTCCACCCTTTCTGCTCCTTGAAGCTAAACGGATGAGCGAGTGCCGGTTTTATTCCTGAGGAAAGAGCTGGAAATGAAAGGTCGATACTCACTGGGCTTTTATCAGCTTGGCTGGAGACTCCATGGCCGCCACCGCTAACTAATGGCTTCATAATGGAGGTGCAGAGCCACGGCGAAATTTAAGCATCCTGCTCGTTTCTCTCTAATCTTCTCCCCCCTCTCTCTCTCACTCTCTCGCTTTCCAATGTCCCTCCAGCGAGTATTTCCCTGTATCCCACCCGTTCACCCCCCTCACTTAAGAGGAGAATCTTTTCCCGGGGAAGGGAGAGAGAGTACGATCCTCGGAGGTGATGCGCTGGTTTAAATGCGCTGTCTCGGATAACACAGTTCCCCTTCCCAAAAATCTCAACGCATTTCCTTGACAGGTGCACACGCTAGATCCACAAAAAAAGATGAAAAAAGAAGAAAAAAATGGAAATTAAAAGGAGAAATGGAGTGATGTGCAAACGGATGAGAAATCCAAGCAGAAATCCGAGTCGACTCTTCTGCGTTTCAGGTAATTAGGTAAGACTCTCCCACCAACGATGGCCAATGGCGACCAACGCTGTTGTAAAAAAATGATGTAAGGGAGGGGGGGGAAAGGCAAAAATGGCTGACAGCACTCGCTCCACTCTTCTCTTCCTCTCTCAGTCTTCACGCTGCTTTATGCACCATTAGTCGAGGCTGTGACCAACCTCACGCATCCAGTCTGTCTTTGTTAAACACTCCCGGTTCATTTGTGTCCAAAGCAGGGGGGTGTGTGAAAGTGAGAGCGCGTGTATGTGTGTGCGAAGGATAAGATGGGCTTGTGAATAAGAACCTCCCTCCCTCGCTGATGTTTAAAAAAACAGCATACACTTATACATACATATGGGCAGTTAACACATAGTGTGAATCTTTTTCACATCAACATTAAGAATGAAGTAAAAAAAAAAAAATAAAGGATATCATATAAAGTCTACATTTTAAACTTCACTTGGGGTGACTTAGGATTACATCCTGTCTGTCATCCTTATGCATTACTGTCCATCTCTATTAATACTTTTACGAAAGTATGAATAATATATGCATTATCCTAAATATAAATATTTGCAGAGCTCATGCTGCATGCATAACGAAAAAACGATGAAATAAAAGCTTAACAAATGCAAGTTTACTGGACAGTAAAATACTTCGTCAACTACCCATATACAGTAAGCATACTCAATGCATGAAAATGGCGAGATTTGCAAAGCAATATTGCGATGGCGAAAAGATCAAATTTGCATGCACGGATATGAAAACGTAAAGAGGGAGGAGATAAAACGAAAGAGGAGAACGACAGTAATGGATGGAGAGGAAGAAAGGGATGGAAAGACAAGAGAAATGAAGGATGTGCACAGTTAGCCCAGTGAAAGTAACGTCATTATCGCGCTCCCCTCCGCTTACCGCCGGAGCTGCAGGCAGTTGGCATGGCAACCGCAGAGGAGAGCCATTTCCTGGTCGGATTGGGCTGGAGAGAGCGAGAGGATGAAAGAGAGACGGAGAGATGGAGAGAGGTGGAAGGCGGTAGCAGACGACAGACGCACGGAGCACATGGCTCTCTGACATGCTCTTTGTTGCTATGACAACACTGCCAATTCACTCCCCTGCCCCCCACTAAACACACACGCTCCTGTTACCCCCTCAGGGCGACCAACGGTCCCGCCCACATGTGACCCTTAAGCTTTATGGCGTCGGAAGTGAGCTCACCCTTTCACAACACGCGCACACGCTCGCCTAAAGCTCTTTCTCTCCATCTGTCAGTCAAAACAAAGACGTACAGTAAATGTTATCATTACATCATCACTCCTCCTTTGTTTCGACATGAAAAATTGGGAAGAGGTGTACATGTGATATCTAGGTGTTAACAAAGAAAAATATAAGCATAAAAATATGGATTTTGATTATCACATTATAAACATTTATATCACAAAACTATGATAAGAGGTTATTTAGCTTAAAGAACCTAATTTAGGCATTTACCAGACACTTATCCAAAACAATATGTTTTGTCTAAAACAAATAATGCATTATTGGCTTTTAACCATTTATAATGTAACGTTACATCCAAACCACCACGGCTGATTATTTCTGACCCTTGCCCATAATTTTATATTACGGTTCTCATTATATGTTATTGTGTTTCTTTTTAATGGCAACATAAATTTATCATGGCAGACGAAAGTGATGCACCTGCTCCCCTTAAAATAATAACCTTTCTTTTGCAGTGTGCAGATGCGAACCGATTTAAAATAATGAAATGATAATCATATGTGATAGGCTTTTACCATTTACGCTTAGGCTTTCACATTTCGCCATGGTGTCAAACAGAAAGAGCCAGCTTGCATGTTGATGGTCTGTGCTTCCAGAAGTGAAGTGGGCGTGCAGATACAGATAGCAGTTAGTGAGTGAAAGTCTGGACGGCTTCCAGCAACGCGCAGGGACCAAAACAACCCCCTGATGACATCACCTCCGATGATGTAATGCCCGACAAAAACAAGCTCAGGTGCTGCCATGTCCCGTCGTTAGAGTAACCACCAATCATCGGAGGAAAACCGAGCGTCATTTCGTCACCACGGTAACAGGGTCACACCAAGGGACGGCTCGCTATCAGCCAGAGCAGGAACAATAGATCCTCATTATGGGAAGGTTGAGTTTAGGTCAGGCAGTCTCTGATACAGGATGTCCATGGTTTCAATGTGATCGAATGGCTTTTATGGGTGCATTTACTACAACTGGAATTAGGTCATCACCCTCTCTTTGAATACTTTGAAGTTCTTTTAAACATCAGCAAACTTCATCGATGAAGCACAAGGGCAATGAAAGCTCAATACGGCAAGACGTGCAATAATATGAAACTGTTGTGTATCAACGCCATGGATAAAACCTTTGATCAATGAATCAATAAAAGATGCAAAAATATAGCAGTTTAGAGAAGTGATGATGCCGGCAAAACATCTCGTGCTTCTTGCAAAGCTCTGGGCAGCTTTTCAGAATACAAATTGAGATATTAGTTCCCCTGGAAAAGCTACTGTTATCCCTCTACTGCTGAAAACAGCACAACTGTCAAAGATCCCTCTCAAACATATACACGAGGGAGTCGGGACGCAGAGGAAATGAGAGAGCGAGACAGAGACAGACAGATAGGATTAACATCGACTGAAGCTCTTCCTGATCATTCCTTTCATCACGTAACCATTTCATAGTGGGAATACAGTAGAGTTAGGCTCCTAAAAAAAATAGGCCTACAGCTAGAAACAACATTAAGGAAGGGTTCTTGCTGTTGTGCTATCCAAGAATCGTGAACCATGAGACAGATTCATGAATCCATAAATCTGACTGGCTTCACAAATTAAATACACTGATAAGTCAATTTAACCTGGTTCACTACATTAAAATGTCTATAGTAATGGTGGATTTATGGAGTAAACTTGTAAATGACTTGAACAGTTATTAACATGCAATGTAAGAGCTTGATAAGATTATCGACAGAGGACAATTCATGCATAACAAAACGGACCATTTCCTGTAAACTACAGAAAAATAATCAGCTATATGTTATTATAGCAAAACAAGGCAAAAGTGGTTATGCTTTACATTGATTTTACTACAGGGTATGGGTGTTGATAAATGTGTTAGAGGTTGGGAGTCAATGGGTACAGTTAACTGTGTTCTTAACATTATTTATGAAAATATTTTCATGTTCAACTGAAGAAACTCAAACAGGTTTATGATGACAGAATTTTTTTCTGGCATCCCATTAACTCTTTCCTCGTCATTGTTGACGAGTTAACTTGTCAAATAAGATAAAACGCTTCCCTGCCAATGACAAGTTTTTACGGCAACCCATAATACCGCTATTATCCACCAAACGGCACGCTTACCCAACTTATACAACCCGGAAGCAACCGCTCACGTCAAACAGTTCAAACACAGCATGTGTTTTGATCATCGCTCTGAATGGGATTTCTATCAGAAGTCTTTCACAAAAACACAATTACTTCAGCTTTTTGCTCAAAATTTGGTATTTTTTAAGAAACCTACCCATTTTTGAGGCATAACAAATGTAGGTAGTGTGTAGGGCTGGCACGGTTATTGAATTTCGCTGACGGTTAATTGTCTAATATATTGTGTCGATTAATTGCCTGTTTTAGTGTTTTGACGATTATGACGATTTATTGACTGTTTTATTGCATTGACATTTAATTCTCATACATTTTTGTTTGTTTGTTTATGAAATAATTTGTGTGTTTGTCCTGTGGCCACTACAACAGCTTCACTATGCATTTCAAAAAGGGGAGGCGAGTTATGAACTAAGCCGTTAGTTGAGATTCACAGTCTTACCACTAGATGCTGCCGAAAGTCACACATTGCATTTTAAACTATTTCCTCGCCATTGACGCGTTATCTCGTCAATTAAAAGAAATTGCTTTCCTGCCAATGTCAAGTTTTTACGGCAATCCATATTTCCACTATAATACACTAGGTGGAGCTCTTACCCAACTTCTAAAACATAGAAGCATCCACTGATCCAAAAACAGCAAAAACTCGCTCTGAATCTTATCTCTAACTAAAGTCATTTACAAAAATGCAATTATCTCAGCTAATTGACCTCATTTTTATTTTTTTTAAGAAACCTACCCATATTATAGAGGTGATAACAAAAGATAGGATAAAATGTTTTTGGTTTGAAAGCAAATGGTCTGTTCTTTCATTTGATGTATTGTATGTTTATATATTTAAAGAAGGTTTTTTTGGAAGGCGTTAAACTTTTGTGAAAATCATAAAAGTGCTGGCACTGGCTGGCAACTTTTTTTAAAAAATTCTGGCAGGGAAAGAGTTAAGCTACAAAATGTTGACATATAATATAATCTACTTTGGCTCAAGTTCCCTTTAGTAGGGTTAATGTCTATAGTTAGCATGAACCAAGCATTTCACTACAGTAACTGATGTGCTTTGAACACATAATGCATATCTAAACTCAACTGTGCATGTCTGTGTCCTATTGATATTCAGGTGTAGCTTATTGACCAAACATGCCCAAGTGTTTCCCCGCTGTGTGAAATGCTGTGCTTTTCATCAGGCTAAGCAGTACAGATATGTCTTGAGGGGAAAATGTTTAGCGTGTGACTAATTAAAGATCAATGCTACAGACAACATAGGTGAGCATCCTACAGAGAAAGATAGAGAGTCTCGGCTGAGCCGCTCATTTCTCACACCACCTGACTGGGTTCAAAGCATTCGTGTTTCACTCGTGTTCTTCCAATTCTACTGGTTTCCTGTCAAAGCGCAGACGCAGGAAGAGGATTTCCTCATCGAATGAGAACCTGAGTGATTTTCTTAAGGAAAGAAAGGTGTAAGGAAATGGAGGAAGGGATGGTGCTGTTAAAACAATGGTAAAGTAAAATATGCCGGTCTGTTAAATGAAGAGGGTCTGAGAGGTCAGAAGAAATGCACGAGGGGAACGCAAGTTTTTCCCATCTTGCAGAAGTAGGCCGGCAGAATTTCAATGTGTGATTAATACAGCATGCACACATCAAAACTAAGGCACACATCTGAATTATTCATGCCTTCTGTATACATAATGTGTCCATTTTAGAGAATTCAAAAGCCGTTTATGGGCTCATTAAATGGCTCATTTAAATAAGCATGCACCAACATAAATATTTATATTACAGGAAAAAATGAAAATTTTACAAAAACCTTTATAATCCACAACACATGTCCTAAACTATAAAATGTGCCATAGGTAGATGCCTTTAAAAGTTTGCTCAAAAATTTAAATTCTGCCATCACCCTTATTCACCCTTATGTTGGTTTAAACGTGTTGCGATACCCATTGAGTTCTATAGTAGGAAACAAATACTCTAAGTACAGTAAATGAGTACATTCAACTGTGTGCCATGCTTATCATCATTTATTATAATATATATTTATTTATATGTAACAGAATAAAGAAACTCATAGAGGTTTATAATAGCGAGCACCTTGAATATTCATTTTTGGGTGATTTTGTAAAATGAGGTGTCATGAAACATTTTGATAAAAAAATACTATCAAAATAAGAAGCATACAGTTAAAAAAACATTTCTTCATGTACTATTTTGCACATGATTTCAAATGACAATTTTGTTGTTTTTTCCACATTTAAGGGGAATATTTTCATTACCACAACGTGTCCATGACTAGATTTGGGTTCTTTGACATGGAAATATTTATAATTAAAAAATCCAAAAAAATACAAAGCTTCAGTGGATGTTATACTATAAACATTTACAGCAAAGAAAAATGTGGTATTTGGTGATCATTGGTAAATGTAGAGACAATAATAAGCAATTTTCTCATCCTCCGCAACATTTTTCAATCATTGTTCAAGCCCTTAGGAATTAACATTTTTAAAAAAAATGTTGGAAGGGACATAATTGATTGTGACTCTCAAGATGGCTACCAGGTAAGCAGTTCTTATTTTTTCTCTCCAGATAAAAGTTAAAATTTTGTTTGTCATAGTACCTAGACAACTTTTTAGTTCTCATTACCGAAACATGAGCTTGTAAATGCATAAATTTAATGTAATATGTTGCGGTAATGATAATTTTTGATATTGATAATCTAAAAAATGTATATAATATTTTTTTAATCCTTTAAAAAGTTCAGGCCTTAATCTTATATTTGCAAAAATTGGCTTCAAGGGCTTTTTAAAAATTCTGATGCTGGACACCTTCTAAATCTGGATTTTGTGAGAATCACCCTTTTGGGTGAACTATCCCTTTAAGTAACCTTTACATAATCAAACATCAGCACAGTTTTGAAGTTGCTTGCTCCAGACAAAGTTTCAGATGATAAAGTTAAAGTGTAATCCTTACTGGATGGATCTTTACAACATACTGGTTTCACTGTCAACTCCTGTTATCATGCACATATTGTAATAAATAACAAATGCTGAAGGAAAATAGGAAGGAATAGGAGCAAATCATCTGGTACAAAATAGCAAGACCTTGCAAGGTGAATCTCCTGACTGACTGCTGTCCATCAGAGCCCAAATACCCCACTGTTATCTTTGCGACTCAAACATCAACTCTATTACACTTGTCAAGAATGCTCTGTGTGAGCTGATGCCTTTGCAGTCATCTGTCATTTATGCAAATAGAAACATAGCAGAGATGCACAAATCCTTTGCATTTCTCTTTGTAATGCTAGAATAATGACAAAAATGCAAAAAAAGTCATTCACCAAAGCAACAAGAGCACATGAGATTAGATAGCACACAAAGCCCACAGTCTATTTACATTGTATGTAGTGCAGCTTCAACATTTCAGCAATTCATATGGGATTGAATCAACACGAGGATTTTGGGAGCAAAAAATCATACCTGCCAAAATGCACACACATGCCTTCCCCCCTGTCTTTCAGGAAGACGTGTGCATCAGACAGCATGCATTCATTGCGCGCTTTCATGATTGTCTAAATCCTTTTAAGTGTAAGCTAGGTTTCTGTGTCTCGATGCAGGCGGATGCTGTAGCTGCAATAACTGAGGACGGATCTAAAAATAGAGCAGCAGACTCTTCGCAAGAACACCTGACAAGACTCTCTCACTCCTTTCCATTCTCTAACACACACCATCACACCCTCCATATCCCAATCGCTTCGCTTCGCTCCTCGCCGAATCTAATTACCGCAAATCTGGTATCGGCTCAGCAGCAGCTACCCATCAGCGGTTCGCATCAGGCCTGGGGTGTCAAATAACACACACACACTGAACATTAACACATCAACATCTTATTTGTACCTCTGTTTTCCCTACAGTCTTACTAGTATGGCACAATTTCAGGTAAAACCCAATCTAAATTGCCAGCCGTTTGTAATCATTTGTTATTGTGTTCATGCAAGCATCATGATGGTTTACTTTGTGTGGCTTGTTAAGACATGGTGTGCTATTGCTTTTCTCAATTATACCACACCTTGCATTGTTATGAGATATGTGAGACAAATTTGTAAAAAAATAAATTAATAAATACAATCACAGAACGTGTTACACTGACAAAAAATAGCAAAATATGTCACTGGAGCAGTACCCTTTCAAAAAGTACAAGGAGTTGATATTAGCACCTCAGGGTTACATAATGGTACCAAATGAATCTGTCCTCAATAGGTACATATTTTGATAATTTTTTACAGTGAAGCAACTGTTTGGCAATCCCAAAAACAACCTAGCGATAACATACAGTACGCCTTATTCAGCCTGCCGCCATGTTGATTCCAAAACGAGGCTGTGAGGGATAAACGTCCAGAGCGTACGCATTAAAACCTATTGTTTTGTACTGGGATGCTGGTCATTCAGCCATCAAAACACAGAAAATACATTAATTGACAAATTTCCACAGGACAAAGAACCCTTAGAAATCATGTATTGTTAAAATAAGAAGGGACATGTGACCTAATTTGAGAGTATAGCGCATTGTGTACATATTATCTGTTTTGGATATTAGCCTGTTGGCTAATCGCTAATTCCTAATGTTGTAAGCATGTTTACTTTTTTAAAAACACCAATATAGTGCAACAATACAATATTATATGACAACACCTAAGTATATATCTTCAGTTTGTATAAAACATGAGTGTATGTCCTTTGTATTTTCTCCGTTTTTGTTTTTTTCAAGACATGAACATTAACTTAATAACGTGTGATTGACTTGATAACAAGCTATTTACGTGATATTTAGTTAATTGTGCAAGTATTGTTAGATGTAAAGCAAACCCCATATGAACCCCAAAGTTGTGTAACTTTCTAATGTTATTTAGTTAAAAACGAATCCTGCTTCTGTTGATTCCGGTCAATGTGCTTAAAATAAATTTATATACACTGTAAAAAGTGTTTCTGTGCCTTAGTAGATTTTAACTAAATAAAATTAGTAAACTGTGTTACAATTTTTTAAAATCAAAATATGAATTAAAATAACATAATAATTTGAATAATTTGAGTAATTCTAAATGAACACATCATTGAGTAAATTCAACTTAATTTATCAAGTATAATCCACTTAAATTCGTAAAAAGGAAATTAACTTAATAATTTTGTTAATTAAAAAAGTCTAAAATTGTTAATACGGTTTTAGACTTAAACATGAACCGCCCCTTACTTTAAACTTTCGTATTAAATGTAAAAAAAACATAGTTTGTATTACAGTACTACTTCTCAGACATTTTGCTGTTTGAAATACAGCAACACCACTTAAAAATAGTGTAAGACCAAAGCATTGATTTTCCAGCATACACACATTCATACAAATAAGGCGTACTGGCATGGTCACAAGGTTATAAGCTCATATTTAACCCACGCACATACTGTACATCCTAGCCCACAAACACATTATACTTATATAATCACAGCTAAGCAGGATGCTACACGTAAACGCATGCAGGCAGAAACAGTGAATAAATACGATACCTGTGCTTTAACGCATTCCTGCAGAGCAGCCGGTATGCAGAGAGAGAGAAGCAGAGGAGATGAGAGAGAGTTATTATCAGACTGAGTTATTGAGAAGCTGAAACCTGGTTAGGAGGCACTTTGCAAGTCATACTACGGGAAGAACAGAGGGACACGCCGCTTATTAAAGTTCAGCAGCTATTAAAAAACAAACAACAGAGGGCAGTGCACAGACAAACACAGAGAGATAAGAAATATGAGCTGGAGGATAAAACAAAAAGCTGAAACCGGAAAAAGGGGAACATTCGGAGTGAACAGAGATTTGGCATTTGCAACCAGATACAACAAAAAAGCTTTGGTGCCGATGGAGGTCAGTCGGTTATTAAATGCAATGATCAGCAAAGAGATGCAAAGGAAAGAACAAGCTGAGGACTTTGTGATCATTAAAAAAACAGCTGCCCAACAGTAGCTGAGAAGAAGAGAAAAAAGATTGAGAGAGAAAATGGTGCCCATTGTATGCCGAAAACAAATCAGTCACTATTCACTGCATGTGTAGATGGTATGAAAGTCTATCTGAAAGTCACAAACACATTTAAAGACCCCATTGAATATCCAGACAGGTGGTTTTCTTTGCAGTAGTGATGTCATTTCTATTCAAACAAAAACATGTCGATATCTGCATTATAAAGGATTGGGCATTTACATTATGCTACTTAAACGAAAACACCACAGTTTTTAATATTTTACTATGTTCTTACCTCATTTTAGACGAATGAATACAACCTATCTTTTATCAATGCATGCACTTTTAATCTATGTACAGCGCCTCGTGAATGTGTTAGCATTTAGCCTAGCCCCATTCATTCCTATGGCTCCAAACAGGGATGAATTTAGAAACCACCAAACACTTCCATGTTCTCCCTATTTAAAGAGTGAGTAGTAACACGAGTAAGTATGGTGGCACAAAATAAAACTTTTGTTTGGAGCCATAGGAATGAATGGGGTAGGCTAAATGCTAACACATTTAAGAAGCGCTGTACAAAGATTAAAAATGCACGCATTAAAAAAAGATAGGTGTGTATTAATTCATCCAAGTTGAGGTAAGAACATAGTAAAATATTAAAAAACTGTGGTGTTTTCCTTTAAATTCAGGCATAAAGGGCTTAACATTTTCTTGAGTAAGACAGGCAGCACAGAGCAAAACCGCTTCAGTCTGGTTCCAGAAATTGCATCCAATTTACGCCAATCTGAAAATTGAATCTACAAGACTGTTATATCAAAATGTGTCACACGCTTGTCCTACTTCAGCTGACTTTTCACCTTTGGCTACATCTAAGTGCTTATGAAAATCCCACAGTGGAGGTGCTCACAAAACGACAGGATTATCCTGAAAACCCGTCAGCTTAACATCCCATTCGCTGCGGTTCTTCTCGAATGCGCTACACTCTGAACTTCCGTAGCCCACTGCTACTGATCTGAGAACAAAACCAGGATCTCTTCCCACGGACGACAACAACAAGAGTAAAGAGTTTGGGAAAACTGTGCAGCTGACTGGATGGGGTGGTGGGAATAATTTTGTGGCGTCTCCTTGTAGTGTATCTCAAGGGACAAACAATCCAGCGCAATGATGCATGGCGTATTTTGTTGATGAAAACAAAGCAAGAATTCCCAAACATTTCAGGGACCACTGGCCCTGCTCTCGTGGGAACCTGAGGAATGTTGGGAATGAACGAGAGCAGATGGGGGAAAATCAACAAGTGTCAATGTGAGGGCCCAACTTTGAACCTCCGTGAAACATCTGTGGAGAAAAGACCAACGCCCTTGAAGGAGTTATGAAAGCAAAGTCTTGCTGTCAAACGTGCAGAAGATTTAAAGGGATTTCATAGTTTTTAGTTAAAAATGCAGATGCGTTTTGACTGCCAGGATATAATCTTTCCTGATCATCGTCTGTTTTCAAATAACAAGACAATGTCCAATAGTAGGAAAAATTGTTGCAAAACGCTGCAAAAAATTCATGTTTTCATGTAAATGAGCATTTTTATCAAACTTTTAATGGATTCTGCCAAAAAAGCGGATTTCTGAATGGTCTGCGGCCAGAATTAAGCAGATTTGAAGCGAAAGTATTTGATGAATGTATAAAACATGTCGAGAGCTTTCGGTTAATATTAATATCTAATTTTTGGTAGTGGCTTTTGCATCCGAGCTCCTCAATTGCTTTTATTTGCTGATATCGATGATAGGTCAATAAATTGGTGCATCCCTATTGGTGCTATAATCTTTATTTCTCCTTTAAAGTCAACATGAACTCAAATTCTTCACTATTTATTTTTTTATTACAGGTTTCTGTTGTCATCAAACATGATTTACCAGTGCATAATTTATTAGTCAAAAGAAGCGCTTCACAATCAACTGTAAGGTCACATCTACTTTGGTACGAAACGCCCACTTTTCATAAGCCAACCAATTTTTCCTAGCCAACGGTTCAGATGGGACTGAGAGCAAACCGCCAGAACAACTTAAGCAAATGCAATCTACTGACAAAGGGCGCATATTCACAACACCGGCTAACACCTACAGAGATCATACAACAGCCAGCACAGAAACAACTATAATGGAATATGACAATGAAAGCCTCCACATACAAGCATGAACAGTTGGAGATGTTGCTGCTGTGTAGGCACAAATAACATTTAAGAGACAAAAGAAGCAAAAGAAAGAAATACAAGCAGAAGGGCAACAGCTTGCAATTAAATTTAAACAAAGATGCCACGCTGATTTTGCCTATTGGTGCAAAAGCATTAGTATAAAACTAAAGCGAATCTTTGACAAATGTTAAGAGCTGGTATTCATTTGAAATCTGGATTTGAAACAACTGTAAAAGGATTTCGTTCTTTAAAGTGGTCATATTCATTTTATTTTTTTGTTGAGGTCGACTTGGTAAAGGTCTTTATGCCCACATTGTCATAAATTAGTTCTTCAAGACCATTTTTATTGTCTTTAAAATAACACAGGCCATTGTCATTAAAGGGCACATTTACTGCAAAATCTTTTACAAGGTGTTTGGATGTAAATGTGTGTTGGCATTGTGACAACACAACCACACTACAATCAAAGAAACCACACTCTCCTTTTTAATCCCCATTATACCAAAGCAGTCTCATGCTGATTTGATTCTCTTGTTAATGTGATGTCACACAAACAAGGCCACACCCATGGGCACTGACTGACTGGTTAATTTTTATGAATCAGATATATTTTGTAACCAAAAGCACACACTGTCTCTGTTGGTAAGGTAGTAGGCATGGGCCGGTTACCGGTTTCAAGGTATACCGAGGTTTAAAACAGTCAAGGTTTCAAAACCACTAAAATGTTCTGTGATACCGTCTCCAAGGTATGAGCTGTGCTTATACAAAATTCATTAAATCATGAAGTCATGTGATTGATTTGATGTTTACATTTAATATATATTACGAAAATATTATATATGTTTTGAAAGCATATTATAATTTAAAGGCTTTATTGTACCTGGCATTTGAAAATAACACATTTTAGTGTTGCAATGGCAATACCGCAACACCGTGAAACCGTGGTATTTTTGCTAAAGGTTATCATACCGCCAGAATCTTATACCGGCCCATGCCTATAAGGTAGTAAGGAGCAGTCGCTCATTTGCATTTAAAGATACACACATGAAAACAGCGCTTTTTGGCCGTTAACCAAATAGGGGCACAAATGATGTGTTGGGTGATTTGAGCTAAAACTTAACATTTTAGGCACATCTGAGACTTATATTACATCTTGTAAAAGTGGGTCTAATATGTGCCTTTTAAGCAGGCCAAAAAAGAATTCGCACCCAGCCGCCCAAAGATTTCTGCAGAAAACTGCGGATTTAATGCCCATTATTGAAAAGCAAACACACAAATGCTCTTGTTATGATTAATGTAAAGTTTACATTGCATTGTAAAAATAAAGAATTTAAAGGGATAGTTCGGCCAAAAATGATATTAAACCCATGATTTACTCACCCCCAAGCTGTCCGAGTTGCATATGTCCATCGCTTTTCAGACAAACATATTTTCGGATATTTTAGAAAATGTTTTAGATCTTTCAGTTGATTAAATGTAATGTTACGGGGTCCACCCGTAGTCCACGACCTTCAAGTCCAAAAAAAGTGCATCCATCCTTCACAAATTAAATCCAAACGGCTCCAGGATGATAAACAAAGGTCTTCTGAGGGTAATCCGCGCGGTGTTGTTGTAGAAATATCCATATTTAAAACTTTATTAACGAAAGTAAATACCTTCCGGTAGCGCCGCCATCTTAGTCGCGTCCGCATTCAGGGGAGAGTATTAGCATAGTGTACACACTTCTCTTAGTGACGTATGATAAATTCGGAGGGCAGGGGCACAGAGCAGCAGCAGAGTAGCCTCCGTAGGCTGCGTAAACTCTCATCCTGAATGCGGACGCGACTAAGATGGCGGCGCTACCGGAAGGTATTTACTTTCGTTAATAAAGTTTTAAATATGGATATTTCTACAACAACACCGCGCGGATTACCCTCACAAGACCTTTGTTTATCATCCTGGAGCCGTTTGGATTTAATTTGAGAAGGATGGACGCACTTTTTTTGGACTTGAAGGTCGTGGACTATGGGTGGACCCCGTAACATTACATTTAATCAACTGAAAGATCTAAAACAATTTCTAAAATATCCGAAAATGTGTTTGTCTGAAAAACGATGGACATATGCAACTCGGACAGCTTGGGGGTGAGTAAATCATGGGTTTAATATCATTTTTGGCCGAACTATCCCTTTAACTTGATACATGCTAAATTCATAATGAGAACGTATTAACACAAGCTTTTTTATTCTGCTATAATATATAACATATGTAATTTTATATTATTATTATATAATGATCCATACTGAAATTGGCACAAATATTTAAGTAAAGATGTAAATATGTTTTGTAGATGTTTGTTTACCCGGTGCTTTTTAAATTATTCTTTAGGTTCTTAAGTTACAGTATGATTTACAGTAAGAGCAATTTGATTCCCTATAATATGATCTCATAAAGTTCCTCTTTCAATGATTTTCAATGGTATTAACATACAACATTCACATTCAGGAGAAGAGGATCATGCCAAATAAAAAAAAAACTGAACAAAGCTAACAATGTTGAATAGGCTAGAAGACATAACCACCAGGGGATTAAACAAAAGTACAGATACAGTGATGAAACAAGATAAACAGCCTGCACATACTATTCAGCATTGACAAAAGACTACCGCACAGCCTGAAACTGATACAGAAACCATACTGAGGGCATGTCAATTACAACTAAAATGTTTTCAAATGCCCCTTAAAATAAAGATGCACCCTTGCCTGCTAGGCTTGCATTGTAAGTGCATTACTATACTGCATGTTCCATTCATATTAAAACTGTAGGAAAAGTCAAAATTATCTTTTGTGGGAATCAACAGCATGCCAGATAAAGTGTCTAAAAAGCTAACGCTGTAGGCAGAAAATATAAAACAAATACTCAAACAAAACTGTGAGAATGAATCAGGCTGCACTAACAGTAGCTGAGGGCAGACCGATTTTATGTGTCAGCAGTAACAACGCATGCATATCACGATTAAGGATAGATGAATATAAAGGGGAATTAAACCTTGTTCTTTCCACACTGGCAATTTGAGAACACAGAAGTAGTTAAAATAACAAAAGAATTACAGGTAGATTTTACTGTAACCTAAAGCTGTAAATAACGCTGCTGTTGGGAAACTTTCGGTGCCGTTCTGAGAAACAGGGTTACATAAGGGTGAAGACTGGTCTACTCAAACATCCATACAGTATGAGCCATTATATACAGTATGGGAATGACATGCATCAAGCAGGGAATAACATAAATGAAAAACACTGTCAATCAAACAGGGGAGGAGCTGCACAGGTAAAAGTGAAAGTATGTGACTCACCGTGTGGTATCCCCGCCCTATGGGCGGCTTGCCGACTGGATAGGGGTCGACCGTGTCGATGATGGTCTGCCGTTCGCCCTTCTGGTTGATCTTGCGAAACCTGCGGCGAGACTGCCGGTGCGATGCCTGTCGCTGAAAAAACTCCTCATTCTCATCCATATAGTCCACCTGCACATGGAGGAGAGGAACCGAGTGAGACGCCCTCTCTCTTCTCAACCCCCCCACCCCTCTCGCTGGCGCTGTGTAAAAATAGCAGTGGGTGTGCGAGCCTGTCGGTTCTGTATGTGTGTGTGGGCTGAGATTCAAACGCCTACGTCAAAGAGAGACACACAACTGGGCATTTTCTGAAGAGCTGTGGGCACGCAAGGACTCTTGTGGGATGAAAATGTGTATGTTCTGCAGGCGCTAAGATTATTTAAACTGATTTGCCAAAAGGTATTAGTTTAAACTATGTGTGTCTGTAGCTCAGTTGCGTTAGAAACACAAATGTCATGGGTTTGATTGTAAGGAAAATACATACTTTGAATAAAGGCACCTGCCAAATGCATTAATGTAAATGGCAGACATTTTTTGATATCGAACTATGTTGGTTATAGTTTGCTTAAAAATGTTTACAGAGTATACTTGTAAATATTTTACGATTTATCGATTAAAATATTTTTTTTCTTTTGAAAGTCTTAAAGGGACACTCCACTTTTTTTTAAATAGGCTCATTTTCCAGCTCCCCTAGAGTTAAACATTTGATTTTTACTCTTTTGGAATCCATTCAGCCGATCTACGGGTCTGGCGGTACCACTTTTAGCATAGCTTAGCATAATCCATTGAATCTGATTAGACCATTAGCAATGCCCTCAAAACTAAAGAAATAGTTTTGATATTTTTCCTATTTAAAACTTGACTCTTCTGTAGTTACATTGTGTACTAAAACCGATGGAAAATTAAAAGTTGTGGTTTTCTAGGCCACTATGGCTAGCAACTATACTCTCATTCCGGCGTAATAATTATTATTATTTATTATTATTATTATTATTCTTTATTAACAGACTCGAAGTCCAAATATAAAAAACACATACCAACATACAAGCGTCCATAATATATAAAAAAAAAGCATACACAATATAACATCCATAATATATAAAAGAAACACACAGTATACAAACATCCACAAACAACCACAACAAACATACCATAAATAGCACATAGCACAAATGTGTGTCCAATATTTAAAAAACATACAAATGTTGATTCCAATATTTCCAGAGACTCGAGGAGTATCTTGTTACACTCATGTTAGGATCCACCAAAGACCTAATAATGACATTCCTAGACTCCGTAAGCCTGCACATAAATTTAAACATTAGTTTCCTAAGCAAAGCTCCGAAAGTGGAAACATTACAATTCACAAACAGCTTGCTTGCACTTTCCCACCTTGGGTACTTCAACAAAATTCTAAGAGCATCATTATATGCCACCTTTATTTTATTAATCTTTCCTTTACTATGGCGACACCATAGATGTGCTGTGTAAAGTGGAGTACAGTAAGCTCTAAAAAGAGGAAGTCTTTTTAAAGTCCTTTAATCAAGGACTTTGTTGCCATACCATAGCTGCAGCAGGCGCAATGATATTACGCAGCGAAAATAGTCCCCTGCGATTGAGACTACCCAAGGGGACTATTTTCAAGCACTGTGTAATATCATTGCACCTGCTGTAGCCATGGTACGGCGCAAAGTCCTTGATTGTTACGCTGGAATGAGAGTATAGTTCCTAACTCTTTGGTTATTTTTTAGCGTGATGCTAATGGTCTAATCAGATTCAATGGATTATGCTAAGCTATGCTAAAAGTGCTAGCGCCAGACCCGGAGATCGGTTGAATAGAATCCAAAACAGTAAAATTCAATGGTTTAACTAGGGGAGCTGGAAAATGAGCCTGTTTTCAAAAAAAAAGTGTAGTGTCCCTTTAAAGGAAAAGTTCATACCAAAAAAGAAATTTCTGTCATCATCATTTATTCAACCTATTGTCTTTGCAAACCAGTTTGACTTCTGTGGAACGCAAAACAAGATGTTAAAGTGAATTTTAGTGACTGACGGACAAGTCACTATTCTCAAAACAGCAACATGAACCATATTTAAAATTCCCCTTATGTCCCACAAAAGAAAGTTATAGGTACAAATCTTCCACAGTTCCTTCTTAAAGTCCCCCTGTGGTAAAATATTTTTTTTTTATTATTGTTTATATGTCTATGTGGTGTTTTTAATACGTTTTCAGACAAACCATGTGCAAATTTATCATCCAACATTATTGCTGAGTATTTTCTCTATAAAATCAGGGGGAGTCTCATTCCCGTGTTTTGAAATTATCTTGGTTTCCTCTATGTCACTAAGATGCAACCAATCATATCAACACAGCTGAACAAGTGGCTCAGTAGTTCAAGTCATAGAAATTATGTATAGTTGACATATAGACTATACATGTATATCTACCATCCGAGGTGGTGCGAAAGAGTGGAGGCGGGGACTCATTTGCATATTCATATTTATAGAGCGTGCTGTGCGATTAAATAGAGGTGGGGACTAATTTGCATATTCATAAATCTGCATATCCTAAATGAGGCTAGGGGGTAGAGTTAGTCAAGCTGTTTCAAAGCATGAATAAATTACTGTAACAGGTAAACTTTTATAAATGCTATTTTGATGCTCAAAGATGAGTTTTAAGTGATTAAATGATTGACTACGGGAGGAGCAAGACCACAGAATATTGTGTTTCTGTAGCATCGTGTACAGATAATGCACTCCCACAGCCGTTCAAAGGCTGACAACCAGAACCATGTGACCGCGAAGCTGATCTGTGTGCACCCACAGACAACAGGAATGCCACACGATCAAACACATCACAGGTGTAAGGTGCATAAAGCGCCGGCCAATGTGACATCCACAAAAAGTGACATGATTATCTCTCTCTTCTTATTTTGCTGCAGCCTCACATTTCACACCCACTCTGCCTTTGGGATTACACATCAAATCTCTTGCTACCGTACCAACCGCTGCTATGGTAACTGCCGGCGAGCACGGAGCAGTGGGAATATATTGGGCGGTGTGAGAGAGCGAGAGTACGGTATCTATATCCTCCTTCTGCCCGTAATTACAGGGCAGCCTTGGCCAGTAATAACACATGACTTAGCCAATGAGGGCACAAAGAACTGCCGAAGATATCGCCCATCGCCCAAACCTGAGATTTAACACAGTCACATGTACAGGGACCGTTGCGGATGTTGTCACATGACGGCACTTTTCACAGCACAGCAGAGATTTTGCTGGATATATTATGTATATTTATACCAGTTGGCTTTATGAAATATAGAGCAAATAAAATGGATTGGGTTCCTAGATGTTTATTTTTTGGGCAAGGATAGTGGGAAATGAAGGCCATGTTGAAAATGAATCGCAGTGGGCTGAGTTATTTTATATAAAAGAATCCACAATAAAAATTGCTCATGGCAAATCCCAAAGTTGTAAAATTCAAAAGAAAGAGTATGGAAACATTTATAAGAATTTCATAAGCTTGGTTTCAATACCTACAGATATAGAACTAAAATGGTGATCTAATCCAAAAGTACTCACCACAATCATCTCTGACGGCTCCAGAACGATGCACTCGCATCCACGACGCAAGCTCCCAGCCGACCTCTTTCCGAAACTAGAGGAGAACAGGAGAGAGTAAAGTTTTAAATCACCCGGCTAATTACGGAATTCTGAGATTCCGCGGGAATGAAAGCGGGCTTACAAACCGAGCCACAAATCCACACACTTGTGCCAGTGTTCCTGGCCTAGTAGTAAGATTCCACTAGGAAAGAAACTACAACCAAGCTGGAAAACTCCACCAGATGACATCACAGCGTAATGAAAGAAGCACAGTGCAATGAGAGGGGGACTACACAAAAAACTCTGTATTAAATATATAAGGAGGGGGCCGTGGAAGCATGGGGTGGATTTCCATGGAGGCAATATGGAGATCCTGTATTAGACCCGGTGTTATCATGGACGGGATGATATGGACACCCCTAACAGTGGGTTAAAAAATGTGCCATTTTTGTTCAGTTCTGCAGAAATTACACATACATTTAATATTGTTTGTTCATTTACCAACCCTGGCACTTTAAGAAGCTCAGGGACATTTTGGTCCAAAGGTGACACACACTTACATCTACACATCCGCAGAAAGAGTACAAGGTTTAACTGGGGGAGAGGTCACCAAAACCTCTAAATATATATTTCAACCTGTTAAATATAGCCCTCTCCCCCAACCCCATCTAAAAACATGAAATACATTTCCTTAAAGTAAGACTTTGTAACAGTAAACACTTGAAGGAACAAATATGTACAAATGTATTAGTATTAACAAACTACCCATCACAAAATAGTTAATAAATGAGGAGCTCAGATGCAAAGACACTAAACACCGCCACCTCTGCCAAAAAATGTATTGATCATGAGATTAATAAATGAAGTTCATCAAATATTATTGCTTCAAATCTGCTTAATCCCAGCCTTAGGCCATTCAGAAATACAGCTTTGTTGGCAGAATCCATTATGAATCTAATAAAACAAAATACTCATTTACAAAAAAAAAAAACATGTCAAAAGCACTTAGAGGGTTTTGCATCTGAGCTCTTTAAATAGTTAAATAATTGCTACTGTTGACATTTAAATCACTACTTTTATATTCATGGGTTGCTGTAGCGTTGCAGCTGGCAGATATAGTAACAAAATGATATCTGAACTAACAGGTGGGACAGCCTTTTACTTCTCAGACCACACACAATGAGCCTTGTGTTTTAATCCTGATTCACTGTTAGCCAATTACAAATCTCAGATTAAGACCTACTGTTTATATCAATACCATTTTTTATACATCTCTCTCTGTATTTCAAAGAATATCTGCAAGGAGTATAAGAGAATAAAGCGTTAACCCCCCCCCCCCTCCTGATACTCATACACACACCTTACATTCCATACTACACAACATTCCTGGTCTACGTGAAAAAACAGTAGCAAGGAACGCATGGGTCTCCAAAGAAAATAATCTTGCCCCCCCATCATAAGGGCAGTACAGATTAAAGGCTTGTTGTTACGCAAGTGCCGTCGGTGGGAAAGTCAAATGGGAAAAGTCTGGAGTGTTTAGGGATATGCTGAAGTACAGTGGAATGCGTAATGCAATAACAGGATTCCAATGCAACGCTTCAGCGAACGCTAAAAAGCCTCGCAGATATGCAGCAATGCAATGCGATGCAAACGGCATTGCAAAAACAATGCAACTCAGACCAGTTATTATTAGATCTGACGCATGATATCACTTTAGGTATCAGTGGTTAAGCTTGACACTTTGCACGATAACTTATTCATAACATTAGTGATATGAAATATACAAGCAGGACACAATCATTAAACTCCTTTCTTTAAATGTCATTTAAACATAAGCGAGGCAGAGGTAAGATGGGATTTCTTAGAAGGGCTTCATTAATTCTGTAACATAATTTATGTTTTGTAAGTCATCATAGATGTTGGGTTAAAAAGTAAACAAAGACTTTCAGAAAAAAAGCTATTTTGATTAATTTGTTAAAATTAATGCAATTATTCATTAAAATATTGCTTGTTAAAACAATGGTTTGATATTTTTGCTAATTAATTTTTTACATTTTTGCTGTTACATAAACTCTATAATTGTTTACCATTTACATAAAACAGGACACTTTCAAATATATTAAAAAAATGTGAAATGTATTTGTTTTTGTATAGCTAAAATAGTGTCCAAAAAATTTTGACCTACCATAAGAAACATAAACATAGCATAAAAAGTGTGACAACTTGCCCCAATCTCTCTCTCTGTCTCTCTATGTTTTAAGGCATGTTTATAAAATCTAAAAAAAAGACTTTACCTGAATATGAGAAAATCTTATTAGATCAAATCCACAAAAAGTGTGTCCAAGGTCCTCACGTAATATTCACACACGCCTTGCTAACAAACCAAACACCAACGTGATTTTTGCGAACACCCCATGACAATCCCTATAATAAGCTCTGTCTGCCGCTTTCATCTTGCGTGAGCGTATGCGCGCTGGGGAATGTGTTCTTGCTACTGAGAGTTAGGGGTGTTCGACTGAAGCCAACATTCCTGCCATCATTCCTCTTCCTGTTGAGCCAAGAGGGAGGGTCTGACCTCAACACACAAACAGTGTGACCTCACAACACAAAGTAGTGAAGCAAAAACAGACCAAATGATCAAAAGTACAGATAAAGAGATTTAATTCAAACTTACATTTATAATGGATCTGTATTATGCATAGTAAGCCAAAAAATAAAACGATTCATGTGGTTGTCAAATTTCTGGCTATGTGGATTGCATGCAAAGTCGAGATATAGTGTCTGAGAAACACAGGAGGCATGTTAAAACATGAAGAGAGGTGACTTGCAGAGTCACTTGTCAAATGCAAAAGACAAAATTCTCATGAAGTAGATGCAACGCATATCACTTCAGGGAAGAACGCAAGGCTTTTCCATGGGAAAACCACACAGTTTCTTTGCATGTGGTCAACATGCCAACATTACAACACTTTTTTTCGACAGTGCACTTTAGGGCGCACTTAAATTATCCAAACCAAACCATACCCAAAGCGCGATTGTCCCCCCTCCCTACTTTCTCATAATTTGCACTAAACACTGTACTCACACAGCTCTCTCACATGCCATCGACCTGCTTAGTTGGACTGTCACATGTGCAGCTCAAACGTTCAGGTAACCCTGCTGCGAGCGATAGAAGGTTAGGCAGTTGAAGGTGAGTTGACGTCTCTCCTTTTGAATCGCTATTCGAAACGATAGCTTTCCACGCCTGAGCCCACCGCTCCAAGCCGGCCAGGGCACAATTAACCAAACCGTGCCTGGGCGTGGTACAGAGCGATCACACTAATCAAACGAACCAGGCTTGAGGGGGTCAAATGTGCCCGAGCGCGATTTGGTTTGGATAGTGTGATTGCGCCCTTATGTCGCTTTTCTATTACATAGTACCCTACGGTTTGGTTCAGCTTACTTTTGTGAGCTTTTCCACTGGGTGCAGTACGTAGTACGCAATACTTTTTTTTAGTACCACTTCGGTTGGGGTTCCAAGCGACCCGAGCTGATACCAAAACGTTACGCGAAAACACTGTAGATCACTGATTGGTCATCACTATAATGTAAAAGATTAGCTTTACCTTTGTGCTAGCTTGCGCTGTCTCGAGCAAACATGTCGTCATCTGTGCTCTGCTATAAGTTCCCAAACTCCCTTTTAGCGATGAAAAACATCCACAGGTTGTGAAGCAGGAACATGCATGCAAATTTTTTCCAGACTTGCAGTTTGTGGTGGAACATTTGCGATGCACACGTTCGCATATATGCTTAAATGCAACTTAAATGAGCATCAGCGGAGTGCGTCGGATCGGCGGGTTGCTGCTAGAGCTGAAGATCTTTGCCCGAACCCGACGGGACCCGTCGGGATCCGACGGGCTCGGGCGGGTTCGGGCTTCATTTCTAACATTTTACACGGGCTCGGGGCGGGCTCGGGCTTCCGCTCCGGCTTTGTGAGGTAAATGAGCGGTCAAGTTCAAATCAGTAGCGCAGGATCGCGCTGAATTCATTTACAGTGGATTTAATGATTTTCCTCATCAAAAACATGTAGCCTAATCTTGGTGAGTAGGTTTTTCAATGTATAACTAAATATGAATCGAGTCTTACATAATTTAGACAGAGGATATACAGTAGACTAATGTTGGCAGTAATGGAGACGTGCCGACGCAAATCCCGCGGAGCCTGCCTCTTAATTTCGTTATTGCCAAATTCCCATCTTAATTCAGAATGTATTATCTTAATTTAATTCGTTAAGAAATAATAATTTTATTGGCATATTTATAGTGTATTGCATAAGCCTATTTAGAATGAGATGTTACAATGTTACAGATTACTTATTTCTTTGTTTCAACTTCCAAGTGGCGTGTAGATTATTAGTCATGAATAAATAATGTTAAAACCTGTGTAAATTTCTCATTCTTGACAAAAGCTGTGTGTGTGCGCACATTTAAATAATGTCGGGCTGTAAACGGGTTCGGGCTTTTAAAAAGCTGTCAATCTAAATGTACGTTCGGGTTCGGGCTGCATTCTGTCGGGCTCCGGACATTTCGGGCCTAACTTTTAAGGCCCGATTACAGCTCTAGTTGCTGCGGTGCGGTCACGCGGAATTATCTGTTTGTTTTTGAATCACGCATGGTAATGTTACTGAAAATAAAGAGTAAACTAATGCCCCGCCCCCAGATACTATCGTGTATCGGCGATCTCACATGCTGACGATAGGACAATCTCAAAATGGGGTTTTTATTCCCAACACTAGTTAGCAGATATTAATCAGACAGACTACTAATAATCTAATGACTGGTATTTGGTATCAAGCAAGAAACAGGAGCACCTTTGACTTCCATAGTAGGAAAGAAAAATACTATGGAAGTCATGGTGCTCAAAAAACTATTTGGCTATAAACATTGCTAAAAATATCTTCCTTTGTATTTATCAGAACAAAGAAATTCATACAGGTTTAGGACAGCTTGAGGGCGAGTAAATAAAGACAGAACTGAATTTTTGGTAAACCACCCCTTTAAAGGTGCAGTGTGTAATTTTTAGAACTATATCTTGACAGAAATGCACAATAATATATAAAACTATATTATCAGGGGTGTATAAAGACCTTTCATAATGAACCGTTATGTTTTTATTACCTCAGAACGAGAACTTTTTATCCACATACCGAGGGTCCCCTTACATGGAAGTTGCCATTTTGTGCGGCCATGTTTCTTCAGAAGCCCTTAACGGACAAACTTTTTTTTACAAAGCTGTCTCCGAAGATGACATGTTTGTATGGTGGCGGCTACCGTAGCTTCTCTATGCGTTTTAAAAGCGAGAGGTAAGCAGTTAACTGAGCCATTGGTTGCATTTCGCAACCTCACCACTAGATGCCACTAAAATTTACACACTGCACCTTTAATACAATGTCTAAAGTGGACCATCGAAGTAAAGTGTTACCATGAAATTTTTAACATGCTCCACTTTCAGACTGTTCAAAAAATATGGATATGTCAAAAAGCACCTTGGTAATACCACAAAATTATAAACAGTGGAATGTACTGGCTGGTACATTCTGTATCAGCCAGTACCTCCGTATTAAAAGTATCACATTTTTTTTAACTTTATACCATCAATGTATTGTGGTACTGCAACAGCACATTTTTCAAGAACTAATGTTGATGTTTTCCAATCCTTGTGTTCAGAAATAGTAAAAAATAAAGCCGCTATTAAAGACTCAGAATAAACTGAATTTGTAACAATAGAAAGTATTGTTAATGATTATTAAGCCTGCAGCTTTCGCCTTGCGTAAGCTTTGGCAGATAAAGCACTGTACCAGGTGCTTCCAGTGCTGCCATTTTCAAATGGCACCTCAACTCTGACTTCTGCCAACACTTCACAAAACATTACAGCTTTAATGATGCTAATCACTATGCAATTAGCTACTTTCACACTGCATTCAGCAGAGAGTGAGTGTGTTTCAGGTGCCATTAAAAAGATAAGTTTCAACAAGCTACTTTCTAATGAGAGAGCTGTTCTACGAACTGTTTCACTTGAGCGAAACATTGAAAATCATGCACGTCAAACACATGCTACAAAAAGCTTATATGATGTTTTTGCATAGATGGGAGATGCCAAGGTGCCTCTTGGGAAAAAATGACCGTATGTGAGTGAGATGACACTCCTAGGTTTAAGAAGTGCACCGCTGGCCTGTTGGACTTAAGTCACTGTCCAATACAGAAGACACACAACACAGCAGTCATGAAGAAACCAAATAAAACAGGGAGAGAGAAGAGACTTGCAGCTCTTATTGCCATGGTGATAAAATGACATATTCCCACTGCAAACCAAATGTGAAATGTTTTTTTTTTTTTTTTTTGCATGGTTTTTCAAATTCCACAGTCAAAACTGTTTCTCTGTTTTATTGCTACTGTTCACATGTTTTCAAGGTGCCTCGCTAAATGTGTGCATGTTTATGTAATCCAATTGTAATTTGAAGTTAACTACTTGTATTATGTACATCAATACAGCACCGCCTTTCCAATGCTAATTATTCTTTATTCTCATTTAGGCTACATTACAACAAAATAGTAAAAAATTGTCAAGTTATGCGTATCAGGCCATTAGATGGCGATGTTGTTTGGTAAAGAAACACTACATGCCTTCGCACATAATGCATTCTTTTACAAAGCGATAAATACAAACATTAAAGACGACAAAAGCATTGAGCTGTTTTGTTTAGATGGCCGATGAAGTAGATTTATCACTACAAGTGACCATGGACTATGAAGCGGAAATATTTTGTGACATTAGTTCGGAGAAGCGTTAATAAACTCTTAAGCACAACCGTTGTTGTGGGTAATACTCACACATGAACTTTCAGAAAAAAAGTACAAAAGTAGTCGCTTGGATAAAGGTCCTAATATTTACCATTTTGGTACAGATATGTACAAGTGTGTACCTTTTAGGTACAACTGACATTGGGTTAGTTGTAACATGGACCATTTACATTGTTTCACAGGGTTGAGCGATTTGTTTTCCCGTAATGTATTCACGCTGCTAAAAGACGATCTCCCACAAATTTATGAAGATGTATAATGTTTTTCCAGAGAGTTATTAATGAACGAGTGTTTTGGTGGCATGTTAGTAAATTTTTTCATCATATGTTTTTTTTTTCGGTTTCTGAGTTGGGTGTGTAAGATACCAAAACCAATGTTATGTCATCTTAATCAGTGTCTTGTTGACTAAAACATAGCAGCATTTTGAAATATGCCTGCAACTTTTTTGGTGAGCTTGAAAATATTTTGACCCAGCGGGGTTAATTGTAACGCTGTGTTACAACTAACCCCTCAGCACTAATGATATGAAAACGGCTAACGCTAGCGTAATTCTTGCCGTTGTTTTAAATAGGATACACACAAATGATTGCTGGCTGCCAACAAAATAAATGTGCCCGTCTTTTCAAAAATTGTGTCAAAATTAATTTTTGTTCATATCTTTAATATTGATTAAATAAGGTCACGTCAAAGATTGAAATTATAATGAAATTAATGCCTAAAATCAGACGTTGATTTGCATTATCTCAGAATTTGATTTTGAGACTTTAGTATGGTTATTACAGACTGGGTCACATAAAAAAACGTTGTCATAATTGGGCTGCTTTTTCTCACATATTTAGACATTTGTATTCATTTATAATTGAACTATGGTTAGATGGGGGATGAACAGTGTAGATACTGTCTATTATAGACAGATATATAAACAATATCCACTTCAAAGTATATAGACAAAGTAGTATTGAAATATTTTTCTGAAAACTTAATTTTTTGCCTGTTACAATTAACCCCACCTAAGGGGTAAGTTGTAAAGTTTGCACTTCTGTCACGTTTGGTGTAATTGTCCAAGAATGGTAAGTAATAGAAACAAACTTCAAATGTTCATTTGTAGCAGAGATGTGTGTGTTGCTTGTGTAAAAATATAATCTATCTAACTCAAAAAAAAAATTATGATTGAGCCAAAACCAAAAAGCGCTAGGTCATGCCCCGCTCTTCCCTACGTTTTGAAAAGGTACCTTTCAACTTTCAACATCCAACTTTTGTACCTTCTTGTACTTTTTCTGAGAGTGTGTTAATAGACTAAATTTACACATGCGCATGACGTCACTGTTAACAGAGATTCACGTTTTCATACTTTAAACAAGTATGACAAAGGCGTAGTCTTCCAAAACGTGCATTTTGAAACTCGACTTCAAAAGTGTATGTTTTATCTGTTCCACATAAAAAACGTTCCTGGTTTTGGTTGAAAACTAGTTGTGAGGTGTCTGTAAGGGTGAGAATAGGTTAAATTGTTGCTTATATTGAACAGGTCAATAAAGAAAAGGGCATTCAGGGTGCATTCTCTAATGAAGCGATACATGTTTAGTGTATGTTGGACACATACCTCGACCGCGGCAGGAACATGGACTCTTTGATGAAAACTGATCCAGAGAGAAGAATGTACCAGCATGTGCCAATGTCATCCGGACTGCATGAAAAAGAGAAACCAAGAGAAATATCACACAGAGTCCAACAGGAAACAAAACATGCTTATGCATAACATGTGGTCTGGTTAGCTGTACGGTCAAAAACAGCTTATGCAGACACATACAGTATAACATTAGCTGTCTAATGTAAACACTTTGTCATCATTTTCATCCTCTGACACAATGTGCAGACAAAGGGAGACTTCAGAAGATTCCCAATAGGAAAACGCTAGACAGAACAATCAAAAGTTTATTTCCCCTCTGCTCCACTTGCATCCTTCTGCAAGTGATGCTGGTTAAAATTTGACAGCTTGGTTTTGTGTGTGCGTGTGTAGGAAATAACACTGACACACAGTCCCCTTTAACACTCCTTTTATTCAGGTCACAGAGCAGTCAGGAACATTTGACATCTCTGAGGCACACTGGGTAGATGCCAAAAACGTCTTCAAGCCCCCCGGCAAGTGGCGCTCCATGTTTGCATCTCTAGTAAGCGTTAAAAGTTTAAATGTGAAAAGAGAAGAAATCCAGTGAGCGCCGGACATGTCGGCCACGGAGTCAAAACAGTCAATACGCACTTGAGAGAGGTGGCAGAACCAAAGCAGCATTCTTTTTTACTATTTTTTCATTTTTCGGTTAGGGTTAGGGTTAGCACTCACGCACTATTGCTCTTGTTGATTTGATTGTTTTTCCATTGTTTGCCTCATCTATGAGTCACTTTGGACATAAGCATCTGCTAAATGATTAAATGTAAATGTATAAAAATTTAATCAGAAGACTTTTAATTTGTAAATAAAACAACTTATCATGAATGAAAAGCTGATATACTGTATATAGTAAGATGTTATATTGACTATGGGTGACCCTGCTCATTATAAACTATATCCTTTTGAAAGGTCTTATCATTCGGCAGCTACTGCAGACACTGCACAATTTCCTCACCCTTAATTCTTCAAACATTTAGAAGCTGGCCCTTTCGAAAAAAAAAAAAGAAAACTCCCTCCACACGCAAATGACTTGCCGTTACATCTTCTCTATAGGACTAATGAGGCAGCTTCCACGCTCTCTAAAACCCAGCACGAGCCCTGCCTGGTTTTTTCCTCACTCTTTCTCTATTCGTTCCCTTCATCAGTGCCGCTTCTGCTCGACTTTTAATCGTTTTTCCCGACCGCGAGCACACAAAAATGAAACTCTCAATTATTAATCAGCAGAATGCAGAGGGAGAGAGAGGAGAGACAGCGAGTGTGAGGATGTTCTGCACCATCAACGCAGCGGCTCTGACTGAAATGGGTCATAGACGCACTGCTCCAGTGCTCATCAAATGCTCATCAAGCCCTCAGCAGTAACGTCAAGCCCCTCAGGAATGACTGAAAGCAGGGAATAAGAACAGAAAGTGAGACCGGGATTGAAAGAATATGGCCATTCAAAACAACCTTTGCATAATCTGTTCTTCTCTATGGCTATGTTCATACTGCAGAGCTTAATGCTCAATTCTGATATTTTTGAAAAAATTCGATTTTTTTGCAAGGCCATTCACATTTCCAATTAAATGCGACCTTTTGTGATCTCCTGTGTGAACGTGAAATGACCCAGGAGTGACCCGCATGCGCAGAAGAGTACTCAACGGTCAACGACGTCACTCGTTGTTTGTGGAAGTAGCTAATGTTAAACATGGATGTCAACAATAGTGTAGTCAACAGCGGAGCTCTTTTTACAATATTAAAGTTATTTTCCCAGCGGAGCCAGCACAATTACAATCTTCTCGTTTTAAGAAGAAAATTAAAAAGGAGGAGAGCAAGGTTTTTGGTCATGGCGTTTTGTTTTCATCGTCCGCCATGGTTGTTGTTCATCTTCTCGTTCCCGCCTTCTTCAACGCAGAATTATGACGTTTGTAGCGTATCAATGACTTACGGGTCGGATACATGTGGCCTGGCCGTTCAGACAGAGGTCGCATTTCAAAAGATCAGATACGTATCGGATTCAGGACCACATACCCAAGTGGCCTGGGTCGCATTAGAAAAGATCAGATCTGTGTCGTTCAGACTGTCATGAAAAGATCAGATACAGGTCGCATAGGGGCAAAAAAATCGGAATTGGGTCATTTCAGCCTGCAGTGTGAACGTAGCCTATATCTATTTATATTTCTTTATATCTATCTTTCTCTAGATATTTGATTATTTATCTTTTTTATCCATCTGTCTGTCTGTCTGTCTGTCTGTCTGTACATCCATTTATCCCTCTATCTATACATCCATCTATCCATCCCTCTATCTATACATCCATCTATCCATCCATCTATCTATACATCCATCTATCCATCCATCCATCTATTCATCTATCCATCCATCCATCCATCCATCTATACATCCCTACATCCATCCATACATACATGCATGCATTAATCTATCCATCTATACATCAATCTGTCCATCTATACATCAATCTATAAATCAATCTATCCATCTATCCATCCATCCATCCATCCATCTATACATCAATATATCCATCTATACATCAATCTATCAATCTATACATCCATCTATCCATCCATCCATCGATCCATCCATCCATCTATACATCCCTACATCCATCCATACATGCATACATTAATCTATCCATCTATACATCAATCTGTCCATCTATACATCAATCTATCCATCCATCAATCTATCTATCCATCCATCAATCTATCTATCCATCCATCCATCCATCCATCCCACCATCCATCCATCCATACATACATACATACATCAATCTATCCATCTATACATCAATCTATACATTCATCTATACATTCATCTATCCATCCATCCATCCCACCATCCATCCATCCATCCATCCATCCATCCATCCATCCATCTATACATCAATCTATCCATCTATACATCATTCTATCTATCTATACATCCATCTATCTATCCATTCATCCATCAATCTATACATCACTCTATCTATCTATACATCAATCTATCTATCCATCCATCATCATCTATAGATTTAGTGAAGTGAGTGGAGTGAAGTGAAGTGAGTATTTGCCAATGTATGGTAACCCATACTTGGAATGTGACCTCTGCATTTAACCCATCCAGTGAATAGTGAACACACGCACTGCAAGTCGTGAACTCACAAACACCCAGAGCAGTGGGCAGCTATCCCTACAGCGCCCGGGGAGCAATTAGGGTTAAGGTGTCTTGCTCAAGGGCACCACAGTCGCAACCCGCCGGTTGTGAGCCTCGAACCGGCAACGCTCGGGTTACAAGCCCGGCACTCTAAACATTTATTCATTCATCCATCCATCCATGCATACATACATTTATCTATCCATCTATCCATCCATTTATACATTCATCTATCTGTCTGTCTATCTATCTGTCTGTCTATCTGTCTATCTATCCATCCATCCATCCATCCATCCATCCATCCATCTATATATCCATATATCCATTTATCTATCCATCCATCCATACATCATCTATACATTAATCCAGCCATCTATCCATCTATACATTTATCTATATATTTATCTATACATTTTTCGTCCATCCATCCATCCATCCATCCATCCATCTATCAATCTATCCATTTATCTATACATCTATACATTTATTCATCCATCCATCCATCCATACATCTATCTATCCATCCATCAATCTATAAATTTATCTATCTATCATCTATCTATCTATGCATCCATCCATGTCCATCTTGTCTGTCTATCTATCCTGTTCCTATTTATCTACAGTATATTCCATGTTAAATGTACTAAAGCTATTTTTAATTTAATAAAACCATTTTAATGGTCCTAACCACCTGCCAAATAAAATAAATAAAATGACAGAAGGATTGTGAAGGTGTCTTAGAATGTATGCCAGTACTCATATTAATTTACAAGAATTGGTACAAGAACATGGTACATTTTGTAAAAGTGTTACGGTGTATTCACAAAAGCAATTATTAAGCAGCACTAATGAACTATGGCTCTCTTCCAAAACCGAGTATGTTGCCTACGTAGGCATTTTAGGCTCCAGGTGCAAAGGCTGTTCCAAAAGATTTAAAAAACTTTATTCTGCCACATTCTAATGAAGCATTACATTTACATTTACATATTTCAGCAGAGGCTTTTATCCAAAGTGACTTACAAATGTTCATTTTATCATTTAATCAATACGTGCATTGTCTGGGATCGAATCAACAACCTTTTGCAATTCTCTACCACTGAGCAATTACACATATTTTTTGCAATCCCATAACGCAATATAAACTCAAGAACATAAAATACATCCAAGATGGTGGCCAAAGAAGGAGAAATGCAAATTACAGACATAACTCGATAATGAAAATTATTTTCGAATAAAAATGAACTTCTGCATGCTATATCCGTTCATGCTTTGAGCACTGCAATATTAGCTTAGCAAATCAAGTAAAGGCACCAGTGTGCTTATGTTTGTGTTAAAGTGTCTACATTTCTCATCTGTGTTTGCTCCCTGCAGCGACTCTGGGGCTGATGGGAATCCCAGCAGGAATACATATAGAGCGATCAGGAGTGGGGATACTTCAGGATAAAACCCTTCTGCTGTGTGTGTGCATCAGACCAGGGTACAGAATGATGGATCACCCTCAACACTATAGAGCGCTACTGAACCCATGCACTCACTCACAAACATGGATCACTCGCTCATGCACATACACAAACAAACCAACACAGACTTGTATGTGAATACTGCCTGTAGTCGACAGTTATTCTTGCACACATGAAGAGCTTTTATGAGGTTTCGTTTCAGTGTCCTTCACTGCAGAAATGTGGGATGACAGCAGCCATAGCAGTGTGACAGATGAGACAAATGATCAAAGTCATTCTACTAGAAGCTTCACTAAAACTGTACAACCATACAAAATACAGACAGTGTGCAACATTCAGGAACCGACAGAGACATTAACTAAAGGTGTTTTAAAAAATATTAACAGAAAACTGTGTACAATTTCTTAGACCAGAATAAAAATTAACCTGGACATAAACTTAAAGTTTTAGATTTAAAGAGCACCAATTATCCGATTCACGATTTTACATTTGCCGCAAGTTATCGTTTCCAACTTAAATAATTTTTCATTATTCAGGCCAATTACAGCATACAGATTAGCTGACCAATCAGGGACACAGAGTTTTTCAAATCGATGAGTTTTGTACATGAATCAGTGCGTTTCAGGAAGAGAGAGCAATCTGGGTCTACAAAAATTTATGGTATGTGAAAAATAATGTGTTTTTAACCATAAACCACGCAAACACATTGTATTATACCAAATACACAAAATAACGTTTTTAGCCATAAAATATGTGCCCTTTAAAAATACTTTTTGCCATAATCCTGGCCTATTTTTAGCTCATGATTTTTTTTTGCAAAAAGGTCCGATTTCTTAATTTCAAGTTAATGCTCACAAAATTATTTTGGGAAAATTAATTTATTTCTTAAAAAGCTGGAAATATACTTGTTATAAAGCATACTTCATTTGACTGAAGCATTTATAGTAGGACTGTCGAAAGATTAATCGCAATTAATCGCATACAAAATAAAAGTTTGTGTTTGCATAATATATTTGTGTGTGTACTGTGTATAATTATTCTGTTTATATAAATACACATACATGTATAAATTTAAGAAAAAGTTTAGTTATGTATATATTTTTAAATTATATATAATATAAAAACATAAGAATTAAATAAATAAATATTGAATGTAATAAAACTAATGTAAATGTTTCTTAAATACATGCATGCATATATATTTATTTACACAGTGCACACACATATTATGCCAAAAAAAAAAAACTTGTATTTTGTAAGTGATTAATCATGATTAATCTTTTGACAGCCCTAATTTCTAGACATTGGATGCATGCAATACCTCTCTTGGCCTACAGAGGTCCATGAGGAGAAGACAAACACAATTTGAGTTATTTTAGTAAATGTCCTCGCCCTTCCAAGCTTTATAGAAACCGGTAGAAAACAGGTCAACAAATTTTTTTAAGTCCAGAAAAGTGAATTCAGCCTTCACAAAAGTAATCCACACATCTCCAGGGTTAATAATGACCTTCTGGAGGTAATCCATGCAATTTTGTAAGAAAATATCCATATTTAAAACTTTATAAACTATAATAATCTTGTGGAGAAACGAATGTAAAAAAATGTAATGCGCATTTGCGACCTGCACATACAAAATAAAATACGATGCAGTAGGCGCATACTATTCTTATGATGAAATTTATGACCCTCGCATACGCATAAAAGATATGCGCAGGCCTTAGTCTCTGACTATTAAACACCACCGTATAAAGATTTTAGACAAACAGTATATTGTATATGATATCATCCACTTAGATACTTATGTAAAATTTGCTACAACAAAAAAGAAGAAGAAAGTCTAATTCTTGTTAAGAAATACACCTGTACTGTAATGAGCACATTAACAGGAAGCAGAAATTAAAAGTATCACACGAACAAAACAAAAAAGCTTCTCCAACAATAATTTTAGATCCCCCTGCGAGATATTATTGTACTTCTGAAAAAAGAAAACAGAGAAAGCGGGTCTTTGTAGTGTAGCGCTTTAGACAGCATCATGTTTGTCTATGTGACACCAGTGGTTGGGAGGCTGTTGTGGTGGGAGGGTTTATTCCTGAGGGAAATCAGCAGAAGAACAAAAGAGCCTAAAGATTATTATTAGTGCCGAGCTTTAAAGGAGTGAGCTGTCTAATAAAACCGTGGATGGAGTTACTAAGAAGCAGCGTCAGGGCTGATGAAGCATCACTAGAACTTAAAAAGTTTTCCACTGGGAGTTTTGAAAATGTGTGAATAAAAACAACCACATAAAACCAACGACTGACTCACACAAACAAATCCTTACCTATAGGCAGATGGTAATGTGAACCTAAATATAAACTTCTATTATAGTCGTCTGCCTTCTAGACAAAACAGACAACCCTTCATCATAAGGATAGAGGATTTAAAAAAAAACTTTTGGTGTCATCTCTTCCCTGCAGCCAATAAACAGCAGGGTGCCAGACGATGTCCTACTCCTGCTGTTTTCAAACACATAGGCACATCCATCAGTTCAGCTGTGTGTGAATATTGGGCATACCCCTGCCACAGCCAATCAGACATGGCCTTGTGTATAAAGAGGTAAGCTGCATTTGTTTCGCCAAACTGTTGTCTAATCCAAGGCAAAAGCAATCACACAAAAATAAGAAGAATGTAATGTACAATAATGTCTTTTACTTGAAAGATGTTGCAAAGTTTAAATATTTATTTTAGAGGTTTGGCAACCAGATCTCACAGGAATCTGTATGTATTTTATGAGGTGGACAATTCGTATAAACTTGTACGATGTGAATTGTACAATTACTACAGTAAAAACAAAGATAAAGCCCCACTCCTTACCCAAATGTCACCTAAAATATATTATAACCTACTTGTGTCATTTTGATTACATTAAAGGGATACTCCAGCAAAATATCAGAATTACCCCATCATTTACTCACCCTCAAGATACATATGTCCATCATCTTTCAGACAAACACATTAGGAGTTATTTTAGCAAATGTCCTTGCTATTCCAAGCTTTATAACAGTAGAAAACAGGGATCAGGGAACAACTTCTTTAAACCACAAAAAAGTGCATCCATCCTTCACAGGAGGTATACGCAGCTCAAAGGGGTCAAATTAAGGTTGTCTGCGGTTAATCGATGTGATTTTGTAAGAAAAATATGCATATTTCAAACTTTATAAACTGTAATAACTAGCTACCGGTAACAACCCAATCTTGAACTCATGAAAGAGTTTTAGCGCGAGTTGGTTGCCATAGGTACGTTGCATAGTGACTCATGAATTGCGTAAGTCCAAGAAGGTGTCGTTACCGGAAGCTAGTTATTATAGTTTATAAAGTTAAAAATCTGGATATTTTTCTTACAAAATCCTTGTTTTCGACTATTTTAAGCTTGGAGAAGCATATTTGGAGTTATTAACTAAAACAACTCCACTAAAATAACTAATATTTATATTATTATTTTAATATATATAATCTATATTTGCACATATAAGATTATAGTCTGAATTTACATTATTTTTAGAGGATTTAAAAAATATTTCCTATAGAATTATTTACATTTTTTAGATTATCATTATAAAAAATTATCATTACCGCAACATGATATTGCATTACATATATGCAATTACAAACTCATGTTTCGGTAATGAGAACTAAAAAGTTGTCGAGGTACTATGACAAATATAATTTCAACTTTTATCTGGAGAGACAAATTAAGAACTGCTTACCTGGTAGCCATCTTGAGAGTCACAGTCAATTATGTCCCTTCCAACAATCTTTTTTTTTAAATGTTAGTTCCTTGAGGGCTTAAACAATAATTGAAAATTGTTGCGGAGGATGAGAACTTGGTCACATTTATATTCCTTATTATTGTATTTGTGGTACAAATACCACATGTTTCTTTACTGTAAATGTTTATTGTATAACATGCACTGAAGCTTTTTATTTTTTAGATTTTTTAATTATAAATATTTCCATGTCAAAGAACCCAAATCGAGTCATGGACACGTTGCGGTAATGAAAATGTTCCCCTTAAATGTGGAAAAATCAACAAAATTGGTTTGAATGATGTTGTTTGAAATCATGTGCAAAATAGTACATAAAGAGATGTTTGTAACTTTATGCTTCTTACTTTGATACTCTTACTTTGCATTTACTTTTTTTATCAAAATGTTTCATGACACCACATAAGTCTAATTTCGCAAGAATGTATCTGATGTATCTCAGATTGCTCAAGGGTCAGCAAATCATGGGGTAATTTTGATATTTGGCTGGAGTATCGCTTTAATGATGGATGGATGTGCTTCTTGGAGCTTGCACATGTTGGCTCCCATATAGGTAGATAACATTATGGCATTTTAATATAAAACTATTCATTTGTGTTCAACTAAATAAAGTCATATACATCTGAAATGACATGAAAATGATTAGATTATGAGAGAATTTTCATTTCCTGGTGAACTTTTCCTTTAATTTTCATTAACAGTATCCACTTTCTAAATTTTGCATTCTTTCAGACTTCAACGTAAATGCCTTCATTATCTCTTAAAATGAGTAATGGCTCTTTGCTGCACATACAGGCTGTGGGTGTGGCGGGCATCCAAACACTGGACACTAGTAAATATTCCTCACACAGTGAAAGTGACCTAATTCAGCCGCAGTACCTACTGTAACAGTTCACAGCTCCAAATTTCCACCCATAGATAGATGCTATCAGCGACAATGAGCAAATGAGACGTTCTCCTTCATTGACAGGGCTAGTGACCCATGGAGGCAGACGAACAGGCTTTGTCTTCCTCCAGCAGAAAGGAAAAATGGAGTGTGAAATGAAAGGGGAGTGTCCGGGTGAACCCAGGGGAATACATACGAGTTTGAGTGAGTGTATATGTGGCAAAGGCGTAAACCGTTGGATGCTGGGTAGCCCTATGTCAGCCCAGACTTCAAACAATGATGATGGGATACATGATTTCCAGATGAAAGGAAATCTAAAGTGGGTCAAGTGGGTCTTAGATCCTGTAGATCAATAGCTGTTTGTATATCACTTAGAAATCACGCATTTGTCAAACTGCCATTTTAAGCTACAACATTTCTCTTTATAACACAGCATGTGCTACACATAATGCCTTTGCTTAAGGAAAATTCATATCATAGCACTATAATTAAATAAGAGTCTCTCAAAGCATCCTATATTTACAGTTACTTCTGAAAAGTTTGCATTTATTCTTGAAATCCCACATAGGAAAACACAAAGGTAATGACTTTAAAAAGATACAAGAAAGGGAAATTTGATTGAAAGTATTGTTTTTACTCACTAATAGAGCACTTCGTTGGCCTCGTGTCTTTCGTAGCGGACTGTTTCGCACATTATCCTGAAACATAATATAAAACAAAAACATAAAGATGAGGACATAGAAAGATAGAAAGACAAAATGTCAGTGACATATCCCAACGTAATACAATAAATGGCTGGAACACCACAAATGAAAATCATATCTTATTTTTAGTTATAAAATATTGTGTGAAACAAATATAAAACCTAAAATTGAAAAATGATTTCAGGAAAAAATACATACAGGTACAGGACTTGAAACCAAGCTCTGTACATAAATTGTCCTAGTTTGATGGTGTTTTACCCTAGAAACTGCAGTTTTAAGGAAAACACCACAGTTTTTTAATATTTTACTATGTTCTTACCTCAACTTAGATGAATTAATACCTATTTTATTTTCAATGCGTGCATTTTGTACAGCGCTTCTTGAATGTGTTAGCATTTAGCCTAGCCCCATTCATTCCTATGGCTCCAAAAAAAAAAAGTTTTATTTTGTGCCACCATACTTACTCGTGTAACAGTCTTCAAATAGTGAAAACATTGAAGTGTTTGGTGGCTTTTAAATTCCTCCCTGTTTGGACCAATAGGAATGAATGGGCCTAGGCTAAATGCTAACACATTAACAAGGCGCTGTACAAAGATTAAAAGTGCACACATTGACAAAAGATAGTTACCGGTATGTATTAATTAGTCTAAGTTGAGGTAAGACCATAGTAAAATATTGAAAAACGGTGGTGTTTTTGGTGTTTTCCTTTAAGCAAACTTGGGTGTATCGCCACAGAACAAAACATTTTGAGGTACAAAAACATTCTTCAAAAGACATTCCTCAAAAACATTCATCTCTGTAGGAGTGCAGAAGGTCAACAAATCCATCCGACACCAGCATTCCTGAAGATGTGTATGGACCACGGAAGGCGTATTGGAGGGGGTCAGGAAAGGTTTAAAAAGTTCTAGAACCCAATATCAGGAAGCAAACACTTTTTAGCCCATTTACACACATCCACATGTCTACGGGATTGAAATAGATTTGAAGAGATTTACCACCTTGAGCCAAAAGTGGTTTGGCAAAACTTATACTAATACACATAATAAATCTTCATCACTTAGATCTTTCTAACAAAGCAAAGAAAAACAATCCTTGCTTTGTAATATGGTCATGGTTTTGGGAATTACACTGAATATACTTTTTTTTAAGCTTAAACCAAAAGTAATTGACAATGTGCAGTACAATTACGCTTTTCCGGTACGGTACCACGTAGCTGGGATCAGCTCATTTTACATTGGCTCAGTTTGCTTTTCCATTGGAGTTTAGTGGTGCTTTAGAGTGGGTGGGATTATAGACTTATCGATACAGCCGCGCCTTTATTGACGTTACATCATCGTAAAAAACTAGGGATGTGCATGTATATAATTTTTTCATTTCGATTAATCCATAGGTCTGAAAATATTAGTACTTGATTGGCTGGGGACGGGGCAATTAAAGGGGCATCATGGTGATAAACTATTTTTTATTAAAAACTTAATTTTAAAGAAACTATGACAGAAAAATGAACAGAAACTAGATTACTAATGAATTCAATGTGTTTTAACAGAAACCTCTAACAGGAACAGCTGCGTGATGAAGTGAAACTAAAGGGTTAATAAACACAAACTACAGGGCTTACCATATGACGCACTCTACATAATCTTAAGCCTTGACATACATAAATGTATTATACAACGTGCATCTATCTGCACAAAATGTAAGACTTACACTAAGTTATACTGGTCAGAAAGTTTAACTCCTTTTGCACCGTAACAGCATGCTTTAAAGCATGTCCAGTCAAGCACAAGCTTCATAACATTAAGCAGTTTAAGTCTTTTGCTATCATTTTAGTGATTAGCTGTGCTGTGTCAACCTCTCACCTGTTCTCAGTCTAGATGTAATGCTCGTATGGCTCTCTGGTATCTTTTGACATTTGATGTTTAAATATGAGATGATATGAGGGAACTTGTGAAGGTGCTGTACATTTTGCACCTGACTGACAGTATTTCCATCTTACCGAAGTGAATCCCAAAAGTACTGCATCCTTTTAAAACCATGGTACCTTGGTGATGTGAGGTGTGTTTGTCATCACAGCGTTGCGCGGATCAGCGAGGTTGCCACACGCGAGTGCGCATAATGGTGCGTTCACACAAGGCGCAGAAGATGTGGCAAGCGTGAGGGATTTACATGTTAAGTCAATGCAAAGATGGGGCGGCCCACCTAAGCTGGGATACCCTACCACCTTAACAAAAATATAATCGCTGCACAAAAGGCCGTCAAGTGCATCTCGGAGAATAGCATGGACGCGCTTCACACTGCGAGCGGGCACGTGTCACATGGCCGAAATGAGAGAAAGACATGGTCCGTCAATGTCTGGAGGATAACTAGCCTGTTGATAAAACATTTAATTCATTAATAATCTAGTATGTGTTTATTTTCTGTCATAGTTTCTTCACAATGGAGTTTTATTTCAATAACGCCCCTTTGATTGCCACGCCCCCGGCCCGCCCACCTGCACAACCCTACCACCTTAACTAAGACATTTTCTGCGTGAAACCCTGAAATAGGCATCATGCGTTGAGTTGAAAAATCGGAACTTTGGCGAATTTTCTCGCTGCGTTAACCAATCAGGAGCTTGCTCTAACAGTGACGTGATTGCAAGAAGCGAGCCGAGGCAGAAAAACAAAACAACAATGAAGGACAATGATCTTCGCTAATTTTTACAGGAATTAAAAGGATCTCGTTTGGAAGAAAGTGAGTGGTGAGGTCGAAAAATCTGGTAAGTTTACTCAATTTGAGCTACATAAGCCCCTCCCATGACGCAAATTTTCCCATGAATGTCTCGAATGACTAGAATTGAAGTGAGTAAACTCAAAATGTTGAAGCGTCCAACTACGCCCAAATAGCGTGTTTTTGCCACCGCTTCCGCATCTGGTGTGAATGTGCAGTAAGACCCTTTGAATCGTGCATGCCTGGTACTGATGTCATTCGCTGGTCTGTGCAGCTCACATCGACGTCAAACATGCACCCAGTCTTTTATAACCAGATGTCCAAATGCCGCATAACCACAAAAAAATAAAAAGTAAACCCACAAGGTCATTGTTTTCATGATTAATCGTCAATGCCACATTCGAGTACTCGAACAATCGATTACTTGTGCCCATCCCTAGTAAAAACGCAATAAAAACAAACGCTCAACAAAGGAGCAACGGAGCATATCAATGGAAAGGTGTTCTTGATTTTTGGCATGTTGATTCCCGCTTAAAGGGAATTTGGAAACATGAACATAAAAAAAAACAGATGATGACATCACTTGTTCGAAGGCACACGACAGTAAGCTAATCTTGCATTTAGCAGTGACGCTGGTAGTGTCGATTCTCTCTGACCAATCAGTGATTTACAGTGTTACACATCACGTTTTAGCATCAGTACAGCTCGCTTGAAACCTCAACCGAGTAAAAAAGTATCAGGGACTGTACACAGAGGGAAAAAAACAAAAGTGAGCTGTACTGAACAGTACTATCAAATGGAAAAGCGCCATAAATGTACTCACAATATATCAGCTATCATATCTTTGGCCAAAAAAAACTCATGCATTTATTTATTCAGCAATTTATCAAATCCATCCCTTAGTATTACCTCAGCTGGTGTTCCCGAAGATTGGACAGCGCCTCCATGCCATGCAAGTAGGAATATACGATCTCCAAGTCCTGCAAGTAATAAAAAAGAAAAGGTCATGGTCTATTCATCTTTAATAGCAAACACACTCTGAAAAATATCATTGAAGAATGAGAAGAGATTTATGTCATCGGTTTAAAGGTAAGAAGCAAATGTGGTAAAAAGAAAAAAAGGAAAATTCCTCTGTATAAAAAATATATGCATGCATCTTCTAATATCTGTGCATTCTTGGAATGTTTTGAAACACAAGCTTTTGATATTATTAACAAATCTCTGGTTTAATTTATACAATTCAAACAAGCTTTCCAACATACAACTAAACACACAGCCTGACGTCTCCAGACCAGCCTTTTTATCATCAGAGACAGAACGCTTGAACTACAAGTGGTTCTCCAGACAAACAGACCACAGTGGATCTATGTACCCGAGCACACAACGCCACCCTGTCCCCTTCCGTGTGCACAGGATCATTGACGCCAGAACTGGGCCGCCTTTGTGCTCACAAAGCCATGCTTGGATAGCCAAGAGAACAAAGGGGGTTCTATGTTGGGACACAGACTCACTTGATTATGAACCAAGAGACTCTCTGTGTGGCGGGAACACACAACACAAATGCAAACATACTGCTCACTAAACATTTGCCTTCTGATAAAGCACAAATGACGCACGGCTCCTCTGTTGAAACTATCAGATTACTTAACAACAACAACAGGAATCAAAGAGTTAAACCTAAGACTTGACTATACAGTATACAGGTCAGGACAGACTGAAGCCTAATAGGACATCTGGTATTTCTGATCATTTGGTGCATGCTTAGCAATGAGGGGCTGGGGGTCCAGTGTTTACTCTCAGATATTATAGATGCCATTTTGTTGGCCCCCTACAAAAGGTAACAAAGGACAAGGTCAGACTAAATACATGGTATTGGAAACCAGTGGTGACCTCCATCTTTTGCTGTGTCAAATGAGGGTGCGAATTGAGAATTATTTATGCTTTGTCCCCCCCTGCTGTTACTCGCAGCATATTGCAAGGGTTGTGGGTTAAGATGAAGAACTATCAATGGTTTTTATGTAATGTACTTTTTTGCACTATTGAGGATAGCTAAAGTCCCAGTAATGTCCCTTGAAATGTGCAGGAACATAATTTGCACTGAAACTACAGTGGGACACATTAAGTGGCATCTCTCACTTTATAAAGCGTTTAGTGTCATGGTCTGAAATCTTAAGAGAAGCTGAACTGCAGAATGATGTCATAAAAGTCACTGATCCATTTGGTGAAAGTGAGTTATAAATAGGTGCATCCCAAATTGCACTATGGCACTATTATAAGTGCACTATGAGTGCCTGGATGATGCACTCACATTCAACCAAATAAATGAAGTTTATAAGCCTAGAAACTTTATGCTCTTAACAGTGACAATTTTGCCAACGTATCAGAAGAGAGAAGATGCCGTGAAAGAAAAGTTCACATGTGGAGATGATTACACTTCTGTATAATGGTGACTGAGGTTATGTTGGGCAAAACAGAAAATAATCACATAGTTTTTTTTGTGAATTGTGTTTTATGTTGTGCAGAACAGGAATCTGCTGGAAACCAGTTTTTAAACCGAGTCAGGCCCATTTAAAAGTAACTAAACCCCTGGTCAGAGCCTGAATCCACCCAGTAGCAATATATATAAAAAAAGAAAGGTGGGCAGACCCCAACGGAGATAGAAGGGACGAACTGAGCTCGTACCAAGTGTGTGGTGAGATCGTAACAAGGGCGTGGTGAGATCGTAACAAGGGCGTGGTGAGCTTGAACCTGCTTACGTAGGGTCGTACCGCTTACATCACGCAGTACCGCAACATCCAACATGAAAATTCAACTGCAGTAGCCACCGTTCAACCTGAAGAGGGCAGCACTCAGACGTTTTTACACCATATATTGTAGCATTAAAACACTTTATACCCAAATGTCAAAAAAGTTACTCAAATCAATGAACAGCACTAATAAAGCCCCATTCTTACAGATCATTAACTAAAAAAGTTGGTTTGGGTTTTAGGGTTTAGTTACTCTTTAAATTTTAACTCGATGTTACTTTTTAATCTTTCCGGTATAATAAATTAAATGAAAAATTAAAATTACAACAACAATGTACAAACTGATGACACTACTCTTCTGAAATTAATATATAAGACATGTAAGAGTCAGTGGTGTAGCGTCTGGGCATGCAGGGTATGCACGTGCAAATGGGCCCGGGCCAATAGGGGGCGCCCGCCCCAGCTTTTAATAAAAAATGTTTTTTAATTTAATTTTTATTTGTGCCCGCAATAAATATATTTTGTATGCATATCATCTGTAGTGATTTCTTATTTCTCCATAATGTCTAATTTCTTGTTTGTGTTTATTATTATTTTTTTTGTACTCCGCGGCTGCCGTAAACTACTACGCCATACTTTTTTTACATGACGCATCGCCTGGCCAAAAAAAAAACAAACACAGTGTGAGAGGTTACTATGGCGGCTATCTACATGAACATTAAGGATGGACAAATATAAACATAAAAGTGGGGCCTTAAAGAGAAAAAAAGAAGGCGGAGAAGTTAGTCACGAGTCAAAAACTACCCAAAACATTTTTTTTTTAATTTATATCTACCCTTTAAAGTAAAAAAGTAAAGTAAAAATATTTGACTACCTTATTAAAATTATATGTTGTTAACAGACCTGCGCACCACAGTTAACAGTGCCAACGGGCAAGGTTGGGGGGACTTTGGCTTAAGGGGGCCCGTAAATTTTTTTTGCATATGTGCCCAGGACTGACTTGCTACACCACTGGTAAGAGTGTAAGTGCAGTGTAAAATAGCAACGCATTTTACTGTACTCACATATAGATATCCCAACCAATTTTAATTTTACTTTGTTTATGTTACACTCCATTAGTTTACGTTCAAATATGACGTCGTCCAGGAACGTGAACATCACTTTATGTAAAATAACAGAAATCCAAATTATGATTTAACATTTATTAAAGAAGACACAGGTGTTGTTTGTTTGTCTCTATCTTGATGCTGACATGTAACGGTTACTTGGATGTTTTGAGTGAATTTTAGCACATTGCTATGCAATTTCTATGATGTTCTGGGTGGTTAGGATTAGGGTACCACTGGTTGTAACTGAGAAAAGATCTTCTGGCTGGCATGTTTGGACACTGCATAAATCCACCACTAGATGTCAGACCGCTGCAGGATTTCATTGATTCAGATCCAGCTCTGTACAGAGTCAGAAACTGCACCTCTACTGGGTGGAATGAAGCTTTACCAAAACACTGTGGCTTTCTTTATTCCCCCTTCAATATTCTTTTCAAATTTCAACATGGAAAGAATGTGCAGAACCCCACTTTTTCATCCCCATGAGATTTTACTCCTCCATTGCCTTTCTCTACGCTAGGGTTCAAAAGTGCAACAGCTAAATTGTTTTAAAGTTATCAGGGTCTCACATATCTCAAATAAGGAAGAACCCACAAAATAACATCTGTTACAGAGATTTTTTACAAAGGTAAACATGCAACCTTAAAAAGGTGGCTACAGAAATATACTGTACATAATATTAATAATAAAAAAAATATTCTATTATTTAACATTTATGTTAACACTATTTGACATTTATCTTTTTCTGTAAAGCACATACATTATAAAGCAGTCTACTGTAAGGCACTCCTACTACAAAGCATTCTTCACACAAGTACCATATATCAAACCATAACAAGCAGCACTGACGTGAAACCACATGCTGCATTTCAGGAAAGCCAGATCATCTGTTTCGGCACATCACAGCCAACAACTCGCATGACAGGTCTGAATCATTTGCACAGTGGGTACAGTTTACAATGCACTGTTTACATACAATACAAAAAGGCGAATCTGTGAAGAATCACCACCACGAAACCACCATTCACTTTTTCCTACATTTTACAAAAGGCGACACTCTCGCTTTCTCTCGCCATTGTGACTACTTCCTCCTAAAGTGCTTTCTAACAAAGGGATTACTGTGTTTTGTGATTGGTCAAACATAATATTTGAAACCCATGGCACTCAGCCCACAGTGGTTATGCAACTCTCGTGGGAATCAGTGGATATTGTGGTAACAAGCTGCGGGTGAAACCCCACTGAAACCAGGTAGTGCGTACAGTAGTAATGATGAAATCGCTGAGTCGTGCAAACAATAGTACTGTAGTTGTTTAACTGTGGCCTTGACAAGCCTTTGTAAAAGTCAATAAGCAAACCATGATACTGTACAGACTCAAGCCTTTCTGTATGTGTTCTGCACACATCATGTTCGTGTAGCTTAACTAGTAGAGCAATGAGTTAGCAGTGCAATGGTTGTGGGTTTGATTCCAAGGAAATGCTAAAAAATAGCTTGAATGCACCGTAAGCCAATTTGCATGAAAGCTTCAATCATGCATAAATGTAATTTTAAGTAAGGAAGCTTAGCCATAATGGCCCCAAATATAAGCAAATGCCCTTCAATCACCTTTGCTAGTATTTATAAGGAACATTATGAGGAATGTCAAAATCTGGCACAAGTCAAAATCAGGCATGCCGCAAAAAAAGGATCAGCCAGGGTACTGGAAATTTTGTTGGTCACCTGGCTTACATACGGTTTGCAGGAACGCACATTATATTTTAAATAAATGTTTGTATGTTGTATGTTTTCCCGAAAGCGAGAAAAGGTTCTTTTATTTGCCACTTTGTAGGTGTGAGCAAAAATGTGCCAAATTGGGTGTGTCCTTTAAAATGCAAATGAGCTGATCTATGCACTAAATGGCAGTGCCATGGTTGGGTAGTGCAAATTAAGGGACAGTATTATCCCCTTCTGACATCACAAGGGGAGCCAAATTTCAATGACCTATTTTTTTCACATGCTTACAGAGACTGGATTAACAAAACTAAGATGCTAGGTTGATCTTTTTCACATTTTCTAGGTTGATAGAAGCACTGGGGACCCAATCATAGCACTTAAACATGGAAAAAGACAGATTTTCATGATGTGTCGCCTTAAAAAAAAAAAAACATAGCTGGCCTTTGACTTAAAGAGTAAAGCTGCCTTTTAAAAACTTGTATTTATTTTAATTATTTGTTTTAATCAATGCAATTTTACATGTGGACTGAGAAAATATGTCTATTATTTTGGTTTGTTTGAAGTTTTGGTAAAAATAATAATACAAATAATAACACAGGGTCATCCTGGACCAGTAAGCGCAGTCATTTTGACAGGTGTAGCTTAATATTACACAAAAATCAAATATAAATATTAGGGTTGGTAGTGTTAACGTGTAAACTCATGCTACTAATTCATTAATCATTAATGCGTTATAATAATTAAACGCAATTAAATGCAGTCAGATGACCAGCACCATGCCCAGGCTTTATCCACAAGCCGTGGGCAAGAGGTTTTTAATGCTGCACGGACCGATTGGTGTGCCTCTGTTTCACGCACGCATGCAGGCGCACACACACAAACCAGATCCACAAACAACCTAAAGACGTCTCACGCGGGCATATTCTTTAGAAACGCTCTTGCGGAGCTTTGTCATACAGTGTACCAGTCTGCATCATGACGCACACGCCTCTTGGTGGTTCGTGGATCAGGTTTGTGCTCATGAAACTGAAACATGCGGTGTAGCGAAGATCTTTACAATTACTTAACCGTGATATTTCAAAGTGCGGTTAACAATGAAACCGAATTTAGGATGATATATAACGTTGTTTCCAACGTGGGTCCATATGCACAGTGGTAAAATGGCATGATGGATCCATGTTCTCATTCTGTTTACACCAAATTCTGACACTACCATCTGAATGTTTCAACAGAAATCGAGACTCATCAGACCAGGCAACATTTTTTCCAGTCTTCAACTGTCCAATTTTGGTGAGCTTGTGCAAACTGTAGCCTCTTTTTCTTATTTGTAGTGGAGATGAGTAGTACCCGGTGGGATCTTCTGCTGTTGTAGCCCATCCGCCTCAAGGTTATGCGTGTTGTGGCTTCACAAATGCTTTGCTGCATACCTCGGTTGTCACGAGTGGTTATTTCAGTTAAAGTTGCTCTTCTATCAGCTTGAATCAGTCGGCCCATTCTCCTCTGACCTCTAGCATCAACAAGGCATTTTTGCCCACATGACTGCAGCATACTGGATGTTTTTCCCTTTTCACACCATTTTTTGTAAACCATAGAAATGGTTGTGCATAAAAATCCCAGTGACTGAGCAGATTGTGAAATACTCAGGCGGGCCCGTCTGGCACCAACAGCCATGCCACGCTCAAAATTGCTTAAATCACCTTTCTTTCCCATTCTGACATTCAGTTTGGAGTTCAGGAGATTGTCTTGACCAGGACCACATCCCTAAATGCATTTGAAGCAACTGCCATGTGATTGGTTGATTATATAATTGCATTAATGAGAAATTGAAATGGGTTTTCCTAATAATCCTTTAGGTGAGTGTATATAAGCAGCTATGTAAAATTATAACGGCCTGTTTTTGTTAGTCTGCACAATGCATACAATGCAAGTATCATAAGCCATTCTGTCAAAAAAGTTAAACATATATACATTATTCCCTGTTTGGCTGTTTTCCCTACTTAAAACTACTGTGTATCCCAACATTGTGAATGCAGCTCAGTACGGTGCATCTTGAGTGGGTCAAGAGCCTCTTCACATTTCACTCGAAGCATCAGTGTATCCATGGCAACCTGCGCTCCGAGCATCTACATCATCATTGACTATAATTTCCCCCTATAACAATAAACCGCCGCAATCAGTTGTCTGAGCAGGTGGCGTGCACAACGCCGTCTGAAACCGACAGTCCGATGAGACCAATCATTGCATTTGAATTGTTATGCTGGCAGGATAGCTGGCATAAAAGTGGGTCTGGTGTGCATCTGCACTGTTCAATCCAAATCAAGATGCCAGGTCTGAGTACTCTAGACGGACATCTTATTAATGCAATGTTTTTTATGTGCTGCATAATGTGCATTAATAGGGACACTTTAACAGACGGCTGTTTGATATCATGGTCCATTAGAGCACTGCTGTGAACAAATAAGATTTTAAAAGGTGCATGATTGAGCCACTTATAAAACAGATCCTCTTGTCGTTGTACAGAAGCACTGCTGCAGTTTGAATCCATAACCTTGGATCACAATGCATGCATCCACAAAAAAACATTCCTTATGTTTTAACAAAAAGTAGCAGTACTTCTGAATACCTTTTGTAACAGCCTTCATGTCAGTAGCACTCCTACAATATCTTAAAATGCTCACTAGTATTCGCACAGCCTACATGTTTGTTTGTTTGTTTGTTTTCTCAAAAATGTAAAATATGTAAGCGCATGAGGAAGACAGAATGCACTAAATGACACAGCAGCTTTTTTGGGCAGACTGTTAAAGCAACACAATGCAACTTCCATATTTCAAAGGAATGAACAGAATGCCAGTGTTTGATGGTAGGTTTCCAAGTCACATGCTTCATATTCAATGTAACAACTCAGATGATATTTTTTAATAGATTTAAAGGGATAGTTCACCCAAAATGAATAATGTCATAATGTCATCATTTTTCACTCTCATGTTTTTACAAACCTGTATAAATTTCTTTGTTCTGATGAACACAAAGAAAGATATTTTAAGGAATGTTTGTAACCAAAACGTTCGTGGACCCCATTTACTTCCATAGTATTCTTTTTTCCTACTATGAAGTAAATGGGTCCACAAACAGTTTGGTTACAAACATTCCTCAAAATATCTTCCTTCGTGTTCATCAGAAGAAAGAAATTAATAATAAATAAAATATTTGGATTATTGATTATTTTCATTTAGTACATGTGCATTAATATATGATTATAAAATGTTGAAAACAAAAAGTATTTCATTGCTTGGACTTGCACAAGATGCTATGTTGCTATGGTGTTGTGATGGTTGCCAGGATGTTGAAACATGGTTGCCATGGTGATTTGAGTGGTATGTCCTTAGGCCTATATCTTCCAATATAAGTCTATGGGATTTTTTCGTCACCCATTTCATCACCAGCCAAAAATCTTTAATGCATAAAAACACAAGAGCTCAACTAACAGCTCTTGGCTTTGATCATACAAGATAAGAGGAGACTGGAAGTTAGTGGGTGGAATAGTATCTGGGCATGACGCAAGCAGGATTCAAACCTGCGTGCTTGTGAGCACAATAGCTCCTTATGTATTCTGAGATCAGTGCAACATGGCTCTAACAACAGACCCTTTCTGTATTCAAACGAATCACACATATTTATATAACTAAAAGTATGGCTGTCACGATTATTAAATTATAGTTGGATCAAAGTTATTTGACCTAACCATGATTATTTCTGAAGTTATGGTAGATTAAAGGGATAGTTCACCCAAAAATGAAAATTCTGTCATAATTTTTCACTCTCATGTTATTATAAACCTGTATGAATTTCTTTGTTCTGATAAACATTTTGAAAAAAAAAAAGGCGATCATGATCCCCATTCACAGAATACTATTAAGATGGGGCTCATGAACAGTTTGGTTACAAACATTCCCCAAAATATCTTCCTTTGTGTTCACCAGAACAAAGATATGTATACAGGTTTGTAACAACATGAGAGTGAGTAAATGATGACAGAATTTTCATTTTTGGGTGAACTATCCCTTTAAGGCTACACAATATATTGTTTCAGCATCTTTATTGTAACGTGCATATCTGCACGATTATTTTATTCATCATCATAAATGTCAACGCCCTGAAAATGCCCTTACTTATTAAATAGTTAATCATTAAAAAAATTTATAATCATGACAGCCTAAAATATATATTCCAAAATTATATATTTTTTTTAAATACAGTATCAATAATAATGAATGCATATAGTACAAGCGCAGTACAAAAAAACTGCCAACAATTAGCAAGGGAGGCAAACAGATCCAGACTAACAACAGAAAGTTGCTTGCACATTTTAATTAGCCCCAAGTGATTTGTCAACGAGACAACCAAAGTGACCCACGAGGTCAAGCGTGACTCTCGAAAGCGGGTGCTGCAGCTATTAGTAAGCGCAATCGCTTCGTCTTAAGAAACATGGCAACATTTCCTGTACCGTGTCCAAAACTGAAACCATTTGTCTGCATGGAAAAATAAACTACGAAGAAAATGAACAAAGGGATATTTGGGCACGTCTGGAGATTTTCAATCAGACAGTTATGTTAACGCAAAGTCTCCGTGCTCAGCGGTATGTCCACCACAAGTGCACATACCAACCTACAGATCACTGTGGCATTGCCATTATGAGCGTGTGTCTGTGTGTTTCCTGCGCCAACTGTGCTGATTTGGGTGTTTATTCTCACCGCGCTGTCCTTGAGACCCTATTGACAGTGCGGCCCTTAAGGTATTTTTATCCATAGCACATGGCACCAGGTGGAGTCTTTGCAAACAAAAACAAGGTCACTGGCTTATTGACTGAATATGTATTCGCCAACTGTACGGGATACAGTTTCAACCCACTGTCATCTAGAAAATATTTAAAAAAATGTCAAGACTACGATTTAGTTAATCATTAGAGCTGGGCAATATATCAAATGTTCACAACACATATAAAATGAAGCAACAATGAATATAATTTAGTTTAATGGGCCTTTTATTTAGCCATTAAGTTCTCTTATACCTCTAGACTTGTATTCAAACAATAGGAGTGATATTTTAATAACGCCTCTAATTTAAATTAAGAATGCATTACAATTACTAAGCTTGAAAAACAGTAACATATTGAAACAATTGTTTTTAGCGATTACGTCCAGCCCCTCAACATTTACGAGCGTCAACAAATCCACAATAGCTTGAGCCGGCACACATCTAAAGCTGTTATTGATCCAATGACATTTAATATTTCCTCAGTGAAGTCCCCAGCGTGCGTAACCGATGCAAAACAGCTTAGACTGCTATTGTAATAACCCACGTGAACGAGATTAGCGTGTCATTAACTGGCAGCTTTAATCCTATAAGGAAAGCACAGTCGCACGAGATGTGCAACAAACAGATGCTCTACTGTATGTGCCGCTGGTCTGACTCCATTGTTGTCCTACAGGCAGGTTTTCATGAATGACCTAAACTTTAATATTGATTAGTAAAACTGTAATGCTAAAAGTCTGTTGGGTGTCTTGCTTCAGAGGTGCCTATATAAAGTACAGCAAGTATTGTTGTCTATTGCTTGTTCCAAGGAGGTCTATAAAACAGAGAAAGCCAAAAAAAAATTTTTTAAGTGCATCAATGCAAAGATCTGCTGTTTAGAGTGGTCAAACTGGGGTCTAGGGACCCCCAATGGTCCCCAAGAAGATGTTCACCGGAACATAGAATAAAGACAAAGCAAAATTGTCTACTGTGTTGTTAATTATTTAAGTTTGTAAACAATTTGCTTTAATATCACCAAACTATTAATCTTACAGTTTAGCCCCCAGTTTCACAGACAAGGTTTAGGGCTAGTCCTCCTAACTAAAACAGCTGTCTTAACTGAAAATAACTTTCAGCACACACATTTCTTAAAATATGCCAGTGCCATTGATTTGTCTTAAGATACAAACCAGTAACATATTTTTCTAAGGTGTATAAAAAAATGCTTAAACATTTAGGATTAGTCCATTTTCTTAAAAAAAAAAATCCAGATAATTTACTCACCACCATGTCATCCAAAATGTTGATGTCTTTCTTTGTTCAGTCGAGAAGAAATTATGTTTTTTGATGAAAACATTCCAGGATTTTTCTCATTTTAATGGACTTTAATGGACCCCAACACGTAACAGTATTAATGCAGTATAAAATTGCAGTTCCAACAGAGTTTCAAAGGACTCTAAACAATGCCAAATGAGGCATAAGGGTTTATCTAGCGAAACGATTGTCCTTTTTGGCAAGAAAAATAAAAAATATGCACTTTTAAACCACAACTTTTGTCTTCCTCTGGTCGTGTGACCTCATGTATAACGTCATCACGTCGAGAGGTCACAGATGACGTATGCGAAATTAAGCCCCAGGACCGGTCCGGCGTTGTTGTATGTGGAATGATACTTATTAATGTCTTTGTGTCAGTTTATTGTTTAAAATGGTCCGCAAATGTGCGTTTCATATATGTAACGTGACCTTTCAACGTCATTACGCAATTACGTTCACGCTGGCTCGTCACACTACCGGAGGAAGAAGAGAAGTTGTGGTTTAAAAGTGCATATTTTTTATTTTTCTAGCCAAATATTACAATCGTTTCGCTAGATAAGACCCTTATGCCTCGTTTGAGATCTTTTAGAGTCCTTTAAAACAGCAATTTTAAACTGCATTAAAACTGTTAAGTGTTGGGGTCCATTAAAGTCCATTAAAATGAGAAAAATCCTGGAATGTTTTCCTCAAAAAACATAATTTCGTCTCGACTGAACAAAGAAAGACATCAACATTTTGGATGACATGGACTAATCCTTTAAGGCTTAGTCCTGGCTTTAGCTAAGCCTTGTCTGTGAAACCAGGCCTAAATGTTTCTTTATACAAAATATGAATGTATGAAATATATATTTTAGGAAAGGGGTCCCTTGCTTAATGTTAATCATATGTGGGGGTCCCTGCTAGGGGTTTAACAATACATCAATAGGGATCAATGCATCGACCAAATGCATCAATGCCACACGTAAATATTGATATGATGTACTTTAATTTTGACACTCTCCACATGTACTGTCTTATGTCTGATTGAGATGCGACAACAAAGTGGGGTTAACAGCAAAAAGACAAAAACAGAAAACTTTGTGTCTGCTGCCAGACACTATCTGCATATTGTTATCGATGATGCATATCTACATATCGATAATCATCTTCTTCCTTTATTTCTTTACGCCATTCCAGCATCTACGAATATATTCATGGCGAGATCCAGTTAATCCATACACAAGTTGGGGGAGGGACAATTTGGCATCTCCAATTTGCCTAACTTGCATGTTTTTGGCCTGTGTGAGTAAACCGGAGAACCCGGAGTAAACCCCTGAATCAAATCACAAGATTTTTGAGGTATCTGTAAACACTGTATCACTGGCTGAAAGTAGCAATATCATATTGTATCATGATGAGATTTCCAATTTACACCCCTAGTTCACACCATCATAAAGTTTGAAAACGCCTGGTTTAGAGCTTTTATTCCACTTCTTAAATAAATATAACCAAGTATTACCTCACCAAATAGGCTTTTGATGAAGATTTGCACTCAGGAGCATTTCAGACTAAAAACAAACCAGAACATTTCCTTCACACTGTAGTCACTTCATAAGTGTTGATTACCCATAATCCTACACAGTGTTAGTATGCGGCTGCACACATCACAGTCCATATGTCTGTAACGCTATGTAATTCGCAGGGGGAAAAAAAGAGTATCTCATCAGTCTTTAAAAGTAAGCCAGCAGGGATGGCGACGACAGAGCAGATTTCCCTGCAGTGCTGTGCAGCATGTGTGATTAAATTGCAGGTGCTTCTGCAACAGCCTGCAGGATTTCATTCTGACAGCCGAGCAGCTGCAAGCATGTGACGCCTCAAATGCTGAAACTGAGCCGGGTGACGTGAGTCCTCGTAGATGAGACTCCAGAGAGCTGATCCTGTGTAAACAGTGACACATACTGCTAGCCTTTATGAAAATGAGCCGTATCCCTATCAGCTATGGTTTTTGTAGTAAAACCACATTAACCACAAATTTACCTGTTTCACAAAAATGCTAATCTATGTACCCAACAAACATTGTTTAAACTAAAGTAACACCAGAGCTATTTTCGAAGAATGAAGGGCATGTTTTTAAAGCATGGCCTGATGATTGCAAAGGAAGTTAAAACAAATTGACATCACTTGCGAATGGCCCATTAGAAAGACAACAACAGGAAGTGATGACAGGGCAGATGATTGTGGGTCTCGGTTCTGCTCCGACACCTCCTGCTGTCGAGTCAACACCTTTCATGAGAGCCGAGTTAGTGCAGCGCTAGCGACTGGAGCCGGCGCTCCTGCCAGCGCCTGCATTATTCATGCTGCAAATAAATGTGAATAATTAACAGCGACGGTCCACTTTGCTGCTGTCGTGTCAGAGTCGACCTGACATAAAGAGCTGAAGCGGCTCCATTTTAATGTGCTCAGGGTCAAATATTAGTTTAACTCAAAGTACCTCCGTGAATATAAACTACCCAATTATTTCCTATCCGCCTCCTATCCGTTTTATAATATGCATCTAGCAGTAGGCTGAAAAAAGTTCCCAAAATCCAACACAAAAATTCTAAAAACCAAATAGCAGAAAGCATCACATCAACCGACACGACATCTGTGAACATCACAGTCATTGCAAAGCAGAACATATGTGTTAAATAATGCAGAACAAGCAGGGAGAACGACGCTCAGAAGCCTTCATTGCCAGAAGAGTAGAAAAATGTGAAGTTAAAACGAAACTTGCCAAAACAAGACCTTCTGCTTTCTTTTGAACTACATCAATAATTGCCATCATTATTACTTCACTTTGGCAGAAAAGAAAAGATGAATAGAATAACTCCAAGGACGAGATCTAAATAAATGTTATATAGACTGAGTTAACCCTGCAAAACTAAGGGCATAGAAAGTGAAAAGTTACATGTTTTAACAAGAAAAATCCATTAAAATTTAATCATACCAATGAACATTTCAATTAACATCTATCCAGTGCAATTGAATAGGATCAGAATTAATGCTTTGCTTTCTGTATGTGATATTACCAGAGAGAAATGTTAATAGCAGGTGTAATTGTGTGTCTTTGGTTTTAATAATACCCTTACAATTGTGTTAAGAAATTAACACTGTTAATTGTGACAGTACGGAAAATGTTTCCTTATGGTTTAATACCACTAATCATCTTAAAACCGCACTGACATAATAGTCAATAGAGACTGTTTTAATGATAACTCGAAACAACACCACTCAACCACATCACAACTCTCTCTGCCTGGGATCTAAGCCAAACAAACATTTGCTCTGTCAGGCCCCAACACATTAGGCAAAATGTATATGTTAAAATTACTGTTGTTGATTTCCATGCGAACACATATTACTGATTCAAAAAACTGTATGGATTGAATTGGATAAAAGCATCATGAATGTAAATGGGTTGAAAACATTCTGGTCTGCGCCTGTTCATAACTGTTAGTTAAAGAGACACTCCACTTATTTGAAAATATGCTCATTTTCCAGTTCTCCTAGAGTTAAACATTTGATTTTTACCATTTTGGAATCCATTCAGCCGATCCCCGGGTCTGGCGGTACCACTTTTAGCATAGCTTAGCACAATCCATTGAATCTGATTAGACCATTAGCATCACGCTCAAAAATAACCAGAGCATTTCAATATTCTTCCCATTTAAAACTTGACTCTTCTGTATCAAGTTAACTCAACAATTATGAGAAACACTTCCCTGCCAATGACGAGTTTTTCCGGCAATCCGTATTTACGCTATTATCACCAGGTATAAAACCCGGAACCAACCGCTAAGGCCAATCTCAGCTTTTTGCTCAAAATTTTGTATTTAAAAAAAAAGAGAAGGTAGGATGAAGATTTTTGTGTAAAAGCAGAGGGTCTGTTCTTTTATTTGATATATTGTATGTGTTTATACATTTCAAGAAGAACATTTTCTGGATGGCATTAAACTTTTGTAAAAAAAAAAAAATGCTGATGCTGTCTGGCTACTTTAAAAAAAAACACGCTGGCGGTGAAAAAGTTTATAAAGGCAATCCTATTGATCAGGCACCGATCATTACCGGCCGATAAGCGCTTAAAGAAGTTATACTTTATTATAGTACTAGTTGTATCATAAACAACACTTTGTTTTTTAAAATAGATAAAAAAAATTATGCCACACAAAATCTATATATGGCTTTAAATAGACCCAGCGATTGGTAATCGGTATCGGCCACTACTGCTTTCAGTGATCAGTGTCCAAAATCCTGAACAGAGCACCCTTAAAGGTTAATTTTGGTGCATACTGTTGTTTTCACCGTGGTGTAATTGGCGTGATAAATGGGCATTAATATCTCCTTGGATCCTCTCCTTATGTTATGAGGGCCCAAATTTTAATATACATATATTTCAGCTAACCAGTAGAGCCCGACCGATAAAGGATTATGAAGGCCTATACGATACAAATCTTTGCTGGTTTTAAAATCCGATATATCGGCCGATTTTTTTATTTCAGGAATGCGCAACAAAACATTAACAGATTATTAACATTAAATAATATGATAATGCATTTTAAAAAGAAACTTGTTTCTTTTATTGTCACAACAGAACAGAGGAACATCTTAATATATTAAAGTTCTGATAAATAAAATGTACAAAAATACAAACTTAACATATGAAACGTAAAGGCCTTTGAACAAAAACACAAAAACAACAACAACCAAATTAAAGTTACCAGTTTTAAAAGACTTTGTTCATAAATATAACTTTAATAGGACTGGAGAAAATTCTGTTAAGTTCTGATAAATAACAACAACAGCAAAATATAAATTGCTGATCATTTGACTCAGGCAGTGGCTAGAGGCCTAAATCTGGACCCCACCAGCAGCTCCTGGTTCAGAGCGCTCTGTCAAAAACACCAACAGTGAGGAAATCTTATGAAGGCTGTTTCGTCCGTTTTTTTTTTTTTGTTTTGTTTTTTTTATTCATTTATTGGCCATTATGAATGCCGATACCGATAGTTTGGAAAATGCCTAATATCATTGGCCCAACTAACCAGTATTGTGTTTTCAGCCAAATGAAATTACTTAAAAAAAGAGTTTGACAACTAATGGAATTTTTGTCATCACTGAATAACTTCAACATCAAACTTCATATTGTGATGGCTTTCATCTTTAAAAATGTACATAAAGATGTTATCATGTGTTAAATGGTGAGCAAAGTTTTGAGAAAAAAAGTAAAAATAAAAGCACAGTTTTATTCTAAAATCTTATTTGTATCAAGGATGGGTCAAAAAAGCAGGGTTAAAACCAACCTGGCCACAAATAAATCCACAAAACTTTCATTTGTGGTTTACCTATACCTGCAGGAATCTACTATAGGTCCTACTTTTCACTGGCAAATAGGTCATGCTGTGACGTCGGCAAACTTAAACTAACATAGTCCTATAAAGTAAAGATAAAAAAATCAAACTGATCTGGGGAGAAAGGTCTGCGTAAGGTCCAGCTTTTACGACAAATAACTTCAACAACAAACAGCAGGTGGGCTAATTGGATTCAAAAAGGGCTTAAGTTATGGAAGGGCATGCTGTTCTTTCTCTCCCGTGTCTATAATATGAACAATCTCAGATGCTGATGTAAGCAAAACAACGTTATTCTGTGGCCCGGGATGTGCTACATCATCAAAACTCGGCAAAGGGAAAGTCGAGTCTTAGTTAAAAGCCGAATGCTTCGTACAGTGTTGTGTTCGAAGCGCAGTACCAGGCTAAAGTTTTTTTCCTCATCCAACTTAAAAAAAAACATCTGCACCGCTATTGGCTGGTGCTTCGGTGGGTGACAATAGCGGATCAATTGAAGTCTGTTTCTCTGTAGTGCGATTCTATTTCCACCATTCTGGTCCACTCGGTTGCTAGGAGACTCTGGGACAAAGGGCTCCTTTTTTGAGCATTCAGAGTATTTGGCTGCATATTTTAGGCCTGTGGGGTACACAGTCTTTCTGCTTTAAAAACAATGCGAAGCACAGAATATAAATTGGGAGTAAAAAAACATTCAAAAGCAAACTCTGAACATGCTGACTAGAATGGTTATCTTGCGATGTATCATGAAAAGCACTGCATACAGACCATGTACTGTATAGTGTAGATTTTCTGTCATAAATAACATTGTTAAATGCAATTTATAGAACGGTTAGTTCCAGCCCTTGATTCTGATTGGTCAATAGCTGTGTTTTATTTACGATATATAAACGTGTGAAACATTGTGTTGCTGCAGTCGGTCAGGGACTATTTTTTCTAGCAGGGTGATTCATGAAAGTTGTGTTGAAACATATATTTTGCTTTGATATTGTATTATGTGGTTTACAAAAGCAATACGGTACTTGAGGCTATGGCTTTATCATGAATAAGAGAGAGCTAAGGGGTTGCAGGCCCTCCTTTTCGCCTAACAATGCCTTTCAGCTATGACGCATTCCATACTTTACTGCTTACATGTTCTAATACAGACCGAAAACTTGATATTTGGATTAGATCATTTGGCAGATGCTTTCACCAAAAGCGACTTACAAATGAGGGAGCATTTTACTATTTGCCTCTTAAGTGTCACATGACTTCTGTAAACAGACCATTAGCTGTATTATCTAGTTTGTAAAAACAAACAGATTTGCTGAAACTGATCAGATTTCTCTGAATTATTATGACCACAACTATCATTTCACTGCCATATGTTTATAGCAGTCTCGCTAAAATGAATGTATAAAACGTTTCAAAGAACTAAGCAAAATCAATACACAATGGCTCGTCTATATTTTGTGCTGTTTAGATTCAGTGCAACTTTATTCAATTGTTCATCTGATTGGTCAGCTCAATCCTCCTTTCCTGTTTACAGAGAATTTTTGTGATACCTGGAGGCTCTTGAAGCCATCGGAAGATTAGATCAAGCTATTTCAAGATGCATCCTCAGGATGTTTTTTCACAATTTAATTTAAAAGGAAAGCTGATGTCAAAGTTTCTCTTTTTTTGAAGAATGTGACGTCTAGGAAGTCTATGGTATAGTTTTGTGAGTTTGTGATTAAATTACTCAATCACTAATATTATAATGTAAGGAATAATTCAAGACGTGCCACTGATTTATTAGTAAATAATGCACACCCATGGTGGAAATGCGGCACGAAGCGGAGTTACACCGTTATTTTTAATTATACCATGGGGCTGTTGAATGCATTATTCTGATTGGCTGAAAAATGTTCCGTGGGTGTTGATTATTTTCTGTAAACCGCACACCTAACCTGTCAAATATCTTAAAAATAGGCACCAGAGCAATGTTTTTGGTAACCGTGATATAAGCGGAATAATTTACCTTTGAATTATTCGAAAATAAAGCCACCCGTGGCGCGTCGTGCTGCATAACCACCTTGAGTGTGCATTCTTTTCTTATAATTCAACGGCCCGTCGTCAGTTATTCCTTACATAATTCAAAAGACCAGAGTCAATAGCTGCGTTTACATCAACGAACACCACAAACCACTTAGTACAGAGTAGTACAGTTTTGAAAATGAACGTTAAGTGTTGTTTTAATGACATGTTTGTGCATGGTCATTGACTTCCATTCTGAAGCAGTCAAAAGAGATGCTTGAGTCAAAAAGTCAAGACACGACCCATTGTCAAAATTTCTGTGTCCATCACTGTAGTTCATCCAAAACAAACCAGAAATGATACTCAAAGTGTTAAATACCGGAATTATCCTTTAAGGCAGCAAAGTATTTTTTACAGTGTAAATAATCAACACACGTGAATGTTCTCAAATTTCTCAACCAATCAGAATAAAGCATTCAACAGGCTTGTGGTATAATTTTAAATGATAAAATCCTGTCATTTGTGCCATCCCCTTTATTATCATCCCAAGTTCATATGACTGACTTCAGTACAAACACCAGAATTGTGAAGCATGCTCAAGTTCTTATTTTCCACATAGGGTGTGAACAGGAGCTGTCAAGATCCAAAAAGATGAAAGAACTAAAAAGCATAATGGATCTATTGTATGGGAATGAAAAGTAAAAACATTGTGCTTCAGCTTTTGTACTCAAATAAAAGAAAGTGAGGAATATGGGTTTGCACAACATGCTAATAAGCAGATGATGAGAAAATTTGATATGGATGAACAGTTGGCTTTCATTTACTTTTAGGATTCTGGTGCTTTATCACCATTCCCCCCCAAGAGACCTCTGGATTTTCCCCTTCCTTTAAAATGAATGCTTTGTTTGTGCTTTTCATGAAAACAACAACAATTAAAAAATATTATATACAATATTACACTCGGTATATCACCAACAAGTTTTCTTCAACCATACTTTCTTTTCAGTTCAGTACTCATGCCCGATTGTGACAAGTCCCTGAAGTGAGCCACGAATCAATGTGACTTCATTAATAATGTTACTGTCTTGAATGAAGTCACACTACTTAAACTAGCCTCATTTTCATGCTTCCCACTAAACAACCCCTAGCGAAGTAACTCCTCTACAGAATAATTACAGTAATGCTGATCGCTAGTGACAGACTACAGCAGATTACAACAGGGGTCCACTGTACTGAGACCGCACAAAGGTCCGTATGGGGTCCGCGTCTTGATGAATGTCCTTTTTCCCTTCGACTACAATCAAACACTGCTGTACTCATCAGCATAATGCTAAACTGACACTGATTCACATTATAACAGCTATCCATTAAACATCACTGGTGATTATGCCAATACACAATATGCTCTCTACACAAAGGCGTACGAATTAACAACTCCGTTTGGACACCAACGTATCACGGCCAGGTGCAGAAGCTGGTAATCAAATGTGTAACATGATACAGTAATGTGACATAATAACATCAACTTTAAACAACAGCTGATGCTACTGCTTTAAATAAAATGACATAATCACATCATAAACCCATTTAGGGATCATTTATATCCCTTGCTATGAAAAAGATGGACTTGGGAATAAAAGAGCTTTGCAGGCCAATAAAAAAAAGAATGAGTCTGAATTGTTCGCAGTGGACCTTGCCACTTTATGGCCAATTGTGAGCTGCTATTGTCAAGAAAATCTGGGTTACCTCTACACAGCGGAGGTCTTTAATGGGGGCAACATAGGTGCTTTCCTGTTCTTTTATAGTTCAAAGCCTTCTACCGATCAGTGAAGACGAGCTTAAGCTAATTGGTTTTATTAGACACAAGGGATTAGGACCAGAATAGTCACACAATAGTGCTTAGTTTGACAGGGCAAAGCTGAACAAACAAGATCTGAGAAAACAAATTTAGTACATAGAAATAAAGATGCAAAGATGAATCAGTCCAAGTATGGTGCTGCTGTGAGCCAAAAAATGAGATTAATTCATCATCTGAGACATTCAACTGTCTGTTCTAATATTAAGATGGATTTGTTGGAACGATGGAAAAACACAGGAATACGAGCCTGAAGTGAGTCTGATTTGAAAGTGTGATTTTAAAAAGTCACATTTTCTATGCATTGCTGGCCGTGAAATAAATAGGCAGTTTGATCTGCTGTACAACACTTTCAGCATCATAAACATATTAACTCTTTCACCGCCAGCGTTTTTAAAAAAAGTTGCCAGCCAGCGCCAGCGTTTTTCATGATTTTCACCAGTTTAATGCCTTCCAGAAAATGTTCTTCTTTAAATATATAAACATACAATATACCAAATGAAAGAACAGACCCTCTGCTTTCAAACAAAAAAAAACCGTTTCATCCTACCTTCAGTGGTTCTTTTGTAATCAGCTTTTGAATATGGGAAGGTTTCTGCAAAAACACCACATTTTGAGCAAAAAGCAGAGATAATTCCATTTTTGTGACTGACTATTCATAGAGATCCCATTCAGAGCGATCTTTAAAACAGACACGGACATGCAGCCGCTTGCCATAGGGTTTAAAAAAGTTGCGGAAGGGTGGTGGCCACTAGGGGTGGGAAAAAAAATCGATTCTTAGATGAATCGCGATTCAGACGTGGGCCGATTCTGAATCGATTCACAAATTTCAAGAATCGATTCTTATATGTTAGTTTACAAAATATAATAACGTGACGTTATCAGAACCAAAAGGCGGAACTCAACTGGGGGAGCGGTGCTTCACACGGACAACTTAAGAGAGCGCGCACTGCACAAGCGCATAGCGGAGCTTACAAGAGCTGAAGAGAAAGAACACTTAAATGCTTCTAGGATTATACTGCATATATCTCTACACTGAATTTAGGGCTGTCACCATTACTTTATTCTTTTTGAGTACATGTCGAGTACTCCTTAAAATAGCGGAGATGCGGTTTAGTGAAACAAACTAGAAAATTACAACTGTATCAGAAGCATACAAATCAGCGCTACGCTGCCTCTCTCTCTCTCGTTTGCTCGCTCACACACACAGTGCGCGTGCATCTGCTCCTGCGTGAGGCAAGAATGCGCATCCTTGTGAATTTTGGAAGTTAAAGACGACTGAGCTGCAGTGGCCTGGCAAAACACAGTTGAGAAGGAAGGCGCAGCATTTAAAAAAGACCTGCGTTTTTCTCAATTACTCTAAAAGACCATAATGACAATTTCGCTCGTGGAGCAGCAGTTAATTATGTGTGATCTACCGGGATTGCCTTTGCGATCTACGTATTGGACACCCTTGCCCAAAACCATCCGCTGACTGTTTAGATATAACATGAATACTTCTGTAAAATATGCACATTTGCTATTCAGTCGCTGGTTGCGCTGCATTATATAAATACAGTAATACTGCCAATCACTGTGTATAATGATGATGATTAGACGCTTAACGTTCGTGGAAGTTAATGCCGGTTAACATATAGAATTAATATGTCACGTTTAATTACTTTTTTACTGGTTTTAATGTCTTACAGAAACAGGACATATATGTATATAAGAATGACATTATTTATCCCTTAGTTGCATTAAAGTACAGTATATGACAGTTCAGAGACTACTAGCAAAAGCGCAAACATTAACCTGGCTTTGAGAGCAAATGTGACGTAATGACGTCATATATATGCAAATTAGTACGTCAAGAATCGATTCTGAATCGAATCGGGACCCTAAGAATCGATTCTGAATCGATTCATGAGGGTCCAAGCGATTCCCACCCCTAGTGGCCACCTGGTGGATAATATCGGTAATGCGGAAAGACGGAAAATCTCGTCATTGGCGGGGAAGCGTTTTCTCTTAATTGACGAGATATCTCGTCAATGGCGGTGAAAGAGTTAAAAGATAAGACACGACTATTTTTTAACAGTCCCAATCAGCCGTGTAATAAAAGGGCGAAAATAAAACCCATCACACAAAAAAGATTTATGTTTGTAAAATTCAAAAGCAAACAACGTCCGCTGGAAAAAATAGTCCCTGACCGTCTGTGAACGACATCCCAATGTTTCACATTGCTAAGCGTGCTCGCAATGATACACAAAATCGTTGTTTTAACGTAAATATAACACAGCTATTGATCAATAAGAATCAAGAACTGGAACTAACAGTTTTAAAAACATCTCATAAACCACAGCTTGAAGCACAAAATGGTAATTAAAGCACTAAAATGCATTCAATAAATAATGTATAAAATTCTGAAATTTAATCTGAACTTGACTACTTAATCCAATCATTTTCCCACTTCATATCTACATTTTATATAGGATAAAACGTTACTTTAGATCCCACTGCATGAGATAGTGCCGAACACTTAACCCCTTAGGATGAGATGCTTCCCATTAGAGACTTTTAAGGTTTTAACAAAGGTCAAAGAATATCACAGAAATTAACATAATACATGAACTTCAAGTCAATTGTTTGACGCAAACAACTATAAGCTCTTATTTGCTGACAATCACCTCATCGCTTTGAGGTTAACACTTTGCTGGCCTAAAAAAAAAAAGGTTAAAAATCAGATTCATTTTTGAGCATCCATAAGGTGAACTAAAGTCAACATTACCTCAACTGATAAGAGACAGTGGGGTTGAGAAAGACTGAGCTGGAAAGAGTTGTAATCCCACTGATTTAAAAAAATCACTTGGGAATAATGGCTGTTTTAATCTTGATACTGGCAGACGGGCAAAGGGAATCCATGCAGGAGTTCAGCCTGGGTTAACGCTCACCCGAGGGACAACAAAGCTCATCCATCGGTGTGAAACAAAAGTCAAACTGTCAGAGATTTCAGCAGGAATTACATTAGTTTGGATTAGTAAGCATCACCGCTTTGCTACTGTTGTGCTGGGACTCTCAACACATGAAAGTTGACTAGCCTGATATCAGTCAAGTTCATAGTGAAGGAAATCAATTGAGTCAAAAGAAAAAATTCAGAAAGATTTAAATAGATCTTCAATATTAATATCAGTTTGGAAGGAAAACTAATCATTGCATTTATTCATACAGTAATATTAAAGGCGGGGTGCAGTAATATTAAATCTCTAAAAGCCAATGTTGACATTTGCAATCACCTAAACAAACATGCCCCTACCCCAATAGAATCTGGACCGTCTTTTGATAGACCGCCCTACACATACGCAACCCAGGCAATGGTGTCAGTTAGTAGACACACCCCTTGCTGCTGATTGGCTACAAGTGTGTTTTGGTACTCGGCCTGACTCCCTTTTCCAAAACGTTTCTCAAAAATCGTGCACCCCGCTAGTGATGCACCGATGTATCGGCCGCCGATATTTATCGGCCGATTTTTGAAGAATTTGAAACCATCGGCATATCGGCAATAGCACGAGAAACGCTGATACCGATTGTTTATTAATTAACTGCATAAAGAAATCCATTATATGTAAAAAATGTGTTAATGTTGTTAATAAAATAAATGCTGAATTGCAAAAACCATTTTTGAAGGTTGTCATGCTGTCTTATTATAATTGTTTTAGCTTAATTTGTGCCTCTCTTATTATGTTGGTCAGTTGAATGTTAATTAGATCCAATCCATGTTCAGTAAAAATAATTTGATGCAGAAATAAACTAGCTAATAGACCAACTGTATAGTATTGTATACAAGTGTTTAATATCGGTATCGGCCAGAAGTTGTCTGTTTAAATCGGTATCGGCCCAAAAAATCCTATCGGTGCCTGACACACTCTACAGCAGGGGTGTCCAGACTTTTTTGTGTGGTGATCCACTTTTAAAATGATAAAGTCAACAAGATCTATCTGCTAAAAACACAGTTAATTATTTTTATAACACTAAACACCTTAAATGCTTGTAAGGACTATACTGCATATATATATACTGCATGTTTCACAATTACTAGACCATAATGCCAATTTCCCGCGTGGAGCAGCAGTTAACTTATGTGCGATCTACCAGCATTGCCGTATTGGACACCCTTGCTCTACAGAGTATATTTTCCAGCTGCTTGTTTGACGGCTTAAATCCAAATAATGTTGCATCTGTCTTTTTCACGAGTTCCTCTGTTTCGCTGACGCTTTCATCCATGTTTATTCGGCTGCAGCTCGTGGCTCTAAAGTTCGCGGGTAGATTGTGTCATCAACACGCATTATCGCAATAGATTTAAAATCTCTATCGTATGCCATTTTTCTATCGTTTATATTGCATATTGTTTATATTGCCCATCCCTACAGGAAGCTAAATAGTAAATGGGTAATTACTATTGCGACAGGGTCATAACCCATACGACATGGGAAATACTGCAAATGGACTTTGCTTTTCATTAGAATTTTTGCTTAGTAAATAAAAAAATGCAAACGGTTTGCACTTGCATTTGAATTGCATTATTTTTACATCCACAAACAGCAATCTGCAATATGCTTTTAAAAATGATTGAAAAATCCCAATATAATAAAAACTGACAGTCGATAAAAATCTTTGAAATTGTATGAATTACAGTTTAAAACAGAAAGCTACTGTGCAAAGCTATTGCTAATATAATGATCAAAATCTTGTTAATTATCATTTTTAGTGTGAACAGGCCTTTATAAAGCAGTTAACAGTGAAGAAACAGAAAATTTCGCATATTTATGAGCAGTCAGCCAGGGCATCACCTAGCCTAAATCCATGCCATCATAAAATCACTGCTGAAGCAATAAAAAAGTCTATGGAGCCATAAAGAATTATGGGAATACAGTGTTTCCCATACATTGATTTATTTGTGGTGGCCCACCACAGAATCAACACTGGCCCCCACAAATAGAATTTTCATGATTCCCATTTACATTTTAATTTCACCATTTAAAACAGCTTAATTCGGCTTAAAATATAATTTGATATATAATACAGATCAAATACAGATACAGATCAAAGAGTAGACGTGAAACATATTTCAGGTGCCAACACTAGATCAAACTCAAACACAACATGATGACGTCACATATATGCTAATAAGCGGGTGACGTCATCACCACCACAGTCTCCTCAAAATCCTGTGGGAAACACTGGAATATGACCTCACCAGTAGCGCTTTCTTACTGGCGATGTGCCATTGTTCACGATAGAGGAGAAATACAATACTGGGCTCATGTGTCTGATCTGCTCCTCCTCATAGCCAAGTAGACTCTACAAAAATACAGCCTGGATAAAGGCTCACCATAGGCTCACTTAAACAACATCTTATAGTTCTATAAAAAGAATCAATCACATGAGCAGCAACTTGGAAAAGTTCCCCGGACTCAATACGGAGTTTATGGACACTGGCCTACATACTGAATGAAAGAAGCTTTTGTAAACAATCCTTAACCCACCGCAGGTAATTAATCAGTTAATGCTCTGTTCTACATCTACAGATGCTAAAATGGTAAAGAGCAGGATTAACACAGTACTGCGGAAACTCTAATCACTGATCTTAGACCAGTTTTGTAGTTTCCACCCTAATACTTAACATCAGGATTTAATTCAAGGGAGCAAGCCTGAAGATCACATGCTATCAGGCCACTTCTATCCACAACAGAGCCTACGTTTCAGTAAACAGATTATGTACCTTATGCATTCTGTTTTCTTTTAAACACCAAGCCAGTTTTTTTAAGGCTATCAGGGCACTTAGTTAACTTCAAATTCAAAGACCTTTCAAGGACTTCCCAGGTCAAATACCCGCAAATTCAAAGACTAAATGGGGACACATTTCAAGTGAGAGCAAGGTTACATCGTGTTACCTTTTAAGATATGTTACAGTTCCCTTTCGAGGGAACTCACGTTGCGTCACTGCGGTAACACTTTGGGGAAGCCTTCAGTGGTAAGTGCGTCTAAACGTGTATATCAAATTTAACCAATGGTGAGGCTTAACGACAAAGAAAGGGTGACGCGGGAGCAAGGAAGTATATCACTATCTGAAATATTGCCAAAGACGATGTTACAGGGACGCAAGAAGTATGGCAAGGGAGACGCAGCGTCTCGTTCCTTCTCAGAGAACAACAGTTACATACGTAACCGAGACGTTTTCATGTGTCAAACACAACTAAAAAAGCATTTTGGTATAAATCAACATTCGCATACAGAAGATATAAGCATTTAAAGCAAACAGTTTTGCACGTTGGCTTAAAAAGTCTAGAATTTGTATGATATTATCCTACACTACACAGGGAATAATATGGATTTTTTTCCAGAAAACTTCTTGCATAAAATAGATTCAAGCACTTTCAATGACCTGTATCTATTGTTTTTTTTTTAAACTTCCCAGGGCCTTGTATTTTTTCACCCAGATTCACAAACTTTTAGAGCTGCAAATTTCGACTATTTTTTCAACCGATTAGTCTATCGATTATTTTTTCGATTAATCGAATAGTCTAAATAAAGATTTTTTTTTACAAATAATAAATGTAACATCTGCTATTAATGCCAACATTTTATTGAAGCATTTTCTCAATTAAACAAATACACAAACAGTGCCAGTGCCAAGGAAAATATAACAAATCACATAAAAACAAGTCCAACATTAATTCAGCCTAACATAAACAGTGCAAAAGGGGCATTATTCACCTTAAACAAATAAAATATATTAATATTAAAGAAGTAAAATAAAAATAAATCAAACTGAATAATAACTCCTTATTAATATAAAAACATGTCCTGCTCTTTATTGTTCCAGCCCTAGTGCTAATCATAAACTAATGAAGAGTCATCATTAACTACAAAATGACTCACATGAAATCATTGTTTATTAATACATTAACTAAAAAACATGTCATGTTGTACTTAATGATGACTCTTCACTTCGTTTATGATTAGTACATGCATTTACTCAGCATTAGTTCAGACTGAAGTAAAAATAAGTTCATTGTGATTCATGAACCCTTATTATAAAATGTAACCATTATATTATTACTGTTAATATTATTACTATCAGTAGTAACGTTACTGCATTCTCATTTAGCATCAACTTTAACATTTAACTTTTCTTAAGTCTCGGGTAAATACAAATTTAGTTAGCATGATCTTCTAATATTTTATAAACGGCGTTTACGCTGCTGTTACTTTAAATAAACGCATGTCAGGAATACCTAACGAGACGAGCTTTTATAATATCTGCGCACATAGCAAAAAAATAAGCTATGGGAACTCCGCGCTGCCAGCTGGCTTTCAGTGCACGCGGGCACATGCCTATCTCAGTGTAACACAGTAACTTATTATTTCATAACTTCTTAATATAAAAAGTTAAACTTGTCCCGCTCTTTATTTACTGTTTCACCATACTGCCCAGACGCGATGCAATGTCGTGTCTGTCAGGCGTCTCGCAGCTCGTATTAAACTAAGATGTAAACACAGCTGTATTAAGCACCATATATGCCTGCATTGATTCTATTGTTGTATAAAAACTTACTGTAAAAATTCAAATACTTACGCTGCCGTCGCGTCATTCTGAGGTCGGAGAGCTCCAGGTTGCTTTCTTTTAAGATGATCATGCACAGATGTTGCGCTGCTGTGGTATGCCATTTCAGTTTTACACAGTATGTGTTTTATTTGGTCTCTGCTTAAAGTATTCCCACACTTTTGATCACGTTCTGGCTGTTTGGTATAACACTTGTATTATCCGGTCGGAGCTGAAGCCGCCTTCATTTGAAAACGTAAACAATGCGACGCATCGACGCATTTCCGGCAAATCGACGTAATTACGTAATCGACGTAATCGACTACGTCGACGCGTCGTTCCAGCCCTACAAACTTTCAAGGATTTCAAGGACCCATGTGGGGAGAGTCAGGTTAAATTAGGGATGCACCGATAGGATTTTTTTGGGCCGATACCGATACCGATTTAAAGAGCCAACTTCTAGCCGATACCGATGCCGATACCGATATTAAACACTTGTAAACAATACTATATAGTTGGTCTATTAGCTAGTTTATTTCTGCATCAAATTATTTTTACTGAACATGGATTTGATCTTATTAACATTCAACTGACCAACATAATAAGAGAGGCACAAATTAAGCTAAAACAACTATAAGAAGACAGCATGACCTTCAAAGGCAGTTTTGGCTATTCAGCATTTATTTTATTAACAACATTAACTCATTTTTTTTTTTACCTATAATGGATTTCTTTATGCAGTTAATTAATAAACAATCGGTATCGGCTTTTCTCGTGCTATTGCCGATATGCCGATGGTTTCAAATTCATCAAAAATCGGCCGATAAATATCGGTGGCCGATACATAGGGGCATCACTAGGTTAAATTGTATAAAGCTTAATAAGTTGTTCAAGATTAATTTTTTTTTACAAAACCAAAAAACTACATTTCTATTTACTTGGATAAAAACAAACATTTAAGTCTGACAGTTTTTACTATCAGAATATCTTAGTTCTTCTTTGTTGGAGAAAGGTATTCAGATGCGCTAACATTTCAGCCTTGACATTTCTCTACTGCTTCTGAGTTTTGCACTGTCTGAACTCTTTGTTCATCAGACCGCTATGGATTTCTTTCATACTTTTTATAATCCAAAGAACTTTTTTCACTACAAAAAAAGCCTTTGTGAAACAGAAAGGTTTTTCAGATGTAGAACGTTCTTTATGGACCCATACATCCAAAAATGATTCTTCTATTCAAATCTTACCCTGGAGGGCCGAGCACTACAGATTTTAGCTCCAACCCTAATCAAACCTGACCACCTGTGATTGTCTAGTGATCATGAAGACCTTGATTAGCTTGCTCAGGTTTGTTGGATTAGGGTTGGAGCTAAACTCTGCAGTGTTCAGCCCTCCAGTGTATGATTTGAATAGCCCTGTTCTATGGCATCATGAAGCACCTTTATTTTTAAGATTGTACAACCCATAAAACAACACCATGCATGACCATCACAGCCCACAGATCGCTCTCACACGTCTGTAAAAGTTAGTACACATTGACCTTACCCCTCTCAAATTGCACTGCTTTTGTTTTACCCAACAAAACCAACAACCTTCAAATAATAAAGATTTTCAATTAAAAGTAAATTTTGTTGTTGCTGATGTTGTTGGCATGGGATGAGAATAAATCTCAAGTCTGATTTCTCAGTAAGAGACAGTAAACGTATGAGTAACAGTAACAGTGAAGTGCTTGGAAATGCCTTTTAAAAAAGAGCAGTGCGACGCAGCTTTTTATATTGGCAGCTGTCCTGTAAATCAAATATTGAAGTGTGAGCGCTCTTTTTCTGTTAACATTCAGAAAGATGCGATGTAGGAGAGAGTGGGTGAGTGCAGTCTGGTTGTTCCAAATAACTGTAAACTTCCGTCACCACAATGAAAGGCCCGCCTCTCCCCTCATTCGATTGGACAATGGAAAGACGCAAATGACGTCGGGAGCTTTTCCGCTCTCTCCGCTCGTGCTTTGGCAGGCAGCAAAAAAAGCACGCATAACACTCACTTCCCATATAAAATCGTAAAAAAAGGCATCTGCGACTGCCTTAAATGCATTTGGTGTGATCGGCCCCTTAGCAAGCCTCGCTAATTAAAGTGTGAACAGCATCATGAATTACGAAAAAGAGATCATGCTTCAGAAATCCCTGTGCACTTCGGATGTAGCTTCAGAGCGAGCGGTTTCATCTACTGAAGATCACAGGGAGAGATGCTAACAAATGATTCAGAGAACAGAAACAGCAGATCAAAGTGATCTGTTGAAAGCGAGGATGAAGATGAGCTCTCCTCTGACACAAGATAAAAACACCTGACGGGACATGGGCAGGCAATCATTATTGTTGTATTTAAATCATTCAATTTACCCCAAGCAATGACCCCCTTCTTTTTGGGGTTGAGGGGGTCATCACTGAATGTACAGCTTCATTGCAAAAAAGTCTGCAGACTAAATTGTGTGCAATGACACGCAACACTTTCTATATCATTACATTATTTCTTATGATACCCCAATTTTGTGATAGTAAATTGATAGAAAACAGTAAATCATAAAAATGACTCCAGCTGGATTTTCACAGACTGGGTCTGGGACACATAAGCAAATAACTAGTGGAGAAAGGACTAAACACAGTCATATCATAGCAATGCGACTAACTGTAACTTGTGAGAAACTTGTCAGTAAAATAAGAATGCAATGTGCATCTAAACTTCCACTGTTTAATTTCCATATTGCACTCCACTTTATTGGACCTGTATTAGATTGTCAGACTAAAAGGCAAATGGATGCACAGTCAGAAACTGTTGGTCCAGCAATAACTGTAATGGAATGGCCAAAAAAACATTTAATTTGCCTTCCAAATCCTAGTGAAATTCCAACCTCAGCCATTAGGCATCCCTTATCTTTTTTGTCTGAATAAATAAACCCAGTAGCCTGCTAACAAATCGATAAACTTCAATAACCTTGGTACAATGAAGATAAACTAACAAGTTTACAAATGATAAAGACCTCAAGATACCAATGCCATACTATAATTAAGTCAACAATTTACATTTCTACAGCTGCCTGTCATGCAGAGCGGGTTTACATTTCTCAGGCCAACGACAAACAAAAATAATGCTCTGACACTTGTTCTGGTATTAACATGCCAGTTGTCATTATTTGTTTATGCACTCTAGTCAATCCATCTATTCTTTCTGTGTAAACTGAGATGGGAAATGTCACTCAAACCAGTCTTTGTTCGTTCAATCCTGTGTTTGTACAGTATGTGTCCAACCGCTTCTGTCAAGGCAATGACTCCCATTCATAACATGTGACTTCGCTCAGCTGGAAAAGGAAAACTGCTATGGGGAAATATAGGAAACGCGTAGCATGCAGCGAACGTAGCAATGAGTGTGTTTATGCACCAAATAATAATGATATCTATCCAAAATCATCTTATTATAGAAACTTGTTTACATGCAAATCAATAAACATGTTTACATGGAATTTTTTATTTGACGGTTCGTCACATGCAGTGACAACCCCATGTACAGACCGCCTATTAATTCAAAATGCTGGCAGAAAATATGCCAAAAGCTATACCGTTCTACTGTAGAACCTGTATACACAACAAGAGCTTTTCTTTTGCAATTTCTCCATCAACTGCATCAGCTGGTTCTGCTTTATGTCTTTTTTTCATGACAATTACTTTCAAGTTCTCTGTCATTTTGAGTAGTCTTAAAAATGATCCTCACCTGCCATAGAGTAAAAACACAATGATTTTTTATTTAAATCAGCAGTACAATACTTATTATGATTTCCTACTTCAGTCTTTTGAATCTGGGTTGCAATATGGCACCCATATGACAGAATCCATAAGATGGGTGCACCCTTAAAAAAACAGAAGACACCTGCAGCTCACTGACTGGCATGTGTGTGCAAACAAAGCTGAAGAACAAAGAAACCGGGTACAGGAAGATTTTTGTTAACAAACAAGCTTTTAGCTTTCTCAAGCTCTGACAGTCCAGTGATGCACGTCCGCTTTGTTTGAAAGAAAGGAAGGAAGCTGTCGGAAGGAAACCATCAGTCCGGGATGACCAGCTTCTCACAGTATGTTTGTGGGCATCGAAAATAACTGTCTCGGGATATATTTAGCTTTTTTCATTTACCGAATGAACAAGATCCAGCCTTTCAGAACAATAAGAAAAGTGCCCTTCTTTGATCTACTGACCGATAGAGGTCAAAGCACAAGGTACCATCAGCCTGTTTCTACTGTAACCTCATTGACCCCCGCATACCCATCCGTTGACAAAAATAATATCCCAAAAGATGAAGAATGCACACCCTCCACCATTTCCCAAAATCACCTATTCCAACGGGTGCACGTTTTGCTCATTTAATTTCCGACAGCCTCCATCAGCATGTTAAATGCAGGGGCTGTTGCTGTTTAGCAATAATGAGCTTCAAGCTCCATTAGAACGGCCTGCTTCATTCTCTATAGAGAAGGGTTAAATAATTAACGCTGTCGTAAAACTAGCTAGCCATGCAGTGTTTTAAATTTCCAACTATCAATTTCATGTCAAAGGTGTGGTTTATTTTGATTTCAGAAGTCTCCCCTTAACTAAAATACTTGCTGTTCACTTGATTGGGGATTGCTGAATACTAGTAGTGGCTAACTCAGGAAGATGTGAAGACTCAATCACTGGATGGGAAAATACATGGAATATCATGGATCATCATATCATAATGTTAAGGAATTCTGTGTTTCTGCTTTTACACCAGAAGATCAGATTGAGTCCGAAGACTAAACAGAGAGAACCTCAACAGAAAGGTTCTCATGACATTAAAGGTTCTTTAAGGAACCCTACAGCCAGACAAAGAACCTTTTAGGAACCTTTATTATTTAAATATATGGTCAATATATGGCATTCATTACCAAATGGAAAAGACTTGATGTGAAAATATCTACAAATGTAATTTTTGTGATCAATAGTGTGCATAGACATTGAATCTCCACTGTTTTATATAAGATCCATACACTTACATTGGCCAGGAGTCCCTGGTAGAAGAGATATATCTCTCAATGGGATTGTTTGGTGGAAAAATGCTAGGATAAATAAAATGTCAAAACACACACAACGTGAAAATCGTCATAGCTTAAGACAATAGAAATGTGGGCACAAACAAACCATGAGATGTGAAAATGTGTCGTTTCCTTTATGTCTGACAAAGCAGCCGGTCACCTCAAGTGCACGACACATTATTTCATTACTATCGATTTTTCTTTCTTAGCTTCCACGATTATAGACAAAAGCCTACAAACGAATGCATTGTATTGTGAATGTATTGCGACTTTTGCATATATCATCCTGCAGAAAGGAATGATAAACAAAAAATACATTTTTCGCCGGCTAAGCCACGTAAATGGGTGGAGACTGTACTGTATGCAAGCAATAAGATGTCATCGCATCATCTTTCAGAGCGGGTCCTTATGCAGCACTTTTACGGATAAACGTCCAATAGACGTTTGTTTTATATCCTAAGTAAATCGCGTGAAATCATAGCTGTCCTGTTAAATAGTTTCCGAAACAAAGCTGCGACTTGTCTAACTGTGAAAGATTAAGCTTGCTTGGTTAATGTTTATGCAAAGCAAAAAACTAAAGGAAAGCATTGTAAAATGCAATGCGATACAAAAAACGTCTTTACATTATATCTAAATGCAATTATACGTTATATGCAATTGTGCACAAACTAAACGCATGCTTATTCATAGCACAATGCTGGTATAAAGTGTCAACATTGTGCAACAATGTACCCAAGATAAACGTGTTTCATGCACATAATGCAAGACCAGCAAAGATGCGACCACATGACTCCGTAAACGTTTAACAGTCATCAGCAAACATAATAAATGATTTAAAAGACTGTCTTCTGACCTGTTGCGTCCTCTCAGAGGGGTTCACCATCACCGCTTGCCGAAAACTGTTATCCACATAGGACGCCATGGTTTTGAAAACAGTGAATGGAGTGTAGTAATCCAGCCCGAACCTCAGAAGTGGTTTAAACGCTATAATTGATTATGAGAGCAGCCTCAGAATGAAGATCCAGTCCCCAGGCCACAGCCCAAGCCCGGAGCTTTCTTGCTGTCCTTAGTCCAAATCCTCCAAGAGTAGGGAGTCTTCTGATACAGTACAAGCCGCTGAAGCGTCGCTATGAGTTGACAGGCGATTTTTGTGTCGACAAAATGTTTTACGATAGACGCCGTTGCTTTAAATTTTATGCAGACGAGTGCATTTTTCAGCATTCCGTGTGTCCGCTGTTCGCTATTCCATCTTCAGATTCCCAGTTTAAAGGAATATGCGATCCACGCGTCGGGCGATTGTCCATTTTAATCCATTTGCAAACCAACGGAGGGTCAAAGGCGGCATTTATAACCGGTGCGTTTGCTCCTAAACGCGACGGATGGTGCACTGTCTGGACTCGCTGTTGTGTGCCACCACCATGGTGACCGACAGCCTCAAGAGGATTCATGGGCGAGTCTATTCAGCACAATGTTGCGCCCACTGAACGGTTACACATAACACACGGTGCCGTGTCGCCATCTACTGCGCGGAACCTGAATTACAGGTGTTCACAGTGATGCACGCTACTTCATAGCGGTTTGGGTGGAACAAAAGAACAGCGGGAATAAAAACAAATATCCATAGAGTAGGCCTACAGTACAGTGCAACAAACCAAAACTAACTAAAAATAGATAATCTCATCCGAAGAACATTAATTCACCTCTAATTAATGAATGCAGGGGTCGTCGCATCTGTAAACGCAAACGTAACAAAAATGTAAATCAGAGGCTTCTTACGTCATGCGTATAGTCAGTGGCCTTCATTTTTTTTATATATTTTTTTAAAAAATGCATTATGCCCACATGAAAAACACTACATTTACTAACTGTAGTTAACTGCACTAAAATCCATAATCTACCTAAGTGTTTACCATCACAATAAGTTTATCAAGCCACTTTAGTTAACTTTATTAAAGACCAGCTTGACTAGATACGTTTTTTCCCAAACCTATCTAAAACCATACTACTACAACACCAGCTAAAACCATCTGGCAGACCATCTTTTGCTGGTTTTAGCATTTTTAATTAGGGATTTTTTTTAGATTTTAAGTGTAGTACATAAACATTATTGTAAACTGCAGTAAATTCATATACTTAAGTGTTTTGAACTTTATATATTATTAATATATAAATTTCAAAAACACTTAAGTATATGAATACAATAAAGTATACTACACTACAGGCTACAGTTAGTAAATGCTATTGAAGTATACTACAGTTAGTGTTGTTTAATCGTTTTTATGTTTACTTTCAATGTTGGTAAAAAAATTGCAGTTGGCAACTTTTTAATAAATAATCCGAATAATCTGAATGTATAGCTACCATTTACCATTTTATGTATACCAGAGCGCGGGCTCTGTGGAAACAACCTCACCATGGCAACAGCGAGCAGGTAACCTGCTGTCCAGGGGTTGTTTTACACAGTCCCACTGGGATAACGGATGCCCCATTATTATTAAATATTTTACTGATCTAGCAACAGTTTTTAGGTGAAATTAGGGTAATGAAGCCGGTTCAACAGGACACTGGACAAAGAGTACTATTCACAGGTAAAGGACAATGAATCTTTTTATATAGGCTAATCTAATTAATGTTATTTTCCCTGACATATTAGGAATGACAACAACAAGTCTCTAAGATCCGTTTTGTTCCCATCAAGGACCAGACGGCATTGGAGATTTTCGTCCCAGGTTGGACTATTACCCCCGCAGCATTGGAATTGGCCCTTTACCTCCAGATGCCACGAGTGATCTTGAGTACCTTTTCCGGGCTGCGCCACAGTCGAGACCGCCGGTACCTAAGAACTGCTACACAGGGGAAGTGGGCTGGGGTCTTCAGTACTCCCGAGAGCTGAACAGGCGGACCGTTATCAGTACCAGACAAAATGAGGTTTGATATATTATACATTTGTATTAGTATCAACCAGTGGTTTTGTATTCTTTTTTGTGATCTTTAAATACAATCCTAAACTCCATATCATATTTTGGTAATTGATTTTTGGTAATACAATGAACACTAAAAACACAGTGGGGTACAATTGGCATGGGTCAACTATGAAGATATAAGGTTGAATTGTGTTTCAAAATAAGGATTTTTTTACACATCAGTTTGGGGCAAGTTGCCACATGTGTCTAGGATAGATCATTAACATTACCTTTACATTAAGCAATTTACAGTGCATTCAAGCTACAGTATACAGTTTATCAGTATGTGTGCGAACCCACAAACTTTTATGCTGCTAATGCAATGCTCTATCAGTTAAGCTACAGGAACACAATTGTATACAATTTATTAATTGCAATATCTTTATTTTTCGTATATTTCAGCATGGAAAATTTCATTCGGATGGTGTGACTCACAGCCAGTGGTAAGCTAAAAAAAAGAAAAGAGTAACCACTGAAGGTATAGGGTTGGATTACCTCCAGCTCTCCCCATTACTCTTGATGGTGATGGATTTCTCTGGCAGAAAATTGCTATCAATAATTCAACACTTGCACACAGGCATACTACACCCGGGTTTTGGGACAAGCAACTGTCCTGCAAAAGCCTTTCAAGGAACCACAACACACATGATACATACAGCGAAGTCAATGATAAACAGTTCTCAGACTCAGATATAAATAAACAAGAGGTAAATACTCTCAGCATTTATATAAACTCACAGCTAGTATGTTTTAATCCAACTTAAAGGTTTTAAGGTAAACATCTCTAATTATATGTAGACTAATGCAATGTTAGTGAATGAGAGGACAGGAATGCTCTTTATAAAATGTCCAGTTTTATATAAAAAAAAATCTCCTTAATTTATTTTATATAATCTTATTTTTATTTTATTTTACTTAACATTCTTTCATTTTTCTAATCTGTTGCAGAGACCGTCAGTTCATAATGAGGAAACTTAAACAGGAGGGATTACTTTCTCTAAAATACAGTATGGGTTGACTTTGAAAAATGTTGAGACAGGAAATAAAAAACCTCACTTACTGTTGCTTTGTGATCATTAAACAGCAGTTATCTAAATAACATTGTGTCATAGCTTTATTATAAATCCCTATTAATATTCCTTGAAATATTCTTAATAATAATATCCCTGTGTTTAGTTTGGTTTACCTTAAAGGTTATATATACAGTATATGTTGAAGCATGAATTTTTATTCTCAAGAAAATGCTGCATAATTTTATCATATATTAATTATTTTTTTGTCAAACATCAGAAACAATGTTATTTATATGTCTCAGTTGGTGCATTTGCATTAGTAGCTCAAAAGATCATGGGTTTAATCCCAGGGAAGACACATAACAATAAAATGTAAAGCTTGTAATACTAAATTGCATTGGATGTAAGCATCTGCCACATGCACACATGTAAATAAATGCTCACTCCATCTTTAGGAAAGAGTATCTCATAAAAAAAACATTCATTTGTGTGCAGGATATAGTCAGGAGCTTTTAACTTTATTTATATTGTAAAAATATAAAGCTCAAATCCTCTTAGCAAGAATCACCAAAGATTCAGACAGTCGATAAGAACTAACGTAGTAATCCTGAGGCTAAAAGTGGGTTTAATGTAACTGATCGCTGTCTGTATCAGTTCTCAATCCTAGCTAATAATGGGAGAAAACCTTCTCAAACCACTTCCAATATTATATATTGGTCCTTCCATGACCCTATTTAGCTGCTATTCTGGCCTCTTTATTAGGTTTCAGCAAACGGTTTTATTCTGCAGTTTTGTTGTAATACCTTTTGTAGGTGATTATTTGATCAGATTGTCAAAAATTTAAACATTAACATGAATTTAAAAACAACTTAAGATGAAAACAGACCCTACTATAACATGAGATAAACATAGTGTTTGTGGGATAATTCTTGCTCTACTAACTATTTTAAGAAATAGTATGCAGCAAATAGTGGATACTGGAAAATTATTCTTAAGAGTAATGCCTTAAAACAACACATATTGTGTCTAGTTAAGGACACCACATTTAATTTTGTTTAACGTGTTATTATTGGAACATTGTTAACACATCTTGTGTTGTCCCTTTTATTTAAACACAAAATCAACATGAACTGACACATGATGTTTAAAATTAAACACATCCTTTCTTTAGAGTATAGTAGTCTCACAACTGCAAGACAAGACTGCACAATGAGTGACTGAACAAACAAACAAACAAACAAACAAACAAACAAACAAACAAACAAACAAACAAACAAACAAACAAACAAACAAACAAACAAACAAACAAACAAACAAACAAACAAACAAACCAACCAACCAACAAACAAACAAACAGGGGCTATATAGGCAAAGAGTCATGAGACACAGCTGAATCTGATCAAGCATAATTAGTCCAGCAATGAGAAGTGTAGGTCGTGTCTCAATCGGAAGGCTGCAGCCTCCGGAGGTCGCATACGCAAACTGCATACGTCATCAAGCATGGTTTATTTAAGTTAATTGAGAAATACATTCAAAAGTTATAAGCATACTACAACAATTTACGATTAACTAAGAATAATAATCAACTTTATAATTGTTAATATTTTGAAATAAGCCTGCAAATGCGACCTTCAGAGGCTCCAGCCTTCCGATTGAGAAACGGCCGTACTATTTAGTGAAGAAATGTCAGGAGTGCCCTCTAGTGGAGCAGCACATATACTGTAGACCAGGGGCCTTCAACTTTTTGGGAGCAAGGGCTACCACAATGTATAAAACAATCTGGAGGGCTACTTTTTGATATTGTCTTAAAATATTTTTGTTTTACTTATTTTATTTTACTTTTAATCATTGTTTAAAATGTTCACATACATAAAATAAGCCAAACTTATATAAAAAATATGTAATAAATAAATATTACAATTTAGACTATTAATAGAATGTGCTATTAAGACTCTGTGTGGGCAACCTGGTTTTAAAAACTTTAAAGCATTATGCAGTTGTCGTGGAAATACATTTAATGCATTTAATAATCATATAAGCCTATCTGTCTTTATACCCCGAAACACCTCAACTTCCCACCTAGGATATCTGCCAGAACAAGCTGGCAAAAAACAGGCCTGTGTGTGAGCTTCGGATCACAACTTACTTTGGGTTATTTTAATAGGTAATAAAGGCGAATGTAGACACACCATTAGCATGTACTGTATTCTTTGTCCCCAGTCACATACAGGACTCTTCGGTTTGTTATCATCAAATTGATCTTTGAATTTTAACCTTGCTTCACAATATGCTTTCAGGGATGTTATCAATTATGGTCAATTTGTTTTGATGTCAAGATCCTGCTTTTAAGTTCCTGCTTATTATGTTTTTATTAAGTATTTCTTCAAATTTGTATTTGTTTGCATTTTTGCAAAATCTTGTGTGTAACTTCAAACAACATAACGCATGTGAAATGCATTGTTTTTGGTATTTTTCAAAAAATAAAATGGTAGCAATGAATAAAATGAATGTGTGTTTAAGGAAGCGTTACTGAAAGCAAAACCTTTTTACAGGCTAGACATTTGACATATCCTTTTTGGTCTTTTGATCTCTTCCTCCTTATTTGCATCTTTATTCCTTGACACTTTAATGAGCAATTTTATGTTTTTTTTACTCAGCTATTAAGAAAAGATGTGATTGCATAACTGATAATAGTAGAAATGTCCTTTTCAATTATTATTATAATTATTCTGTAGGCTCTGTAAATGCTAAAGTATAAAGACTATTCCCTCTAAATTGAATCAAAGAGGGAGTCACAAAAGCACTTCTCTACAGAAAACATAATACAAACAAACCTGATTTACAATGAGAATGAGAATATGACATTTAAAAAGCCCTTACAACATTTAAAACCTTTTAGTAGTCAACAACAACAAAAATAAGATTTAAATACTTAAGTATTCATGCTAGACACATAATTGAGCTTTGGGTTAAATTTGGGATTTTTATTTGACTGTCTGCAAATGGCTCAAAAACACTTAAATCAAGGAGCCATTTCTATACCTCATGCTATTTCTTTCTTTATGTTTTATTTCTTAATAAACCACAACTAGCTTTAACCAACCATACTTTTACTTTCTAAAGGTCACATATTTTCAACCTCCTTCATGATCAGTATTTTCACTTTACATGATATCTGTAAAAGATTGTGTGTCACATCGGAATTTTATGGGTTTAAATCATTTATTTCTTGGTTCCTTGTTTTTGGAAAAGCAAAACATTCTTGTTATTCTCTGGAATATTCTACGTCAACTGTTGTTTATTTGGTGTCCAATCAGAGGAACGGGAGGTGTTAATCATTTGTATCTTGGTAAAGTGTGAAATAATACATTCAAATTAGTTTACAATTACAATACCGCATTTCATCAAAATATTATCATTATGCAATTCACACTGCAAAGTTGTTGATTCAAGCAACACATTTAAGCAATTAATGATTGAATGATGAATTACAAATAAAATTACAGGCCTTGTTTAACACATCTTTAATGTAAATTTATTTAAATAAAAGATTTAGTCTATACTTCCCTTCAAAAGTTGAGTTACTTACTCATCCTTTAGGTTTTTTTCTCAACATAAGCAATTTAAACAACATTAAAAACATTTTTGTGACTAATTGTACCCCTTAACATTTAAACAATAATATATAGAAAGAGATGTGTCATAATACGTTGAGTTATGTATGTTTATATACTATGTATTATTCATATTTGCATTACTGTTTGTGCAGGTTAAACTTTTTACCCATGTTACATTACATCCTTATATAGGCCTATAGCTTTATATTCAACACATTTTGCTTTCTTTATATTAGATGTATCTATTTATTAAACATATTTATCACAACCTTTTCACACGAGGATCGAAAATGTTTTTATTTTAATGTTTTGTGATTTTTCCCTCATGGTCAGATTCATTGAATGTTCGGTCTCTCCATCAACTAATGACGCTCTTCACATCAGCCAATCACATTTCACATCTGTAGGTGACAGATTAGAGAACCGAATCTATCTTCATACCTCTAGACACAGGGGCTTTCCACACAGGACTACAAAGATCCTGAAAAGCAAGTTGTGGTGCTGTTTAAAACCCTGCTGAAGTTCAGAGGAGTTTTCATTTAGTCGAGGCGCACAAACAAACAAATACACACCTGGGATGGCAGAACAACAACAGAACGAGGCGCTTATTGAGCGCGTGCCTAGCGAGGAGACCCTCATCTTGGGCACGAGACAGACAAGGTAAATTATTATCATTATTAATGTATAAAGAGCATGGTTATTTTAAAATTATTATTTTGCATAGTTTTTGCAAAGAGTAGTTTCTGTTGAATTTAATATAGCCTATGCTTTTTATTTGATGTTTAATAATATAGAAAATGCAATTATAATATAATGTATTATTCGTCAAGGTAATTATTTTGCAAGTTTGTGCTCTTTTAAACTTTGCATGAAGACACTTGAGGCTTCAGTATTGGACATATAACAACTTATACAAACTTAAAAAAAAAATGTTATAATAACGTAACTACTTTTACTGTTTACTAGTACTACTAATAATTAATAAACTCAAACTAAATTTCTAAAAGTTAAACATCATGAAGATAGAAATCAAACCCTACCTATTTACGAGTGACGTCATTTGTCATTCCCGTTAATGATTGGTTGTTTATAATACCTCTCAAAATGAAACAAAAATGCAGCATCTTATATTCAGGCATCGTCGTTTAGTACATTTTGGGGAAATATGGTAGAATTATATTGAATTATATTTATATTACCCATGGTAAATATCAATAAACCTAAACAACAAAAACAGTTTTTAGAGTTACAATAAATCTCCCATTTCATATAAAAACCATAAATTATGCATGTTTAATAATATGTGTATAAATATATGGTTTACATTAGTTATAGATTAGATCGAGTCTGACACACTGACAGAAATCTGCAAAACCCAACCAGCAAAAATAACCTTAATAATTCAACAGATTTAACAATTCAGTGCAGTTATCTTTACCAAACCTGGAATAATTGTGTATTTAGATATAAGAAAAAAGCAATTTTATTATTTGGCCACAAAACCCCCCAATACAGTCATGTGTGTGTTTCAAGCATATAAATATTACAGAAAACAGCCCCTCCTACAAACCCAGACACCTACACTGTCCAAAAAATATTCCCAAGCTTTCACAGGGGCAGTACCCTTTATAAAGGTCCTATTATGTACAATGTAGGCACAGATATGTATACATTTGGTACTTATATGTACCTCTGAAGTACTAATATAAATTTTTTTCCTGACAATGTACTGTGTCAGTATATGTGACAGAGGTTTGTTTCCCCAGCAGGAACTCTAATGGCAAAGCACTGAAGGTGGCCGGATTCACGGTTCTTGCCTGTCTGCTGTTGGCAGGTCAGGCTCTCACCGCTTACTTCGTCTGGGGTCAGAAACAGCACATTGACTCTCTGACGCAAGGCCAGGAGCTACTGAAGAATGAACTAACCCGCAAGTCATCAGGTAGAATTAATTTAACATGAACGTTCCTTTACTTTCATTTAGATCTTCATGTTGAAAAAAAATGATGGTGATTGTGATAAGCAAGGTGCGATTTGTGGAAAAATCAGGGGGGATCAAATATTTTTATTCATGAAAATAAATGAAGAGTCACAGACTTATATTGATTATTCGGTGTATTAAGCTATTTCTTGTAATAAAATCTTGAAATAAAACATGTATAGAAATTATTATGCTTGGCCCCAGACATGCAAAAACATTTGTTTATAATCATGATGGGGTGGTTTTCCGTACAGGGATTAGTTTAAGCCATGACTAGGCCTTAGTTTAGTTATAAAATATAAAACAAACAAAGGGCACAGATGTATTTTAAGATATGTCAGTGCAAGTTGTTTCCATTTTGGACAGCTCTTACATTTATTTTAGTCTAGGACTAGTCTAATCCCTGTTCGGGAAACCGCCCTAATATCTAATAAAAAAAAATGCAGCGCACAATATACTCCAAGTATAACAATAAATAGGCTATATAAGCCTAGACAAGACGTCAGACTAAGATTCTGCTCTCTCATTCTCAATGGTAATATTTCTTCGATTTGTTTTGTGACGATCCCTTAAAATACGATGATATGCTGCTTGAAATTTTTTCTTATTGTTTTTGCACTGAAGTAGACTATTGTTGCATGGCAACATTTGGAAAATCCCGGCATGGATTAAAAAAGGACCATGACTATACATTTTGTCCCCCCTGAGATAAAGACAAATAATCATAAGCAGAGATATAAAGACCCCCAGCAAATCGCACCCTGGGGATCAGTATCTTAAACAAATTTCAATGGGTTTATTAAAATGTTTGCTATGCTTCTGGGAAAGTGAGAGGAAACAAAATTAAACAAAAAGCAGAAGTGAAAAACCTTTGAAATACCTTAAATATTAAGTGCATGTTGTCTTTGTCGGATAGCTGGAGCTCCAAAGGTGATGCGCCTGCCAATGAACAGCATGCCCCTGCTGAAAGACTTCTCCGATGAAACCTCCGATCAGAAACAGACCGTCCCACTCACGGTCAGACACCATCCTTTTGACACAATCACATTTGAGAAAAAAATCTGCTGCTAGTGCTGGATCAGCTAAATGTCTGTTTCTTCTTGTTATAGAAATTGCAACCAAGTTTCCCAAGCCAGAAAGAGGGCAGTGGAATAATGGATGGTACGTGGCCTCTCATTTCTTCTTAATTTGACAATGATGAGCATTTTTGGCAAATTTATAAATGATACAGTAACTTATCGATTTCTGACGAAACCTGCACGTTCTCACAGAGGCTTCCCGGCTGATGCCAAAGCGAATGCGTTTCCCCATGAAGACCATGCCACTGCTGATGGACCCAGACACTGATGTGAATAGCACACCTGTTGCAGGTGAGATACAGACACAAACAGACTTAATCCTATAGCCATTCAGAGCTCAATATGACATCTATGTGTATCTGTGCAGCTATTGAGCTGGAGACCAAATGTAAGCTGGAGTCCGCCAAGGAGGTGAGACCCGGGTTCTACCGGCCAGAGTGTGATGGAGAGGGCAACTACCTGCCCATGCAGTGCTGGCACAGTACCGGATACTGCTGGTGCGTGGACAAGAACGGCAATGAGATCAAGGGCACTCGCATCCGCGGGAGACCCATCTGCAACACAGGTGTGTTTTGATGCTTACGTTTCATGGTGGAAAATCAGTTGTAATATAAATACAAACATATATTTATTTGCTTTATATGTAAAAGATGATCTGATCGTACACCCTGATATTCTTGGTGAGACTCCACTCATGTAGTAAAAGTCACACACACGACACAAACTCATGAACTGATAATAGATTAAACATATACAGGAGAATTATCTGTGTTAATCTCTCTCTTTTTCTCTCTACAGAGTAAATAAGAATCATCTTCTCCATCAACATCTATGTGAGATATTCAGCAATTAAGTGAAGATCAGCCTGCTGTTAAAGTTCTCTTCATTTACTTTCATTAGTTCATTACTTACAGCTCTGTCCTAATGATTACCTGCTTCTCATAGATATCATTAGATTAGGAACCTCTGAAAGTAACTTTTCTACCCAAGATCTCTATCTGAATTAAATACACATATATAATATTTCTAAGAGATGTCTAACCCCATGTTCTGATACTATCAGTTCTGTGGTAAAATTCTGTATGTTTTAACACAAGACATGTTTGTAGGGCATGAATATCATATAATGATTATAAAGCCTATCTAAGACTGTAAATATGATGATTGCAATAAAACATGCTGTCTTTAACTGTAAATGTGTGATTTAAAATAAATATTAAGACAATGTGTACAGATAACTGACTAAATAACTAAATTAAGTTTTGCAATAAATAACATTAATTATTATACATTATACCACGGGACTGTTGAATGCTTTATTCTGATTGGCTGAGAAATGTTCAATGGGTGTTGCTTATTTTTCTGTAAACTGCACACCTAACTTGTCAAATGTCTTAAAAATAGGCACCAAAGCAATGTTTGTGGTAACCGTGGTATAAGAGGAATAATTGACTTCAGTCCTTTGAATTATTTGAAAATATGCACACCTGCAGTGTAACAGCACTCCGCTTCGGATCATGTCACATTACCCCGGATGTGCATTATTTTCTTATAATTCAATGGCCCGTCGTCAATTATTCCTAACATTAATCCGATAAATCAAGTTTCTACAGGTTTTTCTTTGAAAAAAATGTAATTAGCTGGTGTCAAGTGATTTCAGTGGATGTTTTTGGGAGTTCTCATTCAGTTTATACACATGTTTAAATAAACACAGATATATTTTTTCATCTTAGAGGCACAATATGCAATTTTCACTTAGATCTCACAAAAAAACAACAACAACGGCCGCAGCTTGATGACACCGTTAAAGGTCCACTGTGTAGATTTTTAGCGGCATCTAAAGGTGAAATTGTGAACTGCAACCAACAGTTCAGTCCACAGCTCACCTCTCTCTTTCGAAAGGCATAGAGAAGCTATGGTAGCCACCACACAAGAAACACGTAATCTGAGAGAATATAGTGCCAGTTTAAGCTTACTGTTAAAAATGGGACCGTGAAATGGGAGCCCAGTCTTCTGAAGATGCGTATAAATAGCACGAAGTGTAAAACTCGTGCAATACATACGCCAAATTCCACTTTGGCGTGCATATGATACGCCAGTCCTTCCCATTCACTTAAACGGTGCATCTTTTTTGTCGTGGTTTCTAAATTGTTTTGCTATTTTTTACCATTTTCGCTTGTGTTTAGGGTTAGAACAACTTTTTGTTATATAAAAATGACATCCTAACCCAAACCCCAACTCTAACCCCATCTCCAAGCGACCATGGCTTAAATATGGACAAAAACATGGAGAAACCTGTATATTAAATAACCTCATTAAGCAAATCTAAAATCTAACCCTAAACCCAAGCGAAAATGGTTTAAAAAAACAGAAAAAAATTGAGAAACCAATAAATAAAATGATTAAAAAAGATGCACCGTTTAAGTGAATGGGAAGGACTGGCGTATCATATGCACGCCAAAGTGGAATTTGGCGTATGTATTGCACGAGTTTTACACTTCGTGCTATTTATACGCATCTTCAGGAGACTGTATTGGAAATGGGGACTTCTGTATAAGGGGACCCGGTGTTTATGTGGATAAAAAAGCTCATTCTAAGGTGATAAAAACAATACAGTTCATTAAGTAAGGTCTTTATACACCACTGATAATATACTTATGTATATTTTATTGCATTTCTGTCAAGAGTTCCTTCTAAAAGTTAACAGTGCACATTCGAAGAGCATGTCTTCAAATTCACTGTCGATAGGAATCGATCAGACAGAACTCACATTAAAGGGGACACTTAATGAAAATCGGACTTTTTCCATGTTTAAGTGCTATAATTGGGTTCCCAATGCTTTTATCAAGTATAAAAGAACAACCCAGTAACTTAGTTTTGGGAAACCAAAATAGGTCATTGAAATTTGGCTCCCCTTGTGATGTCAGAAGGGGATATTACGGCCCTCTAATCCGCACTATCCATCCACGGCACTGCCATTTTTGCATATTAAAGGACACGCCCAAAACGGCACATTTTTGCTCACACCTACAAAGTGGCAATTTTAGCATGCTATAATAGATTATCTATGTAACCCTACCTAACTGGTATCACCACTAGGGGGGCCACAATTAATGAACCAATGTATAAACCAAGGATTCCCACTATCAGGTATTCAACTGAATGAATGAGGGAGTAGACACAGTGTTCAAAAAGAGACACACACTTTAATGCCTTAATTAGTTGTCGTAGAAAAATAGAGTTTATGTATAAATACTTTCATTTGACATAGGAGTGATCTTAACTTTTTCCAGAGGCAATATACATCGACATCAAATAAATGTGCACACACGGCAGGCAGGCTGCTATGTCAAGTCTTAACAGACAAAAAAAAACACAAAATCAATATCACCTCATTAAAGGCGAGGGGTAAAAAGGTGCCAACTGAGAACGGGATCACAGAGAGGACTTAGCGGGTGTATAGCATAACCTACCCCAAGCAGATATAACAGGCCTAGTCACATATACACAGCTGTAAGCTATATACACACTATAATTAGAAGTGCTGTAATTAGTTAAAAGTTACACCGCACATCAACCATAAACCCACTACAAACTGCAATATTATAAGTAATGTCACGATACACGCGCACACTTAGTACAAGCCTCACGGCAATAGCACGGACTAGGTTCCAGCTCGAGCAGAATATGTTACTCTCTGTGTTCTCCCAACCCCAGCTGACAAAGAAACAAAAGAAAAGAACAGGCCTCGCCTTATACAGCAAACAATAAATCAATAACACACTAATTTGGAGGTGGTTTTACATACAAGGCAAATGGTTTCACACAACCTGAGTGCAACACACTAACTTGTCGATGTTTTACACATAGGGAAAACAGTGGTTACAATTTACTCCTGAAAATAACAAACAATCATATTAATCCCATACCCATTCAATTACTTGAAATGCATAATATCTGGTTAAGAATATTAATTATTTAATACCTGATCACGTCTGTACTGATCTCTCATACCATATAGACTGAAATCAATATTTCCACATAGACAACTATAAATACAACAAATACATATTCAACACATCATCAGCATGTACCTTATTTATCTTAAAATTAATGGTTTACACTTTAATATTTGTAAGCAACTATAAAAACAATGAATGCATCTTAAACACACAATCAGCATATCCCTTATTTATCTTAAAATTAATGATTTACACTTTAGTAAATATAACACTTACTTTCAACACGATCTTCAACAAAACTCATGAAGCTATCCATCCATCTTGTCTGGACACAGTGCAAACAAGGAAACTACAATATTAAACACATCATGAAACGCTGCACCAAACAGATGGACAAAATAGCTTTAAATACCTGAATATCAGCGCACCATGTATATACAGCCAAAGATGCCGATCACGCGGCAGACAACGAACCCTGCTTCGTATCGGATCACCGCCGGCCAAGTTCAACGTGATAAATTAGTCACACCATCAGATTTCAAATAGTAGATGCGGGGTGGCCTAATATACTACTCACATTACATCCAGTCAGCTGAGAGAACGTCATGTGACTCGCTAAACATGATCATATAACTCGCTAAACATGATCACATGACTCGCTAAACATGATCACGTGACTCGCTAAAACTGTTCGCACTAAAGCCCGGTGCATCACAATTCATAACTTTCCCACCTGTCACATATTCCCCCCACTTTGAAAGGTCACCGTCCCGGTGCCTGTGATCTATAATTCTTTAGGACCATGGCCTAAAGTAATAGCTAGAATTACTATTAACTAACTGAATGGTGTTTTGTTGGCCCTCCAGGTGTTGGGTGACTGATTGTGGCAGCCGGAAGGGGTTGGAGTGTTGGCCTGCCCTCACTCGTCGTGGGCGACTAGTCACATCTTCTCTCACAGTTGTCACATCGCCCGAAGATTCTAGGTCCACTTCTAGAAAGGGAACTGTTGTGCCACTGACTATCAACATTGGGGTGGCCTGCTCGCCTTGTGGACCCCCTTCTGCTGGGTTGGGGATGGGTAATGGGTTGGCTACACCTTCTTCTTGTCCCGTTTCCCCAAAAGGCCTTGTGTATGGCTGAGGAGGTTGTACTTGGAACCACTCTTCGTTCTCATCCTCCTCATTGGTCTCAGGCCTCTTCTTTCCCTTATTTGGGTCACAGGGGATTTCAATCAGTGGTTTAACAGATGATTCATTCTGAATTGGTAGTGCTTTTAACTCTGAACGATGGATATTCACATCTGGGCCCAGCCCATCTTCAGGGGTGAGGTGATACACCAAACCCTTCTCGTCTCTGCATTTAACTACACGGTATATTCGTGGATCCCAAAGGTCATGGATTTTATGACGGCCAAGTGGGTGGTTCCTACGGTACACCCTAGTGCCCACTACAAACAATGATGGAGACAGACTATACCGTTCTCTAGAGGCGGCTGCAGCCTCCAGGCGAGTTCTAGCCTCAGCATATACTTCAGCCAAATACTCTCTGTGAGTGGTGACCCAGTCAACTGGAGAGGTGTCATCTGACTCTGCTGCCCTCAACCCTAATAACGAATCCACCGGAAGTTGAGGCTTTTGTCCAAACATAAGCTCGTATGGAGAATGATTAGTGGATTGATGAACAGATGTATTATATGCGAACAATAGATGTGGAAGTGCTTGTGGCCACTTTTTCTTCTTCTCCGGAGGGAGAGTCCGTAGAAGGTCATGGAGAGTACGATTAAATCGTTCGCATTGTCCATTTCCTTCCGGATGATATGGAGTAGTTCGACTTTTATCAATTCCATACAATTTACAAAGACGCTTCAACAGTTCTCCCTCAAATGCCCGGCCTTGGTCTGAATGGATCCTTTTTGGCACTCCAAAGGAATAAAACCACTTTTCCGTAAGAACCTTGGCCTCAGTCTCTGCTTGTTGATTCATGGTTGGATACGCCTGGGTAAACTTAGAGAAGACATCTGTGACAATGAGGACATTTTCATAGCCATTACTGGCCTTCTCCATACATGTGAAGTCGATGGCGAGGACTTCCAGAGGCTTGGTGGCCAGCAGGTGCCCTGAATAGCTGCGAGCAGTAGGGACCATCCCCTTAGCTAGGGTGCACCGTTCGCATTGTTTGCACCACTGTTCAATGGCCTGGTGCATTTTCGGCCAGTAACATCGTTGGCGGATTAGCTCCGTAGTTCTTTCCACCCCCTGGTGGCCATGATTGTCATGTAAGCTCACTAGTACTTCCCTGTGCAGCGCATTAGGCAGTAATAACTGTAGCGTACAATCTCGTGCTGGGGGTAGTTGTACCTCCCGGTATAAAATGCCTTCTTGCTCTCTAATTCTACGCCACTGTCGAACTAACTCCAGTACCGCCGGTGCTTCATGTGTCCGCTCCTGCCTATAAGGTGGTCGAGCTCTTCTCCAATACACCAAAAACGCACTAATCACTGGGTCTTTTGTCTGGAGTGTTCGTAAATCTGCAGGTGACCGAACAGGGACTGCATCAATGGTGGAACTCACAGCTATTTGTGCCTGCTGTTGCAATAGCCCCCTGGATGCTCTCAGCTCTGATGGAACAGAAATGCCTGAGACCATGGCTGTTATAGACTCTATGGACGAGTCACTACTCTGGCGGGACAGGGCATCGGCATTTTGGTTAGCAGACCCAGGCCGATACTTCAACTCAAAATCAAAAATTGCCAGCTGGGAAGCCCACCTTTGCTCTACAGCAGCCAGCCTAGCCGTCTGCAGATGACTTAAGGGATTATTGTCAGTATAGACTGTAAATTTGGCTCCTAACAAATATTCCCTGAACCGTTCTGTCACTGCCCATTTTAAGGCCAGGAATTCAAGCTTCATTGAGCTATAGTTTGACATGTTTCTTTCAGATGGCCTCAGGGTTCGGCTGGCAAAGGCAATAGGTCTAGTCTTGCCGTCTACTTCCTGGGACAGAATAGCCCCCAAGCCCTGATGGCTTGCATCAATTTCAAGAATAAATGGCTTTGAGAAGTCAGCATACTTCAGCACTGGGGCACTTACAAGCTCTTGTTTCAATGTCTGAAAAGCTTCCTCACACTGATCATCCCATAAACTGCCTAGCCTGGTATTAGGTCCTCCACGATTCTTTCCCTTACCCTGGACTTTGGCTACGAGCTTATGCAAGGGACCTGCATGCTTGGCAAAGCCTGCCACAAAGCGGCGGTAATAGGAGGCAAAGCCCAAAAATGAGCGTAGGTGAGTCAGAGTAGTTGGTTGCTTCCACTGTAGGACAGTGTGAATCTTATCAGGATCAGTTGGACACTCCATTAGCCGATATTACATGGCCTTAATATTGCACTTCTTCCTTAAAAAAGTTACATTTGCTCAATTTTAGTTTTAAATTATGTTCCTTGAGCCGGCTCAGGACTAATTGTAGCCGTTGTACATGCTGGAGGAAAGAAGATGAAAATATAACTATATCATCAAGATACAGCAATAATGACTGGAAACTTTGGTCGCCGAAAATCCTTTCCATCAGGCGTTGGAATGTACTCGGTGCATTACATAGCCCGAAGGGCATACGATTAAACTCAAATAAGCCGAACGGTGTACAGAAGGCCGTTTTTTCCTTGTCCCGTTCTGCCATAGGCACTTGATTGTATCCAGAGGCCAAATCAAGGGTGGAGAACAGGGTAGCTCCTGTCAGTGCATCCAAGGATTCCTCTATTCTTGGGAGAGGGTATGCATCCTTCCTGGTCTTAGCGTTAGCTGCCTATAATCCACACAAAGGCGAATCGCACCATCTTTCTTCTGAACCACTACGATCGGGGAAGCATATGGACTACTACTAGGCCGAGCCACACCTTTTTCCACCAACTCTTGGACATGAGCTTTAACTTGTGCAAACTGTGATGGGGGTAGACGACGATAACGCTGGCGTATGGGGGCTGTATCCACTAAGGGTATCTCATGTTGGACTAACGACGTACAACCCAAATCCCCATCATGTTCACTAAAGACCCCTCTATACTTCTCGAGCAGCTCCCTAACTTCCTGCTGTTGTGTGGAAGACAGGTTTGGCCATTGTAACCCCGAGAAATCAACAGAAACTGAGGTACTAGCTGCTGCAGATTGCACACTGACTACCTGATCCTCACAGGGAGTTGGATCCACAATATGCAGGGTCCCGAGGGTAATGCGAGGCTGAAGCCACTGATCTTCTGTTCCCACATTCACTACTGGTACATTGACTTTGCCTTGAGCAATTGGCAATAGGGCTGATGAAATAAGAAGGTTTGGTGGCAATCGGCCCTCTCCATAGGGCAGTGGCTCTAGGAAACATGATGTAATAACACCTGGGACAAGAGAGCAAGTGGCATGCACAAACTTCAGGCACCCAGCGGGTATACGAAGAGCTGGCCCTGGCTGCACAACTGCCTTTCCAATGCCGCCAGAGCTAGACAGGCGTTCCACAACCTGGCATTCAGATAAAGCTTGTTTCCATCCGTTCTCTGCTGTCTGTATTAATGGGCAGTGGAACAAGTTCTTCCCATGTTCCTCAAAAAGCTCTTGGTAACAACGGCTAATGGCGTTCATCCCCAACAAGCCTGGCACCGTCATCTTCTGTTGTCGGGTGGTGGAATCCTGTACATCTGCAACAATTAGCACTCCAATCTTTGGGAGCACTTTGCCCAATACTTCCAGATCCAACTCGATATAGCCCAAGTAGGGAATGGCCAGTCCATTGGCTGCTTTAAGCCGTAACCACTCGCATGGCTGCATCGTTTCATTGGTCTGCGGCTGCACATACTGCCGAAAAAAACTCTCAGTCACCTTTGTCACCATAGAACCAGTGTCAAGAAGGCATCGTGTAGGTACTCCCCCAAAGCGGATGTCTATAACTGGGCAACTTCCAATGAGATGTGCCTTGGTCGCAGGAGTCCTTTTCTGTTCTGAGCCCAACAAACCCCCCCCTGGTGCCGAGCTCCCAACACCGGAGGGCGCTAGTTTTCCTGCTGCAGTACATTAATGGCAGCCACCCCAACCTGCCCTTCACCAGGTAAGTCGCTACGTGTTACCACTCCTTGACCTACTGGGAGCATAGCCCTGCAAAATCTTGCTATGTGGCCCGCTTTATTACAACGTAGGCAAATAGGTTTCCCGTCTGCTTGAAATTTATATGACTTAGGCTGAGCACCCACCGGTCTATTGGTGGAACTGGGAACACTATGTGACTGTCCTAATTTAGATAAGATTGCATCTAGCTGGGCCTGCTGTTTATGGAAACATTCCCTCAACTCTGTAAGCTCTGAGGAAGAGCTAGCTGATACTACATTAGCATCTACCTCATAAGAATTGCAGGAATAGGCCCGAGGCCGAGGTGTAGTTTGTGCACGCCTATTAAGCCAATCAAGGGCTTCACTACGTATAGCCCTAAAACTTAGGCGGTGATTTGCGGCAATCTGATCTAGCAGATCGCCTTGTAGTTTCTCATTACGAAGGCCTTCGACAAACTGATCACGGATAAGGCGATCAGCATGTTCTAAATCAGTATCTTTTTCTTCAATCTGCCCCATCAACTCCATTAGGACATGGGAATACTCTCTCACAGATTCGCTTTCGAACTGCCGGCGGTGATAAAACTGACGATACAATGCATTAAGAGATTTAGAGCAGCGAAAATTATTCTTCAAAATCTCAAAAATTTTCTGTGGGTCATTTCTATCCGTTGCTGGACTAAACTTTATCTCCCGCTTAGCTTCCCCGTCTAATAAATCATACAAAAACAAAGCTTGCTCAAGTTTAGACATACGACGGGTTGTTAAGGATCTATTTGCCTCCTCAATCCAGTCTTCTACCGATATATTGTCTACAGACATTTTACCAGAGAACCGGGGACATTTCCTTTCTCTTGGTACACATACCAGATGCTCCATGGGGGTTTGGGTGATAGAACTACTGGGGGGATCAGAGTCTAAATCTACTGTATTAGAAGGACCTGCCTGCCCCCGGAGCCGCTGATTTTCAGCCTTAAGTTGGCTAACCATCTCAGTCAAACTCTTCACCTGATCCTCCACGCTTTCCAAAGACATGTTGACGACCAGGCAGCCCAACTTGAGTACGATGAGTAATGGAACCCCTTTGAAGTAACCACTGTTTTCCCACCTAATGCCTTTTAAACAACCACCTCCAACAAAAAATAAACAAAATAAAACCAGCAGCCAAACCGATCTACAGCCTACTCCCACAATCCTGCCGACTACGCCAAATGTAACCCTACCTAACTGGTATCACCACTAGGGGGGCCACAATTAATGAACCAATGTATAAACCAAGGATTCCCACTATCAGGTATTCAACTGAATGAATGAGGGAGTAGACACAGTGTTCAAAAAGAGACACACACTTTAATGCCTTAATTAGTTGTCGTAGAAAAATAGAGTTTATGTATAAATACTTTCATTTGACATAGGAGTGATCTTAACTTTTTCCAGAGGCAATATACATCGACATCAAATAAATGTGCACACACGGCAGGCAGGCTGCTATGTCAAGTCTTAACAGACAAAAAAAAACACAAATCAATATCACCTCATTAAAGGCGAGGGGTAAAAAGGTGCCAACTGAGAACGGGATCACAGAGAGGACTTAGCGGGTGTATAGCATAACCTACCCCAAGCAGATATAACAGGCCTAGTCACATATACACAGCTGTAAGCTATATACACACTATAATTAGAAGTGCTGTAATTAGTTAAAAGTTACACCGCACATCAACCATAAACCCACTACAAACTGCAATATTATAAGTAATGTCACGATACACGCGCACACTTAGTACAAGCCTCACGGCAATAGCACGGACTAGGTTCCAGCTCGAGCAGAATATGTTACTCTCTGTGTTCTCCCAACCCCAGCTGACAAAGAAACAAAAGAAAAGAACAGGCCTCGCCTTATACAGCAAACAATAAATCAATAACACACTAATTTGGAGGTGGTTTTACATACAAGGCAAATGGTTTCACACAACCTGAGTGCAACACACTAACTTGTCGATGTTTTACACATAGGGAAAACAGTGGTTACAATTTACTCCTGAAAATAACAAACAATCATATTAATCCCATACCCATTCAATTACTTGAAATGCATAATATCTGGTTAAGAATATTAATTATTTAATACCTGATCACGTCTGTACTGATCTCTCATACCATATAGACTGAAATCAATATTTCCACATAGACAACTATAAATACAACAAATACATATTCAACACATCATCAGCATGTACCTTATTTATCTTAAAATTAATGGTTTACACTTTAATATTTGTAAGCAACTATAAAAACAATGAATGCATCTTAAACACACAATCAGCATATCCCTTATTTATCTTAAAATTAATGATTTACACTTTAGTAAATATAACACTTACTTTCAACACGATCTTCAACAAAACTCATGAAGCTATCCATCCATCTTGTCTGGACACAGTGCAAACAAGGAAACTACAATATTAAAAACATCATGAAACGCTGCACCAAACAGATGGACAAAATAGCTTTAAATACCTGAATATCAGCGCACCATGTATATACAGCCAAAGATGCCGATCACGCGGCAGACAACGAACCCTGCTTCGTATCGGATCACCGCCGGCCAAGTTCAACGTGATAAATTAGTCACACCATCAGATTTCAAATAGTAGATGCGGGGTGGCCTAATATACTACTCACATTACATCCAGTCAGCTGAGAGAACGTCATGTGACTCGCTAAACATGATCATATAACTCGCTAAACATGATCACATGACTCGCTAAACATGATCACGTGACTCGCTAAAACTGTTCGCACTAAAGCCCGGTGCATCACAATTCATAACTTTCCCACCTGTCACATCTATATGGTATTTTGAGCTAAAACGTCACGTATGTGCTTGCTAAAGATTTATTTGACATCATAAAAAAAGTCTTGTGAAATGTCACCTTTAATGGATGATGGTATTGAAATAAAGTAAAACAACTGTTACATTATAATGTAAGAACCACAGTGTGTACTGGTTTCAAATTGCTTTCACATAGATGTCATAGACAGTGTGTCCCATAAAGTCAAACACATATGGTTTCTATTCTATAGCAAAAGTAGAAATCGAGAATAACCTGGACATTGACAAGTGATCCTACGAACAGAGGCGGAGGACTGGATAAAACTTAAAATTATCTGGATTCAAACATAGTTTAAAAGATGTGAGATAATGTAAGTAGCCTACACAAAATATAACACTGTGCTAGTAGTTTTTGGATGCATAAGTGTAACATTTTGTGCCTTTACCTGTAGACATGGGGGTGGTTTCCTGGACAAGGATTATCTTAAACCAGGACTAGGCCTTAGTTTATTTGGGAAATATCACCTTTTTTAATCAAACATGCATAATAAAAACATTACTTGTGTGCATTTTGAGGCCAAACAAAGGGCACTGGTGCATTTTAAAATACGTCAGTGCAAGTTGTTTCCAGTTTGGACAGCTCTTATATTTATTTTGGTCTAGGACTAGTCTAATCCCTGTCCGGGAAACCGCCCCATGATCAAGACAGACAGGTGAAAGTGAGCAGTACACAATAAATATTTTACGAGTGTAACAGAGCCACACACACACACAAAACACACTGCTGTCTTTAGTTCAGATCACAGACCTGCTCGACACAGAAAGAATGGACACATCTGTGAGTATAACATACAAAAACATGAATGAAATTTGCATGATTTATCAAAAATATGAGTTGGGGTAACACTGATACCCAGTAAGGCTTGTGTCTAACTAAACCACTTTAACGTGTGTGTGTGTTTGCTGTAGATAGCTGTCGGAGAGAGAGATAAAGAGAAGAACGAGTCGGCAGGGATACAAAATCTCCTCAGACAGGAAACAGAACTGCACATTACTGGTGTGTGTGTGTGTGTGTGAATGAAAGCTGAGATACATCAGTCTGTTATTTGTGCTGTACAGTATGCTAACCATCTTATCTAACCTGATGGTGATATCAGAGGGCAGGGTCAGTGTGCAGAAGAATCAGGAGCGGGTGAATCGAATCAGACAGCTGAAAGAACAACTTCAGAAAGACAAGGAGGAGGAATCGGACCAATCAGGACCTGGCACTAACACAGTGAGTGACCAATCAGAAGAGAGGTATTCAGTGATGATAACTGATAACATATTTTTCAGCATTCAGATGAACAATTCCTAAAAAGTTTATAAACATACGCATGTAGTTTTTTCAAAGCAGCTCATTTTTATAGTGAAAAAGTACATTTAAACCACTGGTATTAAACAGTAAAGATTAATGACATACTGTAAAAAATGTTGATCCGTGATGATGTAATGGTGTTTGGATGTCTCTTAGATAGAGCGTGAGAAACTCTTGGAGCGCAGGATGAGAATGAGAGAGACTCATGAGAAAGTGATTGAAGATGAATTAATAAAGATGGAGCGAGAACTAGAGAAGCAGCAGGTGAGAACAACACCAGCGGCCAGATTTACAAAAATGGTCTTAAAGTCACAATGAAAAACAGATTTTTTTTACAGATGACTTATCTATGAGCTTATTATTTAAAAAAAATTATGTGCCGAAATAAGTCACATGTGGTACTGTGTGTAGATTTCATATGCCTAGTTGTGGACTGAGCCATTGGTTGCAATTCACGATCTCACCACTAGATGCCGCTAGTGGTGGCCGCCCGGTGTCTTTTTTTTGAGGCCGCAGATGTGAAGCTCATCACAATTGTGTGTGGTTTGTCATTTCAAAATATGTGTTTGTTGCGTCAAATGAACCTATGCACATCACGTGTCTTGTCAAAATAAGTGCCTGCTTCACACACGTCTAAAAAGTTTATGATAAATATGCCAGATACTCGCATAATCTCATGCGTAATCAGAGTTTACTGTTAAGGGAGTGTCTTGCAAGTATTTTGTGTACGTGAGCATTTTTTTATCATAAACGGTTACAATGCGTGTGCAACAGGCACTTCTTTTGACAAGACACGTGATGCACATGTTTTACATGACACAACAAACATATATTTTAAAAACACGAGCAATAAACCCGACACTCTAAACACATATTTTGAATTCGCACCCCTGAAAGATCAATCACCAGCCGCCACTTGATGCTGCAAATAACACAGTCTCACCCCATGGCGTCAATATTTGACGACACTTGACCATGCGTCAATATGTTGACGCGGAGGGTATACCTTTCGCGTCCTTTTTTGACGAACTGGGGACTTCAATACTATTACGTCCGTTGCATTCTCTTTCCTATTTTCTTACCATTTTCGTGTCGGTTTAGGGTTAGATTACGCAAAATTAAACAGTGTACGCGAAATTAAACAGTTGTCACCTGGCGTTGGGGTTAGAGTTAGGTACGCGAAATTAAACAGTTGTCACCTGGCATTGGGGTTAGAGTTAGGTTTGGGTAGGGATGTCATTATGTAAATCTAACCCTAAACCGACGCGAAAATGGTAAGAAAATAGGAAAGAGAATGCAACGGACTTAACAGTATTGAACTCCCCAGTTCGTCAAAAAATGACGCGAAAGGTATACCCTCCGCGTCAACATATTGACGCATGGTCAAGTGTCGTCAAATATTGACGCCATGGGGTGAGACTGGGTTGCTGCAAAAGATCCACATAGTGGTCCTTTAACTCATTCGCCGCCAGCCATTTTATGTTTAAAGTTGCCTGCCAGCATTTTTTGAGATTTTCACAAAAGTTTACAGGAAGTACTTCCAGGAAAATTTTCTTCTAAAAATATATATAAACATACAAATATTTTAAATAAAAGAACAGACCCTCTGCTTTCAAACAAACAATAAACAAACAAACAAACCAAGAAATAATTGCATTTTTGTACAGGAATTTTGTTAGAGATTAGATTCAGAATGATTATCAAAACTTAAACGCGAAGCAAAATGAATCAATAATTTTTTGCTTCAGTTTTTGTATAAATTAGGGAAATAATCATGGTATTACAGATAACACTAAAACCTCACCAGTAAAACTTTTTTTTATGCAAATGTTTTATCTTAAATGATGAGATATCTCGTCAATGGCTGGGAAAGAGTTAAGCAGAACTCAATCAGAAGGTATGCTAATCTGATCACATGACTGATTCTGGCTGCAGGTGACTGGTATAGAGGGTGAAATGTTGTACCTGCGCAGAGAGAGACACATTCTGGTTCTGCAGATCGAGGCGCTGCGCAGAGAGAATCAGCAGGCACATGCAGACCTGGAGACGCAGTACACACAACACCAACAAGAACTAAACACACTCAGAGAAGAGAGCTTACAGGTGAACAACTCAACATTTTGTCTCCTGTACACAGAATACACTGATGATGACCAATACACAATGAATACTGTGTGTAAAGACACATTGCACTCATTAGCCAAACGAAAATCGGAAAGTTTTTATGTTGCATCTTTAAAGGGGCAATTCACCCAAAAATATTTACTCGCCCTCATGTTGTTACAAACCTGTATTAATTGATTTGTTCTGATGAACACAAAGGAAGATATTTGGAGGAATGCTTGTAACCAAACCAATTAGAGACCACATCCATAGTATTGTTTTTTCCTACTATGGAAGTCAATGGGGCCTCTGATTGGATTGTTCTTATGAACATGTTTTTAACCAAAGACACTTTCAGGTTTGTAACAACATGCGAGTAAATAAATGAAGACAGAATATTAGTATTTGGGTGAACTCTCCCTTTAACGCAGATTTCTGCTTGTATAGTTGCGTACTGAATATTTTGGCAAATGTATTAAGCAGGTCATCTGGATATTCCATGCATAAAGAAACTCTCCATACTATATTTCTACTATAGTATGCAGCATGCAGTTTGTCAGTATGCTAGTCTGAACATATCCAGTAATCTTGTGATGTTATTTTAAGATGATGCTTCGTCTCCTTGTGTTTGCAGGTCTTCAGGGTGTTTCGTGAGGTTCTAGAAGAACAGAAGAGAACTTCAGAAGAGAGGTACAGACGTCTGCTCATAGATGCTATTCAGGATGCCGTTCACCTGTCCACTCAAAACCTACAACTACAAGAAGAAATTCAGCAGCTGAGAAACAGTAAGACACTACTTACATGAGATACATCTTTGAGTAGCAGATAAAAGATTTTAATTTAACTTGAAATCAAACTACTATGACAATTTTTATTACACATACCAAAAAAACCAAGCTAATCCATTCACTTTTTGAGTTGTGTTTTTTTTTCTCTCACTTTGGCTTTGACAGATCAGCGAGCATTTTTCTCAAACCAGATGCCGATGCAGAACTGAATGCTTCCTGTGTGTATATCACATCTACATTATGCAAAACAGAGTCACAATCACAGTGAATAAAACACTACTAGACATTAAAAACATAAAATACTGTAAGAACTATATGATCATGTATGTAATAAATACTAAACATAAGATAAAGTAATTATTAACAATAAAACTGATGTCTGCCTAAATTTCAAACACAAAGAAAGTCATTCAAAATATTTATTTGCATAATTCACTCTTAAATACTGTACAGGCACTGTACCATTACATATGTTTCAACATTTCAATAAAATAAAAACATAGGATATGCATAGGAGAAGAAAAACAACAGTGAATCTCCAAACAATGACATTCAGTTTGTATGAGATGATGTTGATTCAGTAAGATGCACTTTTTTATAATAAAGGCAGAAAGGATAATAGTGGGCACAAGCTGAAGAAAATATTAGACAGAAGAAATGCAGTCAGAGATTTAAAATGGTTTAAATATAAAAAAAAGGATATGTGCAATTGCATGATAGTCTCTGTCCCATCCGCTCTACCTGTAATACAGGTACACTGCCCACCCAATCAAAACCACAGCAAACAGGAAGTGATGAGTAAGCTGTATTCCCAGAAGCCACCAGGAGAGGACACCATTTACCAGCATTCCAGAAGAGATGACAAAAAGTCTCATGATTCCAGTTCCGTGTTTCATGATGACAGACATGAGGAGACCATTAGTGACCTGTCCTGCAATAATAACCCAAACCAGTGCAGAGAATCCATACAGAAAGCCCTGCTGTCCACTGCTGCCAGTCACAAGAGACATAAGATTGATCGCCACCCCAAAAGCATAAAGGAAAAGATTTTGGAGGCTCAGAGGTAGATGCTGAGTTTTCAGCGTGCGCTCTGTGTAGACCGCAGCCAATCCAGACACAAAGCAATACACAAGCACCAGCAAAAGCCCCCAGGATGTGATTCGAAGCCCGGGGTTTGATATATCCTCTTTCGGCTGTTCCCAATCGAGGCTGGTGTAGCTATGGCAGACGCCAGCAGCCACGAGAAGCCCCACGGCAAACCACTGGCCACGCCTCAACCTCTTCCCTAAACAGAATGTGTAGAGGAGCGCGGTAGAGCCGATTTTCAAGTTGCTAAAAAGCTGGAAGGAGCTGGGATCCATATACACCTGCATGATGACCACAAGGTTGTTGTTAAAAGCGTACAGAAGAGCAGGAATGGCGTAGGGCAACACGGCAACAATGGACACGGATGCTTTGAGGCTGGACAGATTCCCGGTCACCACCAGGGTTGCGAAAGAGACCACGAGCTTGGCAAATTCTATAAGAACCACACAGGAAGATGAGCTGAAGGGAACGTGACCATCAACCTTAGTGAGGGAGATGAGAGGAGCGTGGGAACCATAAATAAAAACCAGAAGAACTAGTAGTATTGCCCAGGGAGCCCCACAAGACCATCGCCTGGTGCGGTGGAGTTCTGGCTGAATAGGATACTCATCATCTATCACAATTCTTACCCGGTCTGTCTGCAACATTTTATACTAAGGGAACAGATGACTAAAAAAAAAAACACCAAATGTAAAAGCAAAACAACCAAAATACCAGTGAGAATATTGATCTGAATCAAACTAGACGTGAAATATTTTAATGTCTGTGATCGGTAATCTTCATCATGAAAGTCCTCTCACATACTTAACACACATTTATCTAAAACGCACAAGACAAGCAGCTCAGACAAGCATATGCATCTGTTCTTCTTCTGACTTTTGTTCGTGTAGTCCTCTGCTAATTACCGGGTCCTTTCTTCAGAGAGCTCACAAAGTCTCGTATGCTCTCCTCAATGTTGGGCACCTGATAGCTCTGGGCAGCATAGATACCAGTCAGGGTTCCTAAAGCGACTCCCAAGATGGCAGAAGAACGCAGTCTGGAAACCACATACCCTGCCAGGAATCCTTTCAGAAAAGGTGAAGCTAATAAAGACCCACCCTGAAAAGATAAATGGACAGAGTTTAACTAGATGCAGTCACAGGTGCAGAATTGATTAAGACATTTGTACCTACAACCCTATTTACCACCTTAGACATTTAACCATCTTGTATTATAAGTTTACAAGCTGCAAATACAACATTAAACATGTTTTACATCTGTACAGGGATGCATTATTAAAATTTATCAGCAAATAATAATTTTTCCTTTTTATACATTTTTCATGCCTTAAACATCATTTTCTATGCCACGTTTCAAACATCTTGTATGGTACATACATTATATTGTTTTAATACCCGACTAAACTTAAAGGGATAGTTCACCCAAAAACAAAATTCTGGCATCATTTACTAACTTTAATGTTGTTTGAAACCTGTATAATTTTTTTGGGTTCTGATGAACAATAAGGAAGATATTTTTAAGGAAGCTTTGACCGTTCCTGAGCCCCATTCACTTCCATAGCACTCTTTTTTCCTACTATGGAAGTGAATTCCTCAAAATATCTTCCTTCGTGTTTATCCGAACAAAGACATTTTTACAGGTTTGTAACAACATGAGAGTGAGTAAATGACCGATTTTTCATTTTTGGGGGAACTATCCCTTTAACGTGATGTCACAGAAACTAAGCGGGTCTTTTGTTTGTTTAAACAAGCTGAAGTGTACTAGTTTATAATTTTGATACATCTTATCGATTTTCAATTATGAGTATATCAATATTTTGGTGTTGAAGTAATGACTGGATGAATGCTGTACCTGTGGGATTCCTGCTTGAACTTCACCCTCCACCTTCTTCTGGATTTCCTCCAGCTGATCCTTGAGCTGGGCCAGGTCCTTCAGCCGGGTTACTGGATCCTTAAACAGAACCCCGCACACTAATCAAATTTATTTATATAGCAATGTTACATTGTTTTAAAGCAGCTACACACGACATAATAAAGAAAATGTTTTTAGTCACTGAGGTCAAGTAACGTTAACAAGTAACACCTCGAGGTATAGTCACGATAGGAGCAAGTAATGTGTATTTCTGATAAGAGCAGTCTCTGTAACTTACTATGATAAAAACATAACACTTGTGAAGACATTGTTATGAGTGAGCTTTACTGACTGAGTCACCTTTAAGTTACACTCTTCTGTTTTTCAATGGTCTGTGAGATGAAATCTCGGAGTTCAGAGACTTTAGGTTAATCCAATGCAGTTAAAATAAACACGGCAGTTATTAATGTGGAAGGCACTATCGTTTATGCTACATGACAGCTCAGTGTGTTTTAATTCATTGTAAAACAGCTATGTTTTCAGACTCACCTTGTCCCCCGCCATGCTGCAGGAATCCCGAGCGATTCAATCTGCGCTCGATGGTGCGACTACTCATGTCTGACTGTTTTTCGTTGTTTGTTCATTTAAATGCCAGTCACATTACCACCAATAACATAAGTATTCATTTTTGACAAATATAATAGAGAAATATTGAACAAATAAAGAAAATAAAAATATATAATCAAAAACTCATTGTGCGAGTTTCAATTTTCGTTGGATTAATGAGATGACGAATTTTAAATGTAATAATTTTATAAATTTTTAGAGTGCACCACTCATGTAGAAACAGAATAAAAGTTGTGTTTATCAGAAAAATTAGTGTAATCATTTCCAATTTTAACTATTTAGTGTTAAGTTTCTTATAATTATTATTTGAGTATAAACTATTGTATTAACTGTGTATAAATTATTTTCCAAAACAAAAAGTAATGAAAGTTTTAAAACATTCTAGAAGCGAAGCGGACTGTGTCACGTGGTACCTGTCACTTTACTCAGCGCTGAATCAACCTCAATCACCGACTATAATTTTTTAAAATGTGTTCCATATAGTTTGCTTTGAAATTAAATTAGCATATAATAAAATAATAATCCTTGAAATAAACAGACATAACCGATTTTGTAATGCACATATATCTCATTATAACAAACACCATAGTCACATTGACACCTAAATGTAAGTCCTTTGGGCCACCGCGCGCCCCCTGGAGGACAAAACACTTTGCGTCTAATAAGTTATTATTCTTTATTAATTTAAATTAAGGGATGCCAGATGTCTTGCGTTTGCTAAAACATTATACCAGTCTATAAAATAGTCCCGCTTAAACTCTACTGTGTTGTCTTTGGAAACTGAGGATAAATAAAGATTCAGATGAATTGTGACTCTCATATCGGGCCTCCACCGGCTCATCTGATCCGCCATCTTACTGCAGCATACTGCAGAAACACACGCGCTGAAACACACACTCACACACTGTCACGCTCCACACAAAAACAAGATCTGTGTCCCGGTACCGACGAGTGACGCCGGCTGAGAGGTTCGGATGAATTTGGACCGATCGTGCGCCGATTAAGGTAAGGGTTCAATAAGACACGCGCTCATTGGCCACGCACAGCCAGTATCAGGACTCAACAATAACTGACAGACTGGAGGAAATTAAACACACACACACAGACACACACTCAAACACACTTCACCCGTGTGCATCTGTCTTTCAATATGTGTGTTGTGTGTGTACTGCAATGTATGTATGTATGTTTATATATTTGTGTATGTTTTCATATGTGAATCAGCATGTCACGTGACATGGTTAGACTGAATACTTTGAATCATATTTGATATTTTGCAACAGCTGCGGAATTGGGTTTCTGCAGAACACTGTCAGTAATGTTATTTAATATTATCGACAGTGAAGTATTATAGTAATAACATGATTCATATGTTATGTAGCCTACTAAAGAGACCATGTAAAAGGCTTAAATGTAACGAAACCTGTGAAGTTATATTTCCGCAAATCGAATAAATAGATAATTTACATGATTTAGAAATGATGTACATGCCCCTTGAATCCTCAATACAGGGGAAAATGTAAAATTGTTCACTTTATTAACACATTATTGTAAAATATACATCCTTGAAATATGTGGTACTGCCTGTCATGTTGCAGATTAAATCCAGTTTTACAATATGAATTTTATTTAACTAAGTTCGGGACGAGCATGGTCATGTGATCCAACCAATCAGGGCGAAAAGGTGCCTATAAATAGCTGTGCCTCACCGCTGTCCCATGACAGTTTTTGCAGCATCCCTCCTACACCCCATCACCTCACTAGTTTCATCTATCCCAGTTAAAGAGGGGGGAGTACTCTGGGTTGGGGCTAAAATTCTGAGTTCGGAGCCCATCCCTCAGTTACATTTTAATGTGAACTTGGGAAAATACAATAAATATGAATTACTGAGCCTAAACTGGTTTGACCTGTTAACCCACCAGTAAGCTAGCTACTTTCATCTTAGACCAGCTGTACCAGACTTTGATGACCAAATTCAATTTAATTAAATTCAAAGAAACCAGCTACTTCTATCTTAATCCAGCTAAGACCAGCCAAGCTTCCAGCCTTGTTTTAGCTGGTCTTCCAGTCTGACCAGATAGAACCAGCCTGACCAACTAAAAAATTGTCTAAAACCAGCCTTCTACATCAGCTTAAACCAGCCGGTAGGGTGTATATTTTAGGACAATAAATTTTTTACTTGATAAATATGTCTTATTACAAAAAAAACCTTAATGGCAGTGTTTAAACCACTTATATTTTTTAAGTGCATACTTTTCTTTCTATGTTTGCTCTCAGAGATGGAGGCCATCTATGGAGAGATGGAGGTGGAGAGCTGCTACACACTGCTGCAACTTCCATCACCCAAGAAGAAACGGAGGAGCAAAGGCGGCACAGGAAACGCAGACAAACCCAAGAAGCCCAGGTAGAGCTAAAGAAACTCAAACATAAACCTACTCAGGCCTGATTTATTTTTATCAAACTGCACAATCTGAACTGTAATACTAATCGACCATGATTGGTCAGAGTATAAGAGCACTAATGCATTAATGCAAGGTTTCAGCTGCATTAACCCTTGACCTCCGGTGCAGGTCAGCGTATCTGCTCTACTACTTCGACGTGCGTCAAAACATGCAACAGGAAAACCCAGAGCTGCCTCAGTCTGAGATCAACAAATGCATCAGTGACAGTTGGAAGAGACTGAATGTGGCCGATCGAGGTTATTACCTGGAGAGAGCTCGCATGGAGAAAGATGGCATCGACCCCATGAGTCTAAATGTAATTATTCAAAGAAAACCTGTGTGTATTCTTTATATACATACTGTATGTATACTGTAAATATTCATCTCATAGACTTATATGACAATCATTTCCTTAACAGCAAAAACACAAAAATTCTACATAGCCACAAGTTTCTTGTAACGCTGTGATCAGATATTAAAGGGGCCATGGCATGAAAATCTGACTTTTTCATGTTTACGTGCTATGATTGGGTCTCCAGTGCTTCTATCAACCCAGAAAATGTGAAAAAGAACAACCCAGTAACTTAGTTTTGGTAAACCATTCTCTGCAAGCACGTGAAAAATTAGGTCATTGAAATTTGTCTCTCCTTGTGATGTCATAAGGAGCTCTTATTATAATAATACTGCTCCTTAATCTGCTCTATCCAACCACAGCACTGCCATTTAGTGCAGAGAAAAAGAGAGAGAGAAAAATAATTGACAGCACAATAATTGAGTTTGAATTGCATCAAACCACCATCATTGTGATCAGTGTTTGCATTTCATCAGCTCATTTGCATTTTAAAGGACACACCCAAAACACACATACAAAGTGTAAATTTTACATCTAAAACTTCACATGAGTATTCTGGGGACACCAAAGATTTATTTTACATCTTAAAAAATTATTATGACATATCCCCTTTAAAATTTCCCACTCTTTTTCCAGAGCAACCAATCAGCTGCCTCTTCTCAGGATGTCCCAGGGTTCCGCAAGATCCTCCCACGGGCGAATTATTTGCTGCTTTCAAAGAGCGCAGTGGAAGGGGAAAGTGGAGAGGTTTGTGTGGACGGAGAAGCAGAGGGGACCCTGGATAGAGCCACTCGGACCCCCACACAGGAGACTCTGGTGTCTCCCATGACTCTGGGCAGTGAGGTGGAGCTGTCCGAGCAGTGCATCGCCATCGAGGCGCTCGGCGAACACACGTCTGTGGGTGGAACGGCACACCTCGGAGTCCTCTCCCAGAATTCCTGTGCCATTGAAGGATCACTGGGTCTCGGGCGGGATGCTCTTAAAGCTGCTGCTGTTCTTGTGAAGGGAGAGGAGTGTAAAGTAGTGGGCGGGGCCTATGGTGATGCTGGCATGGTGGTAGAGAACGTAATGGAGGGCGGAGCTCTAATGCCTCAGATCAAACCGGATGCAACACGTCTTGTTGCGATAATACCTAATAAGGTGGGCTTCGCCATATTGGCTGCAATATCTGTTTAGTTTCAAACCAAAATAATGCATTTTTTTTATTCAAATAGTGTTTAATAAGTGATTTAATTTTTTTCTGTTTGAATCATTGTTATGTATTGTGTTTTTCAGGGTGTAGTGGAAAATAAAATAATTACCACTACAGGTCCAGTAATGATGTTTCCAGTTATGAACACTGCGAAAGCAGAACCCAAACCCTCATTTAAATTGGTCAGTGAAATAGTTTTACAGTCAGTGATGCATGTACATTCACTTCTGTGCGTCTGTTTGATAATTCAGTGGTGTATTTGTAACACAAAAAATGATGTAATGTCTGCACATTTGTTCAGAGTATGTATATTTCTAATATCAGAAGTCTATTTTGCTTTCAGCCCATCAGATATACACGACGAGGGCGAGGTTACTGCACCACACCTGGCTGTTTGTTTTCATACGTCACCCGTCACAAACCGCCCCAGTGTCCTGACTGTGGCCAACATCTCGGTGGGAAGTGGGTGGCCATTGTAAGTGCTAAAAACTGATCTGGGTTACAATCGTATATTCAAGGGGTTGGCATTCCTGGTCCTGAAGGGCCACTGTCGTGCCAAGTTTAGCTCCAACCTTAATCAATCACAACTGAAAAATCTAATCAAAGGCTGCATGATGACTTTCAGGTGGGTTTGATTTGGGTTGAAGCTAAACTTTGCAGGACAGTGGCCTTCCAAGACCAGGAATGCCCACCCCTGGTATATATATATATATATATATATCTTACAAAATAATTAATTTTTCTCAATTACAGGCAAAAAGAGCATCAAGAAAAGCAGCGCCTCCAGGGCAACAATGCGATGACTTCAAGCTTCCTGTTTCTCATCCATGTGGTCTGACAGATCCGACTGATGCAACAATAAACACGGAAAAAGAACTGATGCAGAACACGGACCAAACAGGCTCTTCCATAATTACCCAGAAATCCTCTGTAGATAAACCTCAGGACCGAGGCTCTACATCCTCTCGAAAGGCCGGCTGCAGGAAGAGAGAGAAAAAAAAAGCTCAACAAGCTTCAACGTCTGATGCTGAATCAAAGTCTGTGCTGTAAGATATGCATCACACAATGCATTCTGTTCACATGAAATATTTGCAGTAGGGCTGGGCGGTATATTAAGTTTTGGTAATATATTGGTATCCTTCCCAATACTGTCTTTATTATTTTTATATCTGATATAACCAACAAAAGCTCTCCCAGACTTGTACACTGAGGTCAGACGTAAGCTTTCCAACCAGCTCACATGTATGCAGCTGTATATTTCGAAACCGGAAGAAAAAAACCCTCTTGAATCACACGCTGTTTTATTAATGGTGATCGTAACATTTTACATGCGGCTTTGACTTTGCATGTAAACATTTATTCGACTTTGTATAAAATAGAGAGGTATTTATCACACACCGCCATTCATACCCAAATTACTGAGATGTGAATTGTGGTCGATATCGTCCAGCACCTAATATGCAGTGAATTTGTATTATGCAGAAATTACGTTGATTCTCTCAGGGTTGTTTTGGTAAATATTGTGTACCTTTTCTAATTATCTAACATTTTGTCTGTTCTATGTGCTTTCAGATCATTGAGTAATGGTCAAATTCAAGTCGTCTCGAAAGAAATAAACAGCAGTGGAGCACAAAAACGCCGTATAAGAGCGATTCTTCCAGCGCCTGCTCAGACCAGTGAGTCTTAAATTTTTTTTTACTAAAATTATTCGAATTGAGGTGGGGCTGGGGTGGTCCTGGACCTCCTATAACCATTGAAGGACCCCTTATAAAGCACAAAAATATAAATTAGGGGGGTCCCCTGTTTTTATTAAAATTTAAATACTACATAAATTTAAAATTTCTCATGCTGCGCTGCCACAAAGAGATACTGTCCATTAATTGTCCCAATTTTGCAATGAATGAATCCAAAAGATTTATGTATGAAATAAATGCAAACTTTCAAGGGCGCCTCACGCTGTTTTGTGGAGGAATTGACAGATTGTTCAATTTAAAGGGGACATTTCACAAGACCTTTTTAAGATGTAAAATAAATAATTATTTGGTGTCCTAAGAGTACATATGTAAAGTTCTAGCTCAAAATATCATATAGATAATTTATTATAGCATGTTAAAATTGCCACTTACAAAGTGTGAGCAAAAATGTGCCAATTTTGTGTGTGTCCTTTTAAATGCAAATGAGCTGATCTCTGCACTAAATGTCAGTGCTGTGGTTGGATAGTCCAGATTAAGGGGCAGTATTATCCCCTTCTGACATCACAAGGGGAGCCAGATTTCAATATTTTCACATGCTTGCAGAGAATGGTTAACCAAAACTAATTTACTGGGTTGAGATTTTTTTTTTACGTTTTTGAGGTTGATAGAAGCAATGAGGACCCAATTATAGCACTTAAACATGACAAAAGTCAGATTTTCATGATATATTCCCTTTAAGATTGGGTTAGGGGCTTTTAAAAAATTCTTCTCAAACTATTATTTCACACTTTTTTGAGAGCTAAAATGGTTAGGGTTTGAATTAAGGGTAATTTTTTTTTTATTAAAATTTTGTTCCATGACTAACAAAATTTTTTGATTCAGGATCATATCTTACTTTGTGAAATCACAGCGACCCTATAATGACACAGGGCTTGGCCAGGGGGGAGTTAGCTAGTGGACCCCCATAATCTTTAAAATAATTTCGAACACTGATTGCAGAAAGTGAAATAAATGAAATGTATGTGAAGTTCAGGTGTTTCTCCACAGATGCGGCCGCCCAGTCTGCACTTGTACAGTGGATCGCTGTTCGTCCTGATGAGGTCGGCACAGATACTGGTATTATCAGAACAAGTGAGCTCAGATTTTAATAATCTGTGTTTCTCATCCATGTCTTACATCTCTGGTAACATCCAGCTTGTGTTGTTCTCAGTGAAACCATCAGCCAGTGAGCACATCGTGGGTCTGAAGCCCAGCACCCTTAAACAGTTGGGTCACATAATCACACCCACTGCCTCAGAACAGGTGAGATTGCTGTCTCTGGTACGGTTGCAACTTGCACACTGCAAAAAATTATTTTCAAGAAAAAAATGTTATTAGTATTTTTTCTTATTTTCAGTAAAAATATCTAAAAAATCTTAAATTAAGATGCTTTTGGAGCAAAACAACCCAAGAAAATAAGTCTAGTTTTTAGACCAAAAATATCAAATTGAAGTGATTTTGTGCATAAAACAAGCAAAAAAATCTGCCAATGGGGTAAGCAGATTTTTCTTGAATTTAGTGTTTAAGAAAAATGTTCAATTTTTTTTTTGCTTACCCCATTGGATGATTTTTTAACTTGTTTTATGCACAAAATTACTTAAATTTGATATTTTTGGTTTAAAAACTAGACAAATTTTATTGGGTCGTTTTGCTCCTCAAGAAAAAGCATCTTAATTCAAGAATTTTTTGATATTTTTCTGAAATTTTTTTTTGCAGTGCAGTTTTGCAAAATAAGGCACACCCTTATACATTCACGCCAAGGTGCACCCAGAATTTATTTAACATGTGAGAGCATTATAAAATATCAAGCAGTTGTTTATTGGACCATAATTGTTATCTAAAACTTCATAAATGTCATTGGAAAGATTATAGAGATTTATTATGCAAACATTTAATAAATAATAACAATGTCAATATATTCATTCATTCATTACATAAATATTTATTAGTTATTAAAGGGATAGTTCACCCAAAAATGAAACTTCTGTCATCATTTCGTAATCAACCTGTTTGTGAGCCCCATTCACTTCCATAGTATTCTTTTTCCTACTATGGAAGGGAATTGGGCTCACGAACGATTTAGTTACAAACATTCCTCAAAATATCTTCCTTCGTGTTCGGTAGAACAAATTTTTTTAATAAAGGTTTGTTTGTAACAAATGATGACAGAATATTCATTTTTGGGTGAACTATCCCTTTAATTCTATATCTCATATTTTATGGGACAGCAACCCTAATTTATGGTTCTTACCATAAATTTCATATTCATCAAGAGTAATAAACTGCTAAATCTTTTTGTATTTCAGAAGCCCACGACAGTCAACAGTAACCAATACATCATTACTGACAATGGCGTGAAGATTCTCTCCATGGTGCCCTTTAAGAAAACATCTGGATCATCCCTTGTTAGTGTGCAAATACTGCTATCCTTAACTGTTACCTAGTTTGTTGCATCTCAGTTTTTTGTGTTGCCATATTTTAACTGTTTTGTGTACGTTGATCAGGCTCTAGGTTTGTCTACGGCGAGAGGAAGAGGTCATTGTAAGAACCCTGCGTGTGATTATGTGTATAAAAACAGACACAAACCTCAACACTGTCCGACCTGTGGATGGGAACTCGGCAAGAAAACTAAACACACGGTTAGTGCGAGCACTCTTCACCCACCACATACCACATGTTGTACCGTTTCTAAATGCGTTCATGATCTCCAGATCTCTGCTGAGGTTGAGGCTGGTTCACCGATTCTGTACGACCTGTCTCAACCTTTGAGCTCCACTCAGAAGGAAGTGCAGCGTCAGTCAACAGTGAGCGTCCTCAGATGCTGTCTGCAGTTTCCAGAGAGTGAAGGAGAACTGCAGGACGTCTTTAGCCTCATACGCGAGCTCAACGCTTCTGAAATAGGCGATGAGATGGAGAACGCAGCGAAAGAGAGAAACGGATGGCCGTCTTTTTATGAACCAGCGGCCACACACTGCAGTCTGTGTCAATGCCCGCTGATTAAAGGGGAGCTGAGGTGAGACAGACCTCATCCAGAGGGTAAAAGATTATTGGGGTTTAACCCCCATTAACCCTGTGCACTTGAACCTAAAGGTTATAGGTTTTATTTTAAAAGAAAAGAAATTCCTGTCATAATTAAAGATCCAAAATAGTTCATCCAAAAATGAATGTTGTTCAAAACCTGTATGAGTTTCTTTCTTCTGTTGAATACAAAAGAAGACATTTTGATGAATGGTGGTAAGCACACAGTTGACAATATCCATTGACTTCCATAGTAGAATAAACAAAGTCAATGCACTGTCAACTGTGTGTTTACCATCACGCATTTGCGTCCACAATGCAGTTAATCCCAATAAATCGAATTATCTTAAATCCTCCTGCTTAATGTTGTGTAGAAGTTCAAAGCATATGCGTCATGTTGTGTTTAAAGGCGGGGTGCATGATCTCTGAGAGCCAATGTTGACATTTGAAATCACCTAAATAAACACGCCCCACCCCAATAGAATCAGGATCTTCTTTTGATAGACCCACCCCACACTTACGCAACCCAGGCAACAATGTTGTTTAGTAGACACGCCCCTTACTGCTGATTGGCTATAAAAGTGTATTGGTACTCGGCCCGACTTTCTTTTCCAGAGTGTTTTTCAAAAATCATGCACACCGTTTTGTGCTTCAGGTAACCGTGTGTTGTGTTGTTGTGTAGTTCGGCTGCAGGTTTAGAGGAATGCTGGTTGTTGACTGACGTTGCGATTCGACTGGTCACCCTACAGGTGAAAATCTGCTCAAATCTGCAGTGTCTGGCACTTCACAGTTTCACAGACCTGCATCCAGGTAAACACAAAAAATCTCATCATGACAAAAGTGGAAAAACACACTGTAGATGTCTGCACAGTGTGTTACTCTCATGTTCAGGACTCAAGGGGGCGTACATGCACCTTTTCCAACAGGGCTAAAACCTAATCGGGAACTATGATGTCTCCATGCCCTTCTGTCCTGCATGAAAACACTGAGAATCAAACACAGATTTGACAACGTGAACGTTTGTTTTGTCTTAGGTTTGTTTAACATCGGAAATAAACTGCTGGTGACGCTGGATTTATTCTTCAAGATGAGACATCAGATCAGACAAGGAGATGATCCTGCACACGCTGCTTTCAGTATTATTAAAAACACACAGACACAAACAGGTGCTTGTCATATACTGGACGTGTGTTGTATTTACTGGAATCATGAGCTGGGAATCAAACCATAACCGGTCAGGTGTCTCTCTTGTTTTTTTTTCAGACTGCGTGTTGAGCTCGGAGGATTTGTCTCTTGTTCAGGAGCTCTTCTGCAGTGGTTACTGGGCGTTTGAGTGTCTGACGGTCCGAGATTATAACGATATGATCTGTGGAGTGTGTGGCATCGCTCCTAAACTTGAGGTCGCACAACGCAACACCAACAACGTTTTACTGCTGAAGAATGTGGAGGTACAGAGATGTATAGATTCACATTAGTCGTGTTTTAATGTGATTCTTCTGGAGTCGAGTGATATGTAAAGATATTATAATTTTCTATGTAATTTTCAACTAAATAACAGATGATCATCATTCACATTATAGTTCACCTGGCCTGAGGTCCAAGTGACGGACGAGGTGCAGGTTGATGAGTTTTGGCTGACGATGGAGAACGAGGCGTTAGAACAGGCAGCGTTTCCCTGCAGCATCCCCATCACGCGATTCGATGCATCCATCATTGCTCCGTTTATTCCTCCTCTAATGAGGAGCGCAGGTGTCATTAACACAGAAAAGGATAAGATCACCACAGACACAGCACTCACAGGTATGCACACCACTTACAGGGTTTCCCGCAGAAAATTTGTTAAAGAGTAACTAAACCCTAAACCAACTTTTTTTAGTTAATGATCTGTAAGAATGATGCTTTATTAGTGCTGTTCATTGATTTTAGTAAGTTTTTTGACATTTAGATATAAAGTGTTTCAATACTGCAATATATGGTGTAAAAACGTCTGAGTGCTGCCCTCTTCAGGTTGAACGGTGGCTACTGCAGTTGAATTTTCCTATTGGATGTTGGGTCCAAAAAATGACTCGTGACGTAAGCAGGTTCAAGCTCACCACGCCCTTGTTATGATCTCACCACACACTTGGTACGAGCTTAGTTCGTCCCCTAAATCTCCGTTGGGATCTTCCCACTTTTCTTGTATTTTTCAAATATTGCCAGTGGGCGGAGTCAGGCTCTGACCAGGGGTTTAGTTACTCTTTAATTAAGGTGGTTGTGGCCGGCAATCAAAGGGGCGGGGAATACGCGTCATGATGAAAATGATCATATTTTTATTTAAAACACTCAAATAAAACTAAATTTTGAAGAAACTATGACAGAAAATGAACACATGCTAGATTATTAATGAATTAAATGTTTTTAACAGATGTTTTATCAACTGGCTACTAGTTATCCTCCAGACAGTGAAGGACAACGTCTTTCTCTCATTTGGCTATGTGGCACTTGACGGCCTTTTGTGCAGCAAATTATATTTTTTTTGACGACCTAGTTAAGGCGGTAGGGTTTCCCAGCTTAGGCGGGCCGCCCGAACTGCAAAGTGTTGTGGGAAACCCTGACTTATTTACCTCTGTACATTATTGTTTGAAATGGCAGTATGTGAACTTTTAGGGGTGGTTTCCCAGACGGGGTTTAAGCCTAGTCCTAGACTAACTTAAATGTTAGCGATGTCTTGATAGAAAACATCTTGCTCTTACATATCTTAAAATATATCAGTACAAGTGTTGTGTCTTAAGATGCACACCAGTAGTATTTATTTATAAATTATGCTTTTAAAAATGACTTAAATATCTTATTTAACTAAAGCCTAGTCATGGTTTAAGCTAATCCCTGTTTGGGAAACCAGCCCTTAAAGGGGTAGTGCACCCAAAAATGAAAATTCTGTCATCATTTACTCACCCTCATGTTGTAATAAACCTGTATAAATTTCTTTGTTCTGATGAAAACAAAGGTGGATTAAGAAATGTTTCTAATCAAATCATTTGTGGACCCCATTTACTTCCATTGTATGCTTTTTTCCCACAATTGAAGTGAATGGGGTCTACGAATGGTTTGGTTACAAACATTTCTCAAAAAATCTTCATTTGTGTTCATCAGAACAAAGAAATTTATGCAGGCTTGTAACAACATAAGATTGAGTAAATGATGACAGAATGTTCATTTTTGGGTGAACTATCCCTTTAAAGCAGGGGTTCTCAAAGTCCGGACTCCGGTCCGGATCCGGACCCGATGAGAACTTGATCCGGACCCGCGTACACTTCATATTACAAGTGCATTAATTTCTATGTGATTGATTAAACGAGAGCATTTGCTACTTTACAAATGCATATTGAACTTGTAAACCATTCGTTTAGTTTTGTTTTCTTTTTAGATTTAACAGTATTCTTGGTCCGAAAATAAAACGAGTTATTTAAAAATTTCCTGTGTGACGCTGTAGCCATCACACCCAGATATTATGCACAGCTACTTCACGTACTACGGCTTTTGATCAGTAAGTCCTTATCAATCTGCAATCACTGTTGGTTTGAGTCGTTTAAAACATGCATTTGAAAAAGCAACACTCGTCAAACATAATCTTTATACATATTCTTTATTATCATGAAAATACCTGAAAAGGTTTGAAGAACAGCAATATAAATATATCCTTAAGACATTTCCTGGAGCTGCGTGTGTCTTGTTCTTCGTCTGCTGCAGCGCATATTAAGTTTCTGCCCGAGAGCGCCCCCTGGCTTTTGGATGTAGCGGCATTTCACCGTAATTCATGAGAAGCATGGCAAGCATCATAAACCAATTTATAGGTGCACCCCTAATTTTGGTCAGTGTCTCTGCCTACCAACAACACTTTTTTGCCATGGTTTATGCATCTGATGGAGAACAAACTGTGCCATTTCTCTAATTAGATTGCTCTGTATTTTGCACCTGGTTACTTTTTGCATATTTCTTGTGTTTATGTTGAAAAAATTTTTTTACTTTAAATGCAAAATACACTTATGTTTTTCCCAAACTGTTCGTGTTGATTTGTTATATAAACAAATGATTTACATAAAGTTTTTCCGGACCTATGAAAATTATGAGAATTCAGATTCGGACCTTTGAATGTAAACTTTGAGAACCCCTGCTTTAAAGTATTAAAAGGTACCCCGACTTTAATACTTCATATTTGCCTTCAACTACTAAACTTTATTGATACAAACACATAAAATTTTTTCATTACTTTTTAACCTATGGAGGCCGTCATTATGTTTTGCGTTCTGAAATTGATGATGTGTAATGGTTCTTGTGAAATATAACTATAGTTTACTATAGTAAATACTATGGCATCTTCTATAGTATTTCATGTGATATTTCTTTATTTCCCACTCACACATTTTTATTTTTTAGATAACCTTAAAGGAATAGTCCATTTTCTTAAAAGAAAAATCCAGATAATTTACTCACCACCATGTCATCCAAAATGTTGATGTCTTTCTTTGTTCAGTCGAGAAGAAATTATGTTTTTTGAGGAAAACATTGCAGGAATTTTCTAATTTTAATGGACTTTAATAGACACCAACAATTAATACTTAACTCAACAATTAACAGTTTTTTTCAATGGAGTTTCAAAGGACTATAAACGATCCCAAACGAGGCATAAGGGTCTTATCTAGCAAAACGATTGTCATTTTTGACAAGAAAAATAAAAAATATGCTCTTTTAAACCACAACTTTTCGTCTAGGTCTGGTCCAGCGTGACCTAATGTTAATGCGTAGTGACGTAGAGAGGTCACGTGTTACATATATAAAACGCACATTTGCGGACCATTGTAAACAATAAACTGACACAAAGACATTAATTAGTATCAGTTGACATACAACAACGTAGGAACGGTCCTCTTTTAACACACTTGTAAACACTGGAGCGGAGTTTCGCGTTCGTCCTCTGTGACCTCTTGACGTCATGACGTATTGCGTGGGGTCACGCTGACGCGTCACGACCTGATCTACATGACGAGAAGTTGTGGTTTAAAAGTGTATATTTGTTATTTTTCTTGTCAAAATGACAATCGTTTCGCTAGATAAGACCCTTATGCCTCGTTTGGGATCGTTTAGAGTCCTTTGAAACTCCGTTGAAAAAAACTGTTAATTGTTGAGTTAAGTATTAAATGTTGGTGTCTATTAAAGTCCATTAAAATGAGAAACATCCTGCAATGTTTTCTTTAAAAAACATAATTTCTTCTCGACTGAACAAAGAAAGACATCAACATTTTGGATGACATGGTGGTGAGTAAATTATCTGGATTTTTCTTTTAAGAAAATGGACTATTCCTTTAATTTTATATTTCTTTCAGTAGTATGTTTTCTGTATTCTTCATGAAACAGAAGACCTGATGCTGTATTTTTAATTACATAGGAAACCAAATACCGCCACCTGCTGTCTGTGTGCGTTTATAGCTCTCATCTTCTGTTTCACATCTTTTTATAATCTACTTATTGAAGAATTGTTTATCACATTTACCTTGCAGTAGCGTTAATAGAAAAGGTTTTATTGCCACCATTTGACATCATGTATATTCCTTTTCTGATGATGGATGAGCTTCAAAAAGCTAAGATAGAAAGCCACACACTAAGGGTTTCACAGACAGGGTTTAGATAAATCCAGCACTAGGTCTTAGTTTTTATCATACCACGGGTCTGTTGAATGCTGTATTCTGATTGGCTAAGAAATGTTCCATGGGTGTTGATTATTTTTCAATAAGCGCACGCCTAAACTGTCAAATGTCTTAGAAAATAATGCACACCCGCAGCACCTAATTTGACATAACGGCTTAGAAATTCGCAACTTTAAATTTTCTGTCAGTCTTAGTACACAATATAACTACAAAAGATTCAAGTTTTAAATAGGTAAAATATCCAAACTCTTTGGTCATTTTGAGCGTGATGCTAAATGGTCTAATCAGATTCAATGCATTGTGCTAAGCTATGCTAAAAGTGGTACCGCCAGACTTGAAGATCGGCTGAATGGATTCCAAAACGGTGAAAATCAAATGTTTCACTCTAGGGGAGCTGGAAAATGAGCATATTTTCAAAAAAAGTGGAGTGTCCCTTTAAAAAGCATGAAATGTAATGTTGAAACGAGGTGGTGTCTCAGCCCTAAAGTTGCAGCATGTGTCTGTGTTTCAGGAGACCCTGCAGTCCTGGTGCGTCTTATCCACGAGGGTCTGCTGAGATCGGATCAGATTGAACAACACAGTGAGCAGGAGCTCAGGGACGTGCTGGAAAAATGTGGAAGCCCAGCTGCAACAGACACTCCAAAGGTACTCTTTGGAGATCTCACCTCATTGTATTTAATTCAAGTTAAATAACCGAAGTTCATCACTCGATTGTCATTTGTCCTGACAGGAGCAGCTGTTGGCGTCTGTTTCTCTGTTGTACTCACAAATAAAAAACGGACTTTGGACGGCGCCTGAACCAAAAACTCCCGTGACGGCGGGCAGAATCAGCCGAGTGTGTCCACATCAGGTACGTCATACTCTGATCATTATAGATTATGAAGGATTGAACGTGGCTTCATTCAGATTGTTTGATGATGTTTCCGGACAGGTGGTGTGCAGCTCGAAGTACATTGTTCGTCGAGAAAGCGCTCGAGATCACGTGGACCTGCTGTTGTCGACGCGGTTCTGGCCGCCGGTCTATGTGACGGATTGTGCTCAGAAGGTGGCGCTGTGTGCTGATGTGTTATACCCTGAACTGACCTCTCAGATGTGGGGTAGAAACCAAGGCTGTTTTTCTGACCCTTCAACAGCACCACAGGTAAGTTGTTTGTGCTGTGTGTTGATGTGCTTGGTCTGGTTTTGGTAACGTCTCTGTCCTCTTTCAGTACGTCTCATGCTCAGAACTACAGGACCAGCAGTACACTTTGGATCTGTCCATTACTGAGTCAAACCCACAGCTGCACCCCATCACCAAATCCGCCTCCCGCTGGATTGTGCGGCTTGACAGTTCAAACCATCTGCACGGGGACCGTGATGCTCACCACGCCATGACGCTGTGCAGAGAACTCGAACCTTACGTTGACGTAGCAAGCGAGATATGCCACGAATCTGACAATGAAACTAGCGAAAACGACGGCGTGTCTGCTATCCGCCGTAAAGCGCTAGTGTTTGATAACGCAGCGTATTATTACCTCTACAACAGGCTGGTGGACTTTCTAAGCAGCAGAGACATTGTAAACCAGCAGATCGCAGAGGTCCTGAACGCCTGTCAGCCGGGCGAGGTGGTGATGATCAGAGACGCCCTCTACAGGCTGGGAGTGGCACATATCAACTCAGACGAACAGGAGCTTGAAGATGGCGAGATGGAGAAAGACACTGAAGTGATGATGAGCGAGGAGATGATGCTCGTCTGACTCAGGGATCACGCAGACACGACTACCATTTCAATTTTAGGAAACTATAAGACGTTGGGTTTCAGACACGGAAGCACTTCAGTGGGGTTTATTCATGGAACAGTTCACTAAAAACAGGAAGATGTTGTCTTGTACTCACGCTCATGTGCTCCAAAGCTTCTGTTAGAAGAAGATCTGCAGAAGGGATGTGAATGTTTGTCCTGTGTTATTGTGTTCTGTAGTCATACTATATTAAAATATAGTATAAATAAACATTTGTTCTCAGACATTCTGTCTCATGCCTGCCACAATAATCTTTCAGGGACAGGAGCAACGTGAAATTGACTAACAGAGAACATTTTTCTGAAGGACTTTTGTATGCCTTGTGATCTTTGTAAATAAGAATTTTATTGCCCGTAGCAAAGTGAAACCACTACAGGTGACAAATCAACAGTATTTATTTTAATTGCATATTTTGACAGTTGTGTGTTGAGAGATCCCGCTTTACCGTGCATTAAAAAAAATTATCAAGTTAACTGTTTATTTTGAGTGAATTTGTGTTTGTGTGGCATAACTCATGACGTACTTTTATGCGTACTTTGAAGTTTATTTTTGAAAAACAAGGAAAATAAATGACAAGTAAATTTCTTTCGTGCATATATCATATCTAACCAGTGGCGGTCGGTGACATTTTTTTTTTTAGGGCGCACGATGCGAAGTTTGTCACAACATGTATGTAGCCTGTCATGTTTGTGGTTCGTAATTTCAAAATATGTGTTCTCTGCGTCGAGTGAACCTGTGTGCTTCACGTTTCTTGTCAAAATAAGTTGCCAGATACTTGTATAATCTCATGCGTAATCAAAGTTTACTGTTAAAGGATAATTTCGGTATTTAACACTTTGAGTCTCATTTCTGGTTTGTTTTGGATGAACTACAGCGATGGACACAGAAATTTTGACAATGGGTCGTGTCTTGAGTTTTTGACTCGTTTAGAAGTGTCTCTTGACTGCTTCAGAATGAAAGTCAATGACCATGCACAAACATGTTATTAAAATAACACTTAACGTTCATTTTCAAAACTGTACTACTCACCGAGTGGTTCGTGGTGTTCGTTGGTGCTATATACCATTTAAAGTGATCCTCAAGCCAGTGCTTTTAAATACAGCTTTTGGCAACTGACACAGTCAATAAATAATGCTTAATCTATGTGGAATAAATCATATTTATACTGATAACAACATCACATGACATTTTTAAAGATTTATTAGTATCATACAGTAGGAAGTTAGAAACATGTTTATATCTGTATATGATTAATCATCAATGATAAAGTGCTAACACTTTACAATGAAGTTGTATTAGTAAGCATAAGTTAATGCATTAATTAACATAAACAAACAATGAGCAATATAGCTTTCAGCATTTCAGCATAATTCTTGTTAATGTTAGTTAAAAATGCCATTACAGTTATTCATGTTAGTTTATGGTGAACTAACTAAGATTAATAAATGCTGTAGAAGTATTGATCATTGATAGTTCATGTTAGCTAATGTATTAACTAATTGTAACCAATTAAAACCTTATTGTTAAATGTTACCGATAAAGCTTTAATTCTCCACAAACAGAATTTTATTCATGACATAAAATGTTCAGTCTGAGACATCATTGATTAATTCAGGAATAAACTTGTCAGATTTAACAATAGATACAAAAAATGTTTACATTTCTACTCTAAGACCAATGTAAAAACAATATAATGTCTTTTGAGAACTCAAGAGTACCTTGGGTTACTCTATATGGCAGTATGTGTCTGGTGCTACATTTAATGCAAAATTATTCAAACAAAGAGATACTTTTGTACAAATGTACCACAAAATGTAAAGATTTTTCTCTTTAAAGGTGCACTGTGTACATTTACAGTAAGTAGGATCTCTTGACAGAAATTTAATATATTTCAACTATATTATCAGTGGATAAAAACCTTACATAATGAACTGTGTTGTTTTTATTACCTTAGAATAAGACGTTTTTATCTACATACACCGCGGGTCCCCTTACATGGAAGCAGCCATTTTGCGCCATCATGTTTCTACAGTAGCCCTAAATGGACAAACTGCTCTACAGAGCGCGTTTGTCACTACGTCGTCTCAGAGGATGACATGTTTGTCCTGTGATCAGTACCATAGCTTCTCTCTGCTATTCAAAAGGGAGAGGTGCAATACGCAACCTCACCACTAGTTGCTGCTAAAATCTACACACTGCACCTTTAAAATTATAGGTGAACAAGCAAATTGTAAAAAAAAGAAGAGAGATATAGCTTAATTTTTGTATTATATGAACATCTCTTGAATAAAAAAAGCTTTAAGTTTCAAACAAAAATAAATGAATGAGAAAACTGTGAAATTACTTGAATATGTAATACTCTGCATGTACAGTAAAAACCAAGCTAAAGTCATTTATTAGTGATTTGCTTTTTCTACATAAAATCATCCTACATAATGTAAACAACATTCTTTAAAAATATATCCTTGATTTCCTTAAAGGGATAGTTCACCCAAAAATGAAAATTCTGTCATTATTTACTCACTCTCATGTTGTGATCAGAGACCCCATTCACTTTCACAGTATTCTTTATCCAACTTTGGAAGTCAATGGGGCCTCTGATTAGTTTGGTTAAAAACATTCATCAACATATCTTCCTTTATGTTCATCAAAATAAAATGAAATTTATACAGGTTTGAAACAACATGAGAGATAATGACACAATTTTCATTTTTTGGTGAACTATCCCTTTAATATTGACTTCTGAAATCAATGAGTGAAATAAAACTTTGATTCTCCTATAATCTCAGAATGAATTAGGCTATAAGACTTTAGTCTGGATTTCACAGATAGGGTCGCATACAACAAGAAACTTGTTAGTTTGTACAGTTAGTTCGCCTTGTGTTATGGCAATTAAAATCAGTGTTGCTCTATTTTAAAGGCTTCTATAATGAACAAGGTTGTTTATTAATGAGAAACCATTTAACCTTCAACCCTCTGTCATCTGATGAAATAAAGTCAATGAACGTCTGACCTCAGAAACGTTATTGCACCACGAGCGTGTCAATGTTTCACCCGTTATAGGTGTGGAGTTCTGCTGTAGACCTGCGTTGAGCGTCTTATCGCTCCTAACTACCATAATCAGCAGTAAAGGGTGGTAAAATACTTTGTTTGCATTGCAAGATTGACTAAGAACCGGAGCATAGGGCTGACTTCCACCTCACCTCACTAACCTGCTTCATTCACCTCTCACCTGCTCTTTCACACCTGCAGAAATAAAGTGCATGCTGCAAACAGGTGAATCACACGCAAATGCAAAATGTTTGTTTATAGGATTTTATCCAAGATTGCGAAAACAGAAACCACTGGCAGGCAAAATGTGTTAAATGCGGAAGTGCAACATGCAGCGTTCGCATCTCAAAGTGATGAACTAGCATCATTCCCGAACAGGGAAGTTCAAGCTTACGTACAAGAGGAAACCGAATGTTAGGTTTGGAGATCCGTAAATGTGTGTTATCTGAGAAGTGAAACCGGTTGGGTTTGTAACAACACACCTAAACTTAGCAAAGCAATTTAGGACTGTTTACAACATAGTCTTAGCGTCTGGGTCGTGACCCAAAAACTGGGTGAGAGTCTTTTCTTAACAAGTCACGGACAGAGAAACGCAAAACGCAAACTGGTACCGAGACAATGTTTTGAGCATTTTTTAAAAGGATATTTAGAAAACATTTACAAAATTTCCAATGATGTTTTGTTCATCATTTTGAGCAGCTTGGTGTCAGATGTCCTACATGATTTAAGTGAAAACTGGTCAACAACACAAACTCTATAGAAGAACTGTTATCAAGATTATTTAAGCAATCGAGAGCGTTTAAAATTGCATCTTTCCATGTTTGTGACTCAGGGTCATGTAGACATAAACTGCGTCTGAGCTTCGTTTCCATGTGTCAGTGGAGAGATTGTGAATCTGTGAACCAGTCTGACTCTCAACAGAACTGATAGTTGTTCACTTTCGTAAGCAGCTGTGCGTCTTCATCCTGGTCACATGACGTCTCACATGACTCACATTCTTCATTGGTAACAATTTCACACGATTCCAGCTGTTGGTCAGCGGGTGCTTCAGACTGGACGTTCTGGTACTCTGTCTGCTGCAAAGGATTATGGGAAATAATTAGCAAGGATTTGTGTCTGCACTACTATAATTGATCATGACGTGATTGTCAAGGACTTACAGCATCAGTATTTACCTGCTGGTCTGGTGTCTCTCCCAACAATCTCTCGATAAGCTGGCTGATCTTGTTGAAGGTTGGCCTCTCGGACGGTTCCAGGTTCCAGCACATCTTCATGATTGTATATCTGCACACAGGAGCTTTTCATATGAGTTAATCAGTTAATGTTAAAGACTGTGTCGTCAACAGTGTTGAGGAAAGTTACTTTGAAAAGAAATGCATTACAATATTAAGTTACTCCCAAAAAAAGTAACTAAGGGGGTTACTTAGTTACTTTTCATGGAAAGTAATGCTTACGTTACTTTTTAGTTCGTTTTGCATGCTTTGGCTGAGGCATAATCTCTTTCAGGCCTTGCAAGTGTTTTTTATGACTGAAAAGAAATTACATATTTCATCACGAAAATGTTGAGCTCTGGCCTGCCATCTCTTTTTCTGACTCAAACTGTTCCAACACTAGTGTGTACGCATAATGTAATCAAATTAATTAAACTAAAAAAGTAGTGCTGCACAATTAATCGCATCGCAATCGCAATCGCAATGTCAGCCTGTGCAATTATATGACAGCAAAATGTTGCAATTATATTAAATAAATAAATGTGTGGACTTGTGAACACAAACTTTCTGATAACAGTTTGATGATTTTTCTTGCTGTTTAAAAAAAAGAAAGAAAAATGAACAAAAACGGCAATGCACGTGTGGCATGCACGTGTGTGGTGTGCTTCGTCACTTATACCAGAGCGAAGATGGATACAGAGGAGGTTTACAGTGATCTGGTAGCTAAAAAAAAACTCTATGTCTGTTGTATGGCGGTATTTTGGATTTAGGATTACTGACACTGAGCTGTTGCTACATCACGTGGCAATACGAAAACATTTCTAGTTTTACAAATACACATTTTAGCTAAACTGTGTGTGGATATTCTTTAAAACCCATCAAGTTGACTCATGATACCATTTAGTATAGTCGCAATCGCACATCGCAATTTTAGCATCAATAACCGCAATGGGAAAAATTACCCAAATCGTGCAGCCCTATAAAAAAGTAACTTGCATTCCTTTTTTTAAAAAGTAACTCAAATATTAATGTGTACCCTGGTGAAAAACAAATATACTTTATTGTATTTCAAGTATATTTAACTTTGCAATAGTACATTACAAATATACTTACAAAGGAATGTACTTTCTTTAAACATATTTAAAGTATGCTTACAACATATTTGCGCGTATTTTTTACAATTAAACTTTTAACATACTTCAAAATAATTATACTTTAGTATATTTTCTAAAAGTATACTTTAGAAAAATATACTTAAAGTTAAAGTTTTGTGCAATTTTTAAAGTATACTAAATTTAAACTTATTTTAAAATGTATTTTAGGTATACTTTATCGGTATGCTTAAAGTTATCATTATAATAATGCACTGACATTATATTTCTAAAATACATTATTTAGTATTCTTTAGAAACAGTATATTTTAAGTACATTTTGATATGTATATGGGGTGTACAAATGTATATTATTTTATGGAGAAATAACGTGGGCTTAAAATTACGACAGAGCAGTATGTTCAGTTACATTTTATATTGTAGATGTATACATTTGTAATATACTATTAACATAATAAGGTACACTTTAACTTCACTATAGTCAAGCATTGGATAAATCAATTAACTGTGTTTTACCACAAAATAACCATGGTTTTGCTAATAATAATCAATACACCAAAAAAAAAAAAAAATACTAAACTTTTACCACAAAAAAACATTCATTTTCGTAAGGGGAATATGAGTGTTTGTTTTTTTTGTAGTTTTTGAGTCAATTGCATACCGCTTTTAGCTGTACACATTAATTAACTTAAACAGTTTTCGTAAATGCATTTCAGAGAAAAGTGAATTCTGAGATTTGAATAATGCATCTGACGTGTGTGATGACGTCACGACGCACGTATTTTGATTTTTACCAGTCGTTCAAGACGGACGGGTTCAGTCCCAAGGTACGTTAAAATATCTTAAAATTAATTATATTTGATTATCGTTTGACCATTCTGAAGTTTATCAGTAGACTATCATATTTCGAATGCGAAATGTTGTCAATAACGCGGTGTCTAACTCGCTATTAGTGATAAGCTGCTGTGTAGCTTAGGTTAGCTTATAGCTAATGTTAAAGGTTTGAAAGATAGCACTGTTAGGCTGTTATATCGAATTAGTACACCCGATTGTTTTGTTAAATATATGTATTGGTGTGTATGTATATGTTAATGAAAAAAGGTAGTGTCAGAAAATCTGTTTTTTAAATGTAGCGTGAAAGTTAACCATTTATTGACTGTCAGAGGTTGTAAGGCTTTTACCTAACTGTATTTAGTATTAATGATGCTGCATTCTTTCCTCAGAAGCTAAAGTTTTTCAAAGACATTTGTAGGAAGGACTTTGCAGCTAATGGTAAGTCATTTTAAACTCTTAAGATATAATAATTCATTCGTAGTAGTAAATCAAGCTTCAGTTTAGATAACGTTATATACATATTGAGGCGGTTTCCCGGACAGGGATTAGACTACTCCTAGACTAAAATAAATGTAAGAGCTGTCCAAACTGAAAACAACTTGCACTGACATATCTTAAAATACACCAGTGTCCTTTGTTTTGCCTCAAAATGCACACAGGTAATGTTTTTATTAAGGCATGTTTTTTGAAACTAGTTATATTTCTTAATTAAACTAAGGCCTAGTCCTGTTTTAAGCTAATCCCTTTCCAGGAAACCACCCAATTGTCTGCTTGTTGCATTTTCTTTCTGACAAGTTTTACATTTAAATTTAATACAATAAAATCTTTCTTTAGGAGCTGAAGTATTTTATGTAAGGAGGATTTTGCAGCCCATATAGGCAAGTCATTATAATGAAAACTCTTAGGGGTGGTTTCCCAGACAGGGATTAGATTTATGCAGGACTAGACCTTAGTTTAATTAGGATAGTTTTAACAAACATGCCTTACTAAAAACATTACTTATGTGCATTACGATGTAAAACAAAGGGCACTGATGTATTTTAAGATATGTCAGAGCAAGTTGTTTTCAGTTTGGACAGCTCTTACATTTATTTTAGTCTAGGACTAGTCTAATCCCTCTCCGGGAAACCGCCCCTTAATATATATGATGACATTTAAGTCAAGCTCTAGTTTAGGTAAAAATATATCTGCTATACAATCTCTGCCAGTAAACTATAGATTTAATACAGTAAGTCTTAAATTAATGTAATGTTTTAATATTAAACACTTTTTAATTGAGCTTATTGTCTCTCTTTTTCAGATTTCCTTAGGCTGAACCAAAACCTGCCAGACTAAAGTTGATTTGGGAGAGAAAGACGTTGTAAACTCACTCATCTTGACATTCTTCAATGAGTAATTGTTCAATTTTTAGGCAAATACTGTACACTTTGAATGGTGTGAATAAAACTATATTTTAAATATATTTAAAATGAATTGTTTTTGACTGTTTTAATCAGCTTTTATTTATTTGGAAAAATATATTTTGGTTATGTTACCAGCTAAAGTAATCTATTCACAAAATAGCACTCTTTAAGTTAACTAATTATTAACGCACTTGAAGTATACTCATTACTAATCTAGCTGCAGGTATGTAAAAGTATACAAAATGTAATGTACTTGGCATATTCATTTTTCACCAGTGCAGTTTTTAGAGTTTTGGATTGGCCAAAAATATATAGAATGTACGCAAACAGTCTATTTAAGGTATACTGATTGTATGTTTGCAAGACACTCATAATACATTTGTAATGTACTCCTAACATAAATAAAACACACTCTAAATCCACTTATCAAGCATGAATTTAGCACAAAAACAAGTCATGTACTTAAATTGTACTAAATACACTTAAAGTTGTTCCACTTTAGCACACAAAAGTACACTAAATACACTTAAAGTTGTACTTTGTTACAATTAATATACAACTAAAATATATTAAGTACAAAATTAGTTGTTCCAAAATAGCACTCTTTTAATAAACTAATCAATAGCACACTTTAAGTATACTGGTCATTAGTGTGACTGCAAGTATACTTAAGTATATCAAAATTAAATATATTTAGCATACTATTTTTTCACCAGGGTACATTTAAAAAGTAATGCGTTACTCGTTACTTCAGAAAATTAATATTATTACGTAATGCACGTTACTTGAAATGCGTTACTCCTAACACTGGTCGTCACCTTTACAAAGGTTCTTATAGTTTAAAACCAGAATTTGAAATAGTAGTTATACTGTTTGTTAGTAGCCTGAATTGTAGCTACTGTAAGTAGGCCTATAAGTTATATGACTGCAGTTTATTGACAAAAAATAATTAGTAGCATGTAGCAGGGTTGTAGTCAAGTCCAACTCAAGTCTGAGTCAAGACCAAGACTAAAGATCAAGTGTCAAGTCCGACAGGGTGCAGATAATGAATGTAGACTCAGTCTTGACATGGACTTGACACTTGATTTCTGGTTTCAGACTTGAGTTGGACTTGACTACAACACTGGCATGTAGTTCATTACACACAGATTTAAAGGGACACTCCACTTTTTATTGAAAATATAACATGGCTGCAGCAGGTGTAGGGATATTACGCACTGCCCGAAAATAGTTCCCTGCCATTGAAAGTTAAAAAGGGAACTATTTTCGGCTGCTGCGTAATATCCTGCAGCCATGTTACGGCAGCAAAGTTCTTGATAATTACACCAGAATGAGAGTATAGTTCCTAGACCTATCTGCCTAGAAAATTACAACTTTTAATTTTCCAGTGGTCTTATTACACGATGCTAATGGTCAAATCAGATTCAATGGATTATGCTAAGCTATGCTAAAAGTGCCAGCCCCAGGCCCGGAGATCAGCTGAATGGATCCCAAAACTGTAAAAGTGAAATGTTTAACTATAGGGGGGCTGAAAAATGAGTGGAGTGTGCCTTTAAGGTTCTCAATACTGTTTTTATTTCTTCTTCACATAGATTTACTGATATTTTACAGAAACCCAGTGTGTGTGTTTGTGTGTGTGTCTGTGTGTGTGTGTGTGTGTGTGTGAGAGAGAGACTAAGCATGAAATGTGTGGATAAAGAAGCTCATGTCATGTGTTTAGGGTTTAACATGCAGAACTAAAGATCCATGTAAAAAGGACAAAAGCAGACACTGACAGACTGGGCTATGAGTCAGAGAGTCCACGTCAATACACTGTCATACTCAGGAAAAAAGGTCAAAAATATGAGTTGTCACTTAGCCAGTACCCTTTAATATGTCCTAATATGTACCATTTAGGTATAGATACAGTACATTTTGTACATTATACCGTGTAGGAAAATAAGGCCACAAATAAAGCTGTTAAGATACTTTTGCATTAGATAAAAACGACACAGAAGTGACTTTCACATTAAAAGAATGAAGACACAAGTGCAAAACCTTTTTTTCAAAACAGGCGTATGTGACCCTGGATGATTAAACCACTCATAAAGGTATAGATTTTTTGACATTGAAATGTATACATCTGGAAGCTGAAATATTTTATATATGCGGTAGGAAATGTACAAAATATCTTCATGGAACATGATCTTTACTTAAAGGAAAACACCACCGTTTTTTTATATTTTAGTATGTTCTTACCTAAACTTAGAAGATTTAATACATACCTATTTTTTTCAATGCGTGCACTTAATCTTTTTACAGTGTGTTGTGTGTTAGCGTTGGGATCCAAACAGGAATGAATTTAGAAGCCACCAAACACTTCCATGTTTTTCCTATTTAAAGACTGTTGCATGAGTAGTTACACGAGTAAGTATGGTGGCACAAAACAAAACATGGCGATATTTTAAGCGGATTAAAAATGAGAACTATATTATATGGCGAAAGAGCACTTAGTTTGCAGCACTTCGACCTCGGCACAGTAATATTGACTGAAGATTGAGCGAGGAGGGGAGTAGTCAGGAGTGATGATGTTATTCAATAATGATAAAAAAATTCATCCCTGTTTGGATCCTAAGGAATGAATGGGGCTAGGCTAAATGCTAACACATTCACGATGCGCTGTACAAAGATTAAGTGTACGCATTGAAAAAAATAGATATGTATTAATGCGTTTAAGTTAAGGTAAGAACATAGTAAAATAATGAAAAACTGTGGTGTTTTCCTTTTCCAATGATTTTGACCAATGCAATGTATTGTTGACTGTTGTTACAAATATACTTGTGCGACTTATGACGTAGGGTCGCATATGTTATGTTTAAAAAAATATAACATAAAATTTTATTTTACAACATAAAGTACTGTGCAAAAGTCTTAGGCCACCATGCCAGAATTAGATTAGTTGTTTTTGCAATACAGGAAATGTGTATGCAGTATTAAAAACTGTATAAAAATGTAAACTGATGTGTCAAGTTTTAGAGTAAACTCCCCTTACACTTGAGCAATAGCAGGAAACTGCAGGATCTCTTAAACATAAATAAAATGAAATCCTAACTTCTAATTTTAAAGAAATTTTTACTTCATTCTGCTCAAAAACGCTCAAGATTTCTACATATTTCCTGTATTTTCTGTTTGTATCTTAATAAAATAGATTGAAAAATAAATATGGATGGACATTAAAACTTCTAAAACAACAAGTCTGGTGGTGGTGGCCTAAGACTTTTTCACAGTACTGTATAAGAAAGAAACACAGTGACTAAAGTTTGACTTAAGATCACTGTTCTGTATTTAAGCGGTTTCTTTTTCGAACAATTCCTTCTTTCAGTGTTGTTTTTCTTACTTTTTGTTTGTTTAGTTGCAGAAAACTGTGGTTAAAACAGCTGACCTGTTACATACATGTTCAGTCTTAACATGATCTTGGTTAAAACAACATAAACAGAAAACAACTTACATCTCAGGAGGAGCAAAATCAGGTCTGGACATCTGATAGCCACATTTAATCATCTTATAGAACTTTGAGTCCACCAGCATGTTAGGGTACGGGCTCTTACCTGCAGAAACATTTTCAAATATTTACCCTGAAAATAAAGACACGAGATGAGTTTATTAACCAGCATTCGTTCTTACCCAATGAGAAGATCTCCCACAGTAAGATGCCGTAAGACCACACATCACTCTGAACCGTGTACACACACTCAAAGATGCTCTCCGGAGCCATCCATTTCACAGGAAGACGAGCCTAAACATAACAAACACACACAATTGAATTGTGTCCGTCTATGATGATGAATGTGTTCTTATGTGCGTTTGTATGTGTAGCCCTCACGTTTCCTTTGACCACATAGTTGGAATCGTTCATGATGTCTCGTGCCAGCCCAAAATCACAAATCTTAGCCACACGTTTGTCGGTAAGCAAAACGTTGCGGGCTGCCACATCTCTGTGGATACACTGAAGAGAAGACGCATAGGATTTTAATGCTTGGTTGTGGCCATCGTCACCTCTAGACTGCCATTTATCATGCTGGTTTTTTGATGTAAGAACTCACATTTTTAGCTGCGAGGAAGTGAAGTCCTTCAGACACCTGATAGGAGAATCTGAGCAGGTCGTCCATGTCCACCGGCCATGAATCTTCTTCCTGATTCTCACAAGAAGAATCTGAACCATAAGAGAAAGTGGCTGAAATCTAACAGATCTTTCACGTAAGGTCTTTTGAGTCAACATGAAAACAAAGTTCATAATTTACCTGGAAGAAAAATCAACTGAAGGATTGGTTTATGTGTACCTAAAACAGTGCTTTGTTGACTCACCCAGAAGTGAGTTTGTCAGTGCTGGTCTCATGTCCAGATAATGATCAGAGCAGGTGCTGGATATCCCACTGTCACTGTCAACACAACCAAAGACAAAACCTTTTACATCATGCAGTTTTAAATAAAACACAGATTTATTAAACCATTATTAAGTTGAAGTATGATTAAGCTTACACTCTTAAAAAAATAAAGGTGCTTAAAATCTGTGTCCATGTCATTTCAGAGAATTGTTACTAAACACATTACAAATGTTTGACACTTATTGCAGAAACACGTTACAAAGACTGTGAACTACAGTATTTAGTACTGAATTGTGGAGTTACACCGTTAAACAGTTTTTCCACATTTCTGTGTTCTGGATTATTTGGGCGGGGCTAAAACAGTGGCTTGATGATGCACTGGAGCCACCGAGCATGGCCACACCCATAACACATTCAGGTTGTAGCTGTATTTGAAAGTTGAGAAAATTATGAAATTTTCAGGTTCCGAGATATTCGGTTTCACACGCGGAGCTTACGTAAATATTCATAAACTTTCACAATCTATTGGATGTGGTGAGACTAAAGGGATTCACATTTTTTAATGCGCATGCTCGGAAAGTTATTGAATATTCACGTTAGCTCAGTAACCAAAACTCTCGTGACACCGGTGTCATAAGCAATTGGATCTCCTTTGGACCCCGACTGGTACCTGGCGCTAATGCCTGATCAAAATTTGTTCACGCGATATCTTATTAATAATGGCTAATCGAAGCTGAGTTAGCGGCTATTGGTCTAGCAAGCTAAATACTATGTACAAATTAAAATAATTAAAAAAAAATTTTAAACAAAAGTGTACAATTCATGTAGCAGACACACCAGTATCTGCTTAAAAAAATACTTCTAATATTTTTGTAAATAACCAATATCATAACAAATCAACATACCGTACGAAAATCAATCATATTTTTTACAATAGTAAAAGTGTACTAATCATGTCGTATAAGTTATCGTTTTAAAGCATGGTTCAAATATAGGCTTGCAACCCATTTAAAACTAACAAAAAAACTCTAAGGGGGCGTGCACACCAAAGCTTTTACGCCCGCAGCCGGCGCATGTTTTCAATTGATTCCAATGGAAACTCTGCGTTTTTCAAATAAGCCGGCGCTTTCAACTCTGGGTGAAAAGCTCTGCTCGTCAATGTCAGTTCTCACACGACTGTCCAGTCACAGTGGAGGAGGGGCGGGACAAGTATCACAACAACCAACCAGCTCACAGCTCAAGTATCACAGCTTAAAAGCGCTCGGCTGAAAAAACTGCTGGCAATCGGTGTCCTACAGCCGCGTTTAAAAGTTTTGGTGTGCACAACCCCTAAGAACAAGATTTGTTTAATCTCAATACCTATAGCCTCAGTTATACTATACTACAATATAGTTTCAAATTCAATATTACATTTCAAATACATTAGTTGTAATTTTAACAAATTTATAACAATTTATACCACAGGCGTGTTAAATGCTTTATTCTGATTGGTTGAGAAATGTTTCACAGGTGTTGATTATTTTTCTATAAAACTCACACCTAACCTGTCAAATGTTTTAAAATAACCACCACAGCAATGTTTGTGGTTCTTTATGGAACCATTCAGCCAAAATGGTTCTTCTAAAATAAAGCACCTTTATTTTTTAAGAGTTTAAGTATTATATTTAAAGATTTCGTTTTTAAATATATATGATGATATTTAAAGTTTAGATATGTGCTTGTTTCTGTGTTGTCAGTTTTATTTCAGTTAAATAAACCTTCTGAAAAATGCCCGATCGCCGGTCACATTCTTGTAATCCATCGTCTGCTCTGGAACATTCTGGGCCGTCATGACAAAGTTCAAGAAGGTTTCAGCTTTTTGACGCAGGAAGTTCAAGAGGTCACCATGGCAACAGTACTCAGTGATCACCAACACTGGGCCTGGAAAAAGACAATATACACATCAATTTCATCATCTGTACCTGCCATCTCTGGGATTCAGGATGTGACTATAAGGCGTTTTATATAAAAAAGACTAAAATAACATTTGCATGTTTATGTTTTTCTCACAGGCAAATAATTAATACGTGTACAGTCCACAGTCCAAAGTAACCAATCATCTTCAGCATCATATAGCAGTTACAGACAATAGAGATGAATGAATCTTACCTCCATAAGTGCAGGCGCCCAGCAGATTCACAATGTTCTTGTGCTGCCCAAGATGACTGAGGATTTTCAGTTCTGACATCAGAGCTTCCCGCTCATCTGTATGAGCGCTGGCTGCTCTCAACACAACAACACACACAACACACAGTTTTAATGTCAGTGACACATAAAACATTGGTCCTAAGGGCAATTCTCAATAGGTTCATGAGCTGTGTTAACTTTGGTTCACATCACAGTTTTACAGACATAAAACATCTGTCACATACCATGGTACTTATATGAAAAAGTTATAAGCATGCTCTGACCTTTAAGCATTTTTACAGCAACACGTAAGATGTTGTCGTCTTTCCCCAGACCGTATGCTGTAGCCTCCACCACCTTCCCAAAGGCTCCTGCACCCAGAGTCTTACCTGTGCACACAACACACATCAATACACATGAACAACATGATCAACACGCAAGGTACGCAGGTACCAACCCAGCTTGAGTTTGTCTCGTGGAAACTCCCACTTCTCATTGTATGGTAGTTGCGTTGGGTCTATGAAGGTGTAGTTATTTCCATTTGTGGTTTCAATGATTTTCCAGCGGACCTCATATCTAGGTTTCTAACAAAAGATGGAAACAAGACGTCAGACATTTAACTTCTGATGAAAGGTGGCTGGAGGAGAGACTTTGGAAAAGCATGCACTAATTTTTCAGATTTAATGCAGGATCATGAAATATGTAAACAGGATTAATTCGGATTTGAGACGTGGTGATGTCACCTGTTTGTACTTGTAAAGCAGGAAGCAGAGAAGCAGGAGAAGCACCGCCATGGCCCCCGCACCTCCGCATAAAATGCTGGTGAAATGTTTATCTGGAAATAAACCCAGAACTTCAGCAACACATCATAAGAACTTCTTTAAATTAACAAAAACTTTATAATAACGGCCGTCTTACCAGAAACTTCCATTGCAAAGATGTCACTGTCCCGCCCGACCAGATTGTAGGCCACACACACCACGGTCATTCTCTGAACAGATGATCCGATGGTCAAGACGCTTTCCACACCCACACTTCCGTATTGTTCCTTATGAAACTCCACCGTCTCCGTTTCAAGTCCTGTAGAGTTCTCTGTGCATCTGACAAACATTACATCACATTATTTCACATCATATAAAACTATATTATATAAATGGTGAAAAAGTGTAGTTAGGAGACAACACATACGAGACGTCGGTTCCTGTGCACTGGTACCAAATGATGCTGGGAGCTGGATATCCATATGACTTACAGGATAGAGTTGTGACATTCTCCCATCTCACCACAGTAACCGGCTTCCCTGTTCAGATATGTCTTTTAATATTTGACCCTGCCTGTGAAAACCCAGCTAGTTTACAGTAAAAACATCCTACAATTTTGAAAATATAACCTTTGTATCTTAAATATTGACTGAGTATGGTCATGTCAAAGATTTAAATTAATGGAAAATCAATTATTTAAATTAAACTTTGATGCTCCTAATTGCTCAAATAATGCTCAAAATGATAAGACTTTAGCCTGGATTTTACAGACAGGGTCACAAATCTTCATGTTAAAATGTATTGCCAGCTCTAATGAACATACAGCATAAATGCAAACTGCAACCATGTCATTTAAAGGGATAGTTTTTGTCACAATTTGAATTTAATTTTGTGTTCTGATGAACACAAAGGAAGATATTTTGAGAAATGTTTGTAACCAAGCCGATCAGAAGCCCCATTGACTTCCATAGTATTCTTTTTTATACAATGAAAGTCAATGGGGCTTCTGATTGTAATTTTCATTTAGGGTGAACTATCCCTTTAAGGGGGTTAATTTGGACACTCAGGTTACATTTGAAATAATACTTAACTGATGAATTTACTATACTTACTATACATTTTAATATCAAATGAAATGGAGGCGTTTCTCTTGTCGCTCTGCACATGAAGTGTGTAGCGACCCATTTCCTGAAAGTTCAGTCTTTTGAGAAACAGCAGGGCTTCATACCTACAGAATCATCAGGTGTTTTTATGAAACCCTTTACAAATAAAAATTTGCTTACACATTCAATCAACTTCAGTAATTCTGAGACAAGAGGAATTATAAAACAATGCATGTAAATATATATTTTTTCTGACCTGTCGTTATAGTTGTAAAACTTTTGCTCTAGGAGAGATGCATTATGGGGCACTGGAATCTCCCACCAGTGAGATTTAATAGGGGGGTACGCTTCAATCAGAACCCTCAGATCTACATCATCTCCTTCACTGACTTCAATGGACAGATCATTATGGGTGAGTTTAGATGAAAGCTTCGCTGACAGTCGAATGTAGGGCTCATCTGTTGCAAATCAAATTGACCATCAGTGAGGACTTCGAAGGGTTTCCAGTAAAACTGGAGTGATTGGCGATGTTCTTACCCACAACCAGCAGCTGAGTGGTGGAGCTGTTGGCTCCGGCTTCATTCTGCCCTGTACAGGTGATGTTTCCTGAATCAGAGAGTCGGACAGCTGGAATGGTGAGGACGCTCATAATGGCAATTCCATCTCCTGCCATCGTAGATTTGTCCTTAGCATCAGGCAGCTAGGAATAAACAAAAGTATAGAAAAATAAGCTGAAGAATGTTTCAGAATTAAGAGTTAAGGACAAATTTGACTTTTGTATAGAGTTTAAGTTAACCTTTCCCTGCCATTGATGAGTTATCTCGTCAATTAAGAGAAAACCCTTCCCTGCCAATAGTACTATTCAGACAGGATTAGTTTTACAGGGGGAGAAATTTTGCTTCTCAGAGGTCCTCTGTGTTTTTAAACCATTCCGAATCGGCTATAGCACTAATCGGACGGGATTAGTTTTCCAAACAACGTTTGAGTTTCAACGTCTCCCCCAGGACGTCTGTGATTTTATGTACCAATTCGGATGGGATTAAAATGATGCAGGCTATTCCAGAGATGGGAGTGTCTGTTTCATGCATTTGGGCGTTGCAGAAGAGCACGTGCTCTGGATACGCGTGTTTGTAATGTTTAATATTTTGCTTTAAATGTAAAATTATGACAGAATGTAATTTATTAATTTAATTTTAACAAATCAATATAAAATATACAAATCCTACTAAAGTTATGTTAGCCTACATGTTTTATATAACTGTCTGCTTATAATAAACCCAAAGAAATGAAGAAATAGTGATTAATAACAATTTATTATCTTTATTAATTAACATTACCATTCCGGAGTTGAACAACATTGAACGGAGTTTCTTATAACGTGAATGATATTACAGTGGCCAGTCTTAACAGTGTTTATTACACGGCTCTCTGGAATGCTTGATTCTGATTGGTCAGTTGAGACATTTGCAGGTTCGTTCTTTTCAAATAATAACCGCTCCAAAATAATAACGCATAGCCGGACTACTTGCACGATTAAAATCGCTCCGCGCCAATAAAGATCAATAAAGATTACTGTCTGTTTGGCGCCATCTTGTGACAAACACTCGACAACCACGACAAGACACAGAGAGCTTACTGAAACTGAACTTGACAAAATAGAGCATGACAGCTACGAAGCCAACACACAAAAAAATACAGAATGGGCATTAAAACTTTTCAAAGACTGGTTAAAGAGAAAAAAATGGAGACAAGTATAAAGCAGAGGATCTTAAGGTATTACGATCATTTTATGCATCTGTGCAAAGTTTCGCGGAAGGATAAAAATGTTAATTTAAAACAAATATGCCAATAAAATGTTTCAAATTCATATTCATGTCCAGTTTTTTTTCTTATGTGCAAGTAGCCGTGTAATAAGCGGGATAATGTAGAGGCAGCCGGTAGTTATTGGGAAATAAGCCCCTTCAGTGTGATACAAGACCCTCCGCTTCGCGTCGGGTCCTGATCACACTGTCGGGGCTTATTTCCCAATAACTACCGGCTGCCTCTACATTATCCCTTACTTGATATTCAGCTCGTCTTGATTTAATTATTTTATTTTGCCGAATGCGTAAAAACATCCATATCTGAATGAACAGGACTCAGGAAATACAATATACGCGCATTAGTAAGACCTTACGGCAGATCACGTTGGCCAAAACACGAAATGGACCGCGTTTTCAAAAGATATTGCGGGCAAACACAGACATTTGCATCCGGACGGGATTACATTTCTCAGAGGACCTCTGAGTTCGGCAAAAAACAGTAGGTAAATTGCTCTGGAATTCTTATGGAGGTCGTCTGAGAAAAACACAGACGTCCCGATTCGGACGGGATTAAAAACACAGAGGACCTCTGAGAAGCACGAGTTTCTCAGAGGTCCCCCTGTAAAACTAATCCCGTCCGAATAGGGCTTATGTCTGTGTTTTTCTCTAACGACCTCCGTAAAAATTCCAGGGCAATTTACTGTTTTTCGTCGAACTCAGAGGTCCTCTGAAAAATTTAACCTTGGATGCGAATGTTTGTGTTTGCCAGCCATATATTTTAAAAACGCGGTTCTTTTCGTGTTTTGGCCAACGTGATCTACCTTAAGGTCTTACTAACGCGCCAGTCCCATTTATTCATTTTTACGTTACATAAAATCACAGATGCCATGGGGGACACGTTGAAACTCAAGCGTTGTTTGGAAAAACTAATCCCGTCCGAATATTGATAAGTTTTTACTGCAATCAATATTTCCGCTATTAACAGGGTGTGGCTCTTAAAACACTAAAGCATACACTGATTCAGAAACAGTAAAAACTATGTATATATTTTGATTATCGTTTTGAATCTGACCCCCAACAAAAATCCTTTACAAAAATGCAATTATCCCAGCTTTTTGTTAAAAATTTTGTATTTTCGAAGAAACCTACCAATTTTTGAGAGGGCATAAAAGGAAACAAATAAAAACAAAATTAAACATTTTTTTCAGTTTTGTTTGTTTGAAAGCAGAGGGTTTGTTCTTTCATTTGATATATTATATATTTATAGAAAGAAAAATTCTGGAAGCATTACACATCTGGAAAATTATAAAAAATGCTGGCACTGGCTGGAAAAGAGTTAAAGGGATAGTTCAGCCAAAAAGGAAAACTTAATTGTTTGTCACTTAAAATATAGGGCAAGTTCATTGGAGATATTTGTTTAACACTTTTGGGAAGTTTAAAGAGGTGGGGTAACCATCCACTACCATAGTAACCAGAAAACCCAAAACAACACTTTTAAAAAGTTTGCATTTGGGTTCTGCAAAAAAGACATTGGGGATCAAATGACAGGAGGGTCATTAATAAATAATGGCAAAAGCCCCATTGACTTCCATAGTATTATTTTTTCCTACTATGGAAGTCAATGGGTCTTCTGACCAGTTTGGTTATAAACATATGTCAAAATGTTCTCCTTCGTATTTATCAGAACAAAGAAATTTTACAGGTTTGTGAATAAATGATGACAAAATGTTACATATTTAGCGAACTATCCCTTTAAGAATCTCATGAAAATATATAATGCTAAAAACAAAATAAACAAAACTGACTTTGCATAAAGAAAACATATTGCCATCCATAAATACATAACAATATAGTAGTAATATTATAATAGTAATATTTTACATGAAAGGGTTAACAAGTCAGAGGTCAAACCTTTCTTGAGGAGTGCGTCCAGGTAACATTGTAGTTAAAGTTTGGGTTATTTGTGGTACAGCTGATTTGAAGTGTCTCTCCCACCAATCTGACATACTCGTTTCTTTGCAAAAATACATACGGAGGAAAACGTAGTCCTGGAAATATATCAACACCGATATCTGTTATCCTTCTTGACGTAAATGTTAATAATGTAGTAACTGCTTATTGCACAATTTCAACAATTTTGGCATTTACTCACTTTGTATGACGTTAATTTTGAAAGTCTTTGAAACTTTCTCAATTCCCCTTACTCTCGCACTGCACACATAGTCTGCGTTGTATCCGGGGTGAACGTTTCGAATCAGAACACCCTTCTTGGGGTCATAGGTGATGTTCATGCCATGAGGCAGAGCTGATTTGTTATCCATACGAAATGTAAAGTCTGTGGCGTTGGGGTCGGTCAGTAGACACGGTAACAGCAGATCTTCACCTTCTTTCCGCACGTAACTAAGAGGTGTGCTTGGGCTCACGAACAGAACCTCTGGATCTGTAAGATATTTATGTTGTTGTACACTTTTGTTTATTACACTTTCTTGTTAAAGATCATCAGATAAAATCAAAGATTTATGACATTTGAGGCCAAGTTTATTAGCCATCTTTAAACATCGTTTTCTGGAGCAAAATTTGAGCAAAACGCCAACTATTTATAACAATTTATCCTAACATCACTTTCCAAAAACTACGCTGGAGACCCCTGGTCTAGAATGATAAAGCGTGCAATAGTACAAGTTTGATCTTTCAACCTTTTTAAAAAAAGAAAAAAGAGCCACTTCTACACCACAGCACTTCTGTTTTGTTCCTTCATCCGCAGGGTGTCTAAAGTTCAAAACAACAAATGTCTCTTCACTTACCCCTCACAAACACATGCAGAGAGGAAGATTCATTCGATTTATCTTTGCTGATGTAACTACAGGTGTATGTGCCAGTAAATTCCACTGTGGCTTTATCCACATGAAAACTCCGGATGTTTCCCGTTCCTTTGGAGATGTAGCGTTTGTGTTTATTCAGCCGAGGAACCCATGTTACTGGTCCATCACCTTCACACATCAGATGAAGAGGAGAACCAGAGTCCAGAATCACATCAGTACCCGACAGGACATCAGAGTTCACGAAGATCTTGAGTTGAGACCAACCTGTCAATCAAATGGCAGTTGATGATGTCACATATGATCTGATACTACAGCATTCAATACGTTAACTAAAGACATACAGTAAGAGACCATGTTAAGATCTCTGATATCTTGTGGTCACACCATCAAAGTGTCTTTAATAAAGTTTAGGAAGAAGTAAACAGTGTAAAATGTGATATAACATGCTAAAACCACATACACATTTCTTTTATATAGGAAAGGTTTAAATGTGAATGTCTGACATGATGACTGTGGCCAATTTCGTAAACACAACCACAATTTCTGAAGATCCTTTCTGTTTCACAAAATGTTCTTTGTGGTGTAAAAAGTTCTTCAAATTATAAAATGGTAAGGAAGAAATTGCTCATCTAAGAACCTTTGACTGAATGGTTCCTTGAGGAACCAAAATTGTTATGGCTTTGCTGTAAAGAACCTTTTGTAGCACCTTGCTTTTAAGAGTGTGTTTATGATTTGTACTCCCCAATCAGCAGAAAACGTCTTAATCCTTCTTTCACTTCTGCTTTATTTTTTGAGACACACACTGTTTGTGCACGCACGCACTCACGCACACCCCACCCACACACACAATCAAATTCTGACCCACTGCATTTTCAACATGAACCCCCATATTTTTTGTCATAAACACGCATCGGCTCCTCAATAGACACCTGTATTACTTCAACATCTTAATCAAACCTACAGATTTTTAAAGTATCTTACTACTTCATAAGATCAACAAATAATAATTGATGACCGGCCATTCAATTATTTGAAAATAATGCACACCCAAGGTGGTAATGCGGCAAAACGTGAAGCGGAAGTACACTGCGGGTGTGCATTATTTTTAATTATACCACGGGGTTGTTGAATGATTTATTCTGATTTGGGGAGAAATGTTCCACGGGTATGCATTATTTTTTAATAAACGCGCACAAATGTCTTAAAATAACTCCCAGAGCAATGTCTGTGGTAACCGTGGTATAAGCAGAATATTTCACTCTGGTTCTTTGAATTATTTGAAAATAATGCACACTCGTGGTGTAACGGCACAACATGAATTAGGATATGCATTATTTTCTAATAATAACGGCCCTTCGTCAATAATTCCTTACATAATTCACAGGATCAGAGTCAGTTATTTCTTACATAATTCCAAGAATTGGTGTCAATTATTCCGCTTATACCACGGTTATCAAAGACATTGCTCTGGTGGTTATTTTAAGACATTTGAGAGGTTAGGTGTTAGGTTCTCATTCTCATTTATAATAACAGCCCTGTGGTATAACCAAATATAACTGAGCCCATTAGCGGTGCTTTCCAAATGGCACCAGCAGACAGAAAGTTAATAAACAGAAACATGTCTATAGTATTCAAAAGAGCACACAAACACTTCAGTCACAGGTTTAGAAAATGACAAACTTCATCAGTGCTGTTCACATGATCATTCAGGATTGACCACATCTAAAGAACAAGTCAAATACAATATACAGTAAGAAAGCCAACTGGAAACTTTTCTGTATCTTAGAGAGTTAATTTTAGATACAGTAATGTAAAACACACACTGCACATATCCCTAAACCCTGCTGAAAAACAATAGAAACCATCACAGAAATTCTATTGGTTTATATTAAAATACCATTAGAAAGAAAGAAAGAAAGAAATACAGATACAAAGCTTTGTCACTGAGGTGGTACCCTCAAAGGTTCATTTTTGTACTTTTATACAACACATTGAAATGTTGTAAAATATTATACCCTAAGGAGCTACCAGTTAAATAGTACAAAACATTTACCGAGACCTTTAAAGGTATACAATAGTTCCAAAAACTACAACATTGTATTGTTTTGTATATCTTACATGTAAAGGTAAAAACAGAACCTCAGGGTACCACCCCAGCAAATTCTGACAGTGTACCATTACAACCACTACACAATTCCTTTTTGTAGTGTGTTTTGGGGCATATTCCAGGATTTAATGGTCCTACCAAAAAAAGAACACATACCAGACCCACAGAGTCCATTATAGTTTCCATTACAACCAATAAAATTCCTATTAAAACAATTAAATTTAATAGAATTTCTCCAATGGTTTCTATTTTTGGTTTTTAGCAGTGAAGATAAAAATTTTAGTTTTACTTTTAAAGCAATTTAGAAAAATGCACTAAACAAAATCATGAGACGCTCGTTTCCATTATTACACCATCATCAAAAACACTTTTCATCTGTACTGTATGTTTCATAAACGCACAAAGATGATGTTTAACAACCAAACATGCCATTTTAAAAATCAGCTGCTCTAACATCTTAAAATCTCTTTAAAACTTTTGAGTCTGAGCTAAATAAGCTTTGAGATGCAAGTTGTGATTTGTTCCCCATCTAATTTGTTGTTGTTACTCAATATCATAAGTGTTGAGACCAGATGAGATTCTTACCATGGGCTCGACTGTCCAGCAGTCCTAAAACGAAAATGAACAGAAGCATCATGGACCTGATCCCGGGCCAGAGATGATCCTGTTCAAGTGTTTCAAGTGTGTCTTGAGTTAGTTTCTGCTCTGAGGAAATAAGGAATGATTTCAATGTCCTTCAACAGTGACTTCTCATTTTAGTTGACGGATGTGACACATCTGGAAAATCAGCTGACCAGATATAATTTTACAGGAAATCAATATTATTTTCTTTACATAAACCAATTCTTCTTATCAATTGGAAATGAATTAAGCATGCACAAGCAAAATGCAAACGGCAAAAGTGATTAAAGAATTAAAGTTTTTTAGCTTAAAACAACTGTTTAATATCTTCTTAATATCAATTCTACTTATCAAAATATTATGTGTTTTTAAATATTTAAAGATAATCTGTGTTGAAAAAAAATCTTTTCAGTGACTGTTCAGGAAAAAAATTCATTGAATCAAAATTAAATGAACCAATTAAGTCCATACTGGAAGTAAAATCCACAAAAAGAAAAAAATAAATAATAAAACTAGTAACAGCTTCCAAATATTTTCCTTGCTAATCTCATCACCTGTGGAATTGACTGTAGTGAAGAAATGTTCTGCTGTTAGTCCCAGTTACATCCAATCTGAAATCATCTTGAGACAAACAGGTCTCATATGGTAACACTATGGTCTTACATCTCCATCATGGTATTCAAGTGAATCAAATGTGAATCCTGTGCACTAAGAACTGGGAGTTTGCCTATGTCAGCTTGAACAAGACTTTCCACTGTTCTGACAGCCACATGATCAGAGCGCTTAATCTGACTTTACCGTCTATTTATGTGTGAAAAATGGCCATCAACCGGCTCCTTGTAGAGCATATGAGCTCCAGCTGTCTTCTGCGTCCCACAAAAACATTTCTGCTGATAACCAATTTTTGCTCATGAGTCATTTCAGTGTTTAGGGACTTATTTTGGTTTCGAGTCTAAGGCATTAAACTCCAAATGAGCTGCAGAAAACCAAACTCTCAAATCTTCTACAGGTTAAATAAAAACAAAGGCTGATGTATTTTTTTTACCGTTCTTAGTTTATTATACAGAACATAGAATATGTAAAACAACAATGTACAAAAGATCTATACAAAAATATACTTGTAAACATACATAAAGCTTTGGTACCTTAGAGTGTGTAACTTCATTATTATACTTGTAGTGAATTGTGCAATTTATTAAAGTCTTGTGCATACATAGAAATGTCTAGTGTTAAAGTCAGGAATATTAAGCCCTTGTTTTTGCAAGAAAATACGACTTTACGTTACTACTGTAACTTTGTGCTTAAGGATTTTTAACTGACAGATGGAGGATGAATTTATTTTTGATACGATACGATTTAAAAAAACATCAAAAAGTGTGGGCTTCTACTGTACAATTTAAAACCAATGAGAAGCTAACCCCTGGTTTAACAGACAAGGCTTAAAGGGAAACTCCACTTTTTTTGAAAATATGCTCATTTTTCAGCTTCACTAGAGTTAAACATTTCAATTTTAGCGTTTTGGAATCTATTCAGCCGATCTCCGGGTCTGGCGGTACCACTTTTAATATAGCTTAGCATAATCCATTGAATCTGATAAAACCATTAGCATCTTGCTCAAAAATGACCAAAGAGTTTTGATATTTTTCTTATTTAAAACTATTGTGTACTAAGACCGACAGAAAATTAAAAAGTTGAGATTTTATAGGCCGATATGGCTAGGAACTATACTCTTATTCTGGCATAATAATCAAGGACTTTGCTGCCGTAACATGTGTGCAGCAGGCGAAATTATATTACGCAGCACTCGAAAAAACTCCCCTTGGTAACTTTCAGTATCTTGGGACTATTTTCGGGCACTAAATAATATCATTTCGCCATGCTAATGGTCTAATCAGATTCAATGGATTATGCTAAGCTATGTTAAAAGGGGGTACCGCCAAACCCGGAGATCAGCTGAATGGATTCCAACAGTAAAACTCAATTGTTTAACTCTAGGGGAGCTTGAAAACAAGCCTTTTTTCAAATAAATGGAGTGTCCCTGTAAGGCTACTCCTAGACTAATGTTGGGTTCACACCAGATGCGTTTGAGATGTCGAAATTCGTGTTTAACGTGCGTAGTTGGACGCTTGAACATTTTGAGTGTACTTCATTCCCATGTGAAAGTCGCATGTGAAATTTTAATCATCAAGACATTCGGACAGGAAATCCGCGTCATGGGAGGCTTCTGCAACTTTGCTCACTTCTTGTAATCACATCACTACTAGTGCAAGTTCCTGATTGGTTAACGCGGCGTGTTTTTCCGCCAAAGTTAAAATATTTCAACTTGCGGTTTCCCCTGGCAACGCTCAATTCGTGCCATTTGCGCTGCGCTAAACGGCTCATTCGCCAGCGAAACATCCAGACATGCGTCAACGCATGTTTACATCCACTTAACATTGAAATCACTCGCGCTTGACGCCTCTATCGCAGCTGGTGTGAACGCAGCATTAAACACATGTTTGAGATGCCTCAATTGAAAATAACTTTTACTGACATATCTTAAAATCTACCAGTGCCATTGATTGGTCTCAAGATACATATCAGTAACGTCTTTTTTAAATGCATGTTAATATGAAGCCTTGTCTGTTAAACCAGGCTATAATGTTTATTTGTTGCCTTGTGTTCTATTGTATTGTTTTGTGTGCCGAGTTGAATGGTATGTTGTGTATTTTGTATATTGTACAGTAAAGTATAGTGTTTTGTGTATAAAATGTATGTACAGATTTGTGTATGGGTATTTGTATCTATCATGAAGTAATTTGGAGGTTGCTTCACTAGAATTTGATAATGTAAAGTGACAATAACAGATCTGATCAATTTCAATGAAAAAAATTGAGTTTAAAAGTTTAAAATAAGGCGATTTAGATGAAAAACACTAAAGACTGTATCGTAATGTACCTTAAATTCATCATCATTTAGATTTTAGACTTATGAGGAACATATTGTACAGCTTGGCACAGGAACAGAAAAGATAACAGCTGGCTCATCAATCTCATACAAAATCAATCCATTCATGTTCTTTGACCGTTCCCTTTAAAACAGGTTTATGTAAAATAGGTGAAACCAAATTAAAATTACATATAATTACTTTAGCTTGTGTTTCATATATTTTCTTCAATTACCCATAGACGTTAAAGTGCAATTTTGCTACAAGAATCTCAAAAAAAAAAAAAAAAAAAAATTCAGATGTAAAAGAAATATATCCAAAGATATAAAATCAAAAAATCTGAAGTTGTCTGCATGTAGTGATATTCAAAATTATTCAAAATAGCAGTGAATGCATTATAACACATTAAAACACAAATTAATAATCTTCGTCAAGATCTGTGCAGATTTACAGATTGAAGTAAAAAAAAAAACATTTAAAAGCACATAAAAACATATATAGCTAAAAGATGAACTGCTTGTATGTTTGCTTTAGTCTATAATACTGAGAGTTGTACCAAGTTATTAAAAATGATAAAAAACTGACAAAAACGTGATCAAAATTCTCAAGAAGTCTTAGATTTCTGCTGTAGTTTTATACATTTTAATGCTAAAGTCAGCTATTGATGTACAACGTTTCTAATAATTTGCTAAAAATGCAAGATTTTACTTCATTGTCACAAGAAAGTCAAAGGAAACTCTCTTCCACATCTGAGGTTTCTGAACGCTCCTGCAGCAGTTGCTCCTGATCGGGTTCAGTACTTGGGGTTTCCATGGAGACCGTCTCCTCATCAGAGCTCATGAAACTGTGAAAGAGAGAGAGAGAGAGAGAGACCTTTACCATCCAACCACACAAACAAAGTAAATCACTCCATCACGGCTATACACCTCCAGAGGGCGCTATTTATTATTTATTTAATCATATTAATAATAATATTAATTAGTTTATAATTTCTCATCATCATGGGGTCATAAGAAATCCTAATAATCATGTTAATGTTTAAATTCAACCAGAAGCATCTTCCCTAATGTGCTCAGACCCCTATACATGCCCCACATACATTTAAATGCGAAGGTCACAGCAGCACATTAGTTTTTTAAGGGTCTGTTTAAAAAAGGTACATTTGGTCATTCTTAAATTAGAAATTGCTCTGGTTTGCACAGATTATTCATCCGTATTCCTGAAAGAAAAGGGAAGTGAGCCTTCTGCTAGAGGAAGAGCTCGGACTTCATCTTTTCTTCTGTGGTTTCAAATGGTTTGATTTATTTCTGATCACACAGGAAGTCTGAGATACCTCAGGGTGCTTTCCACCAGCACCATCACATCCTCAGATTCATCCTCTGGCTTTGGGTCCGGAATGGGAATGATGTACTCGTTGTGCAGAGCCTCCGCGACCCCTCCATCGGTCTGAGGACGAGGAGTTGGGATGGGCTGAGGTCTTGGAGAAAACTCAGAGAGGGTCTCTGGAAACGGTGCAGTGGGAATCGGGGACTTCACGCGAACCACAGCAGGGTGATCGCTTGTCAGAAAGTTGTTGTTGACTTGAGTGTATCTCTGACAGACAAATATTAAAATTAGGATTGTAGGCAATATGCAGAACGAGGCAACCAAAGAAATGAAAACGTAGAGGAAACCTTTTTATATCCATCCGACAGAAGGTTCCCCATTGAGTGCACTAGAAAGGAGAACTCTGGTCGTGTCTCAAACTTTTCATCCCAACATTTCTTCATGATCTCATAACTGGAGGGGGAACAACGTAAACTCCATTTAAACCAAACCCAAATTCTGATTTAAACAAGCCTAAAAAAAACTTCCGGAAGCCAAAGTCTGTTATTAACCTCTCATTCCTGTGAACAGATGTGCAAATGAAATATATATGTATAAATTAAAATTCTCTCATAATTTTTTCATCCTCATGTTGTTCTAAACCAGTATGAATTAATTTTTTTCTGGTGAACATAAAAGAAGATATTTTGATAAATGAAGGTAAGCACACAGCTGATTGTAACCATTGACTTCCAAAAATGATGAAATTCAATGGTTATCATCAACTGTATGCTTACCATCATTTATCAAAATATCTTCATTTATCAATACTTACATAATATTTGTTTTCCTACTATGGAAGTCAATGGTTACAATCAGCTGTGTGCTTATCATAATTTTTTTTAAATATCTTCTTTTGTGTTCATCAGATAAAAGAAATAAAAAGTTTAGAACAACATGAGGATGAGTAAATGATGACAGAATTTCCATTTTTGGGTGAACTATCCCTTTAAGTGATAGATATGAATATATAATACATAATTCAGGGGATTGTATTTGTTTGTTTATTGTTATTTAAATAGCTGGAGTGAGAACATACATTTCATCTGAGGCGTATGAAGGTTTGGCCATACGGTAACCTTGCTTCAGAGCGCTGTAAAATAACTCATTCATCGGCAGGTCTGGATACGGGGTTCCACCTGCAACATCACACAGAAGATAAACCAACAATAAAACACTTTATGTTATATTTACCAAAGCAATATTGTCTTATAGAAGCAGCAAAGTTCATAAACGAAACATATACATACATACATACATACATACATACATACATACATACACACACACACACACACACACACACACACACACACACACACACAGGTGTGTTTTATTTATTATAATATGATAATAAAAAAGTATTTTAGTGATTTTACTTAATAAAAGTTGTGTTGATGACACACACACATATACAGTATATACATTACTGTGCAAAAGTCTTAGGCCTCCATGCCAGAATTATTTTGTTGTTAATATATAATTGTTTCTCCGTCTCTTTAACAGAATACATCCAGAAAATACAGGAAATGTGTATTATAGTATTAAAAACTGTATAAAAATGTAAACTGATGTGTCAAGTTTTTAGGGTAAACTCCCCTTCCACTTGAGCAATAGCAGGAAACTGCAGGATCTCTTAAAGGAATAGTCCATTTTCTTAAAAGAAAAATCCAGATAATTTACTCACCACCATGTCATCCAAAATGTTGATGTCTTTCTTTGTTCAGTCAAGAAGAAATTATGTTTTTTGAGGAAAACACTGCAGGATTTTTCTCATTTTAATGGACTTTAACAGAGCCCAAAATTTAATACTTAACTCAACACTTACCTTTTTTTGTTCAACGGAGTTTCAACGGACTATAAGCGATCCGAAACGAGGCATAAGGGTCTTATCTAGCAAAACGATTGTCATTTTTGACAAGAAAAATAAAAAATATGTACTTTTAAACCACAACTTTTCGTGCAGGTCTGGTCCAGCGTGACTTAACGTAAATGCGTAGTGACGAAGGGAGGTCACGTGTTACATATATAAAACGCACATTTGCGGGCCATTGTAAACAATAAACTGCCAAAAAGACATTAATTAGTATCAGTTGACATACAACAACGTAGGAACGGTCCTCTTTCAAGACGCTTGTAAACACTTGTGCGGAGTTTCGCGTTCGTCCTCTGTGACCTCTTGACGTCATGACGTATTGCGTGGGGTCAGCTGGCGCATCACGACCGGATCTACATGACGAGAAGTTGTGGTTTAAAAGTGTATATTTGTTATTTTTATTGTCAAAAATGACAATCGTTTTGCTAGATAAGACCCTTATGCCTCGTTTGGGATCGTTTAGAATCCTTTGAAACTCTGTTGAAAAAAAAAACGTTAAGTGTTGAGTTAAGTATTAAATGTTGGGCTCTATTAAAGTCCATTAAAATGAGAAAAATCCTGCAATGTTTTCCTCAAAAAACATAATTTCTTCTCGACTGAACAAAGAAAGACATCAACATTTTGGATGACATGGTGGTGAGTAAATTATCTGGATTTTTCTTTTAAGAAAATGGACTAATCCTTAAAACCTAAATAAAATTAACTCATAATTTTTTAATTTGAAAGAAATTAGTCTTTTTACTTCATTCTGCTCAAAACGCTCAAGATGTGTTTAGTGCCAAGAGAGGTCACACTAAACACCGACGATGCCTAAAGAAGACATTTAGTCCTGAAAATAATTTTTTTTGTACATAATTTCCTGTATTTTCTGTTTGTATCATAATAAAAAAGTGAAAAATAAATATGGATGAACATTAAAACTTCTAAAACAACAAGTCTGGTGGTGGTGGCCTAAGACTTTTGCACAGTAGTGTATATGCAACTTTCATAAAGTTAAATGACCAACTGTGCATTGTTTGGTGCAGCGATCATAGATGTGTATTATCATAAATAACACACAGCTATTCTGCCCTACAAAGGCTAAGTGCAGTAACTACGCAAACACTGAAACTGAGAAAAATGCCATTAAAGTTTTTTACACCAGCCAGTTAAACCTGTAACTTTAATTTTGGCACACGTTTCTCTGAAATGGGAAACAGGAGACTTACTGCACTTTGGCTTTGTAGGGCAGTATTGACCAATCAGAATCAAGGTCTAAAACTGACCGTTTTATAAGTAATAATCATTATTACACAAACATGTGAACTAAATGAATGGTTTGAAGAACCCACCCAGAGTGAAAATCTCCCACAGTAAGATGCCGTAAGACCAGACGTCACTCAGTGAGGTGTACAGGTTATGAAAGATGCTCTCTGGTGCCATCCACTTCAGTGGGAGAAAAGTCTGGAGAAAAAAAATGTAAATCTTCACTTAGCATCACAAGACATCCAGTTCATTTCAAATTCACATCTTTGACTTGTACAGTTCTTCGATTACGGTGTTAATATACTCAGATCACACTGCACTGAGAGGATGGCGGGAGATGGTGAGTGGTGGACATACGCTGCCTTTGGAGATGTAGTTGTTATCGTGCATGATGTCTCTGGCCAGGCCAAAGTCACAGATCTTGGCCAGTTTGCCTTCACAGATCAAAACGTTTCTGGCTGCCAGATCCCGATGGACACACTGAAAAACACATGCGAGATAAAAACAGATTTTTTAGGCTTTGAAGACAAAATAGATAATGATGTATGTCTGTGTGCATAGAATCAAACGTAGTAAATAAGAAATTGAAATATTAAATTTGACAAATACTCACATTCTTTGCTGCGAGAAACTCCATGCCTTTCGCCACCTGATAACTGAAACCCACAAGATCAATGTAACTCAGAACTGGAGAATCACTGATGGCCAGAGACTGGTCTACTCTGTGACCTGCAATACACACACACACACACAAAGTGAGGAGTCTTCACAATGATACCAAAATCCCTTTAGGGAAGTCGCGCCACTAGGCGGCCATCTTTGCAACACCTCCAGGGGGCAAGTATTTCAGTCAGGCAGGACTAAAGTCCCACCTACTTGAATGTGCAAAGACAGATATCTCTAGAAACACATCCCAAAAATTATGAATTAACAACATATTTCTGGCCAAAAGTTATCTTTCGTTTCTTAATCTGAAATTAAATTTTAACTTCTGCTTAAGCGCACAGGTTGGCAAGCGCCTCATGCCACTCTATACACAGCCCCCCAGAGAATCGTTGATTGGTCCTCTTAACGGGAACGCTGGACTTCCGTTGCCAGAGCGGCCATATTGAGCTTTACATTGTCCCTATTCATAGCATTAGTAGTACATAGTACTCATTTCCCGCGAGCCATTTTTCGAAAAGTTGCCCCCCAGCATTTTTCATCATTTTCACAAAACGCCTTCCAGGAAATTTTTTTCTAAAAATATATAAACATACAAATACATAAAATGAAAGAACAGATCCTCTGCTTTCAAAAAAACAATAAAATAAAACAGGGAAAAAAACTCATCCTATCTATTTTTTTCTGCTTATAAACTCTTTAAGGTGCAGTGTGTAAATTTTAGCGACTTGCAAATTGCAATCAACAGCTTAGTCCACTGCTCACCCATCGCTTTTGAAATGCATAGAGAAGCTACGATAGCCACCACCAGAAAACTGTCATCATCAGAGACAACTTAGTAAAAAAAAGTTTGTCCGTTAAGGGCTTCTGTAGAAACAAGGCGGAACAAAATGGCGACTTCCACGTAAGGGGACCCTCAGTGTATGTAGATAAAAACTTCTCATTCTGAAGTAATAAAAACATAACAGTTCATCATAAAAAGGTCTTTATACACATATAGTTTTGTATATTATTTTGCATTTCTGTCAAGAGATATTTTAAAAAATTACGCACTGCACCTTTAAATATGGGTATTTTTCTTTAAAAAGACAAAATTTTTGATCAAAAACTGAAGTAATTGCATTTTTGCGAAGGAATTTTGTTAGAGATCAGATTCAGAATGATTATCAAAACATACACAGAGTTTAAAATTAGTACATAACATTTTGGCTTAAGTTTTTTCATAAATTGGGTAAAAATAAAAATTCATCAGGAACGTTTTTTAAATGCAAATGTTTTCTCTTAATTGACGAGATAACTTGTCAATGGCGGGGAAAGAGTTAATCTAGTTATATCCAATATTTTTGATGATACACACTGATGCAAATACAAATATACAGCTAAATATCCGAGTGTGGTAATTCTATAAGAACTCCAAGGTTTTTTATAATTTCATGTATTTTGGAAGGTAAACAAATAATTATGTTGGCTTGACAAAGCCAACATACTGTTCTTCGATCTAAGCTTATTATTATTATTATTAGTGGTGCTTGCATTTATGCAAGGCATCACTATTACTATTGCTCATACTTATTATTTATTTATATCTTTATTTATTATTCTTATATCTGGACACTTTTTCGGCGCGTAACTCGTCCCACACGGTTTGTCGTAGACCAATAAAACAGGGCTCAAAATGACCGGCTTATTGAGGACACGTCTGCTATGACTTTTATAAGGGATCGGGTGCAGGATTTCCGAAAGGGGGGCGAAAAACCACCCGAAAAATCCCATTGACTTAACATTGCGCCCAACTTTGACGAGTCATAGCTCCGCTCAAGGATTTTATAGAAACATGTGGGTTACAACATTTGAAGAGGGTGGTAGACTCTGTAACAACATGGATCACAATGGGGTGTAAGTTGTACCCCTGGGGTGTAAGAGGTGCCCAAAAATGCCCAATGAAAAGTCAATGGGGCAAAATCCCATAGACTTAACATTGGAAAAATTTTGACGCGTCATAGGTACGAGTGAGGATTTCATAGAAACATGTGGGTTACATTATTTGAAGAGGGTGGTAGGCTATGTAAGAACATACATGACATTGGGGTGTAAGTTGTACCCCTGGGGTGTAAGAGGCACCCGAAAATTCCCATTGACTTATAATGGGGCAGGAAACATGCCCATATAAGGGAATAAAAAAGTTCCAGATGGGATATCTTCGCTTTACAATGTCGTAGAGACACGGGGGTTGGACCGTTTTACTCATGACTCAGAGTGTAATCATTATGGGATGCCAATTTTTTCCCTAGCAACCAAATACAGTACCCTAGCAACAGAGTAAACAAAGCCTTATATCTCCGCACCAGAACATCGTAGATACACGGGGGTTGGACCTTTTGACTTGTGACTCGGAGTGTAATCATTATGGGATGCCATTTTTTTCCCTAGCAACCAAATACAGTACCCTAGCAACAGAGTAAACAAAGCCTTATATCTCCGCACCAGAACATCGTAGAGACACGGGGGTTGGACCGTTTGACTAGTGACTCAGAGTGTAATCATTATGGGATGCCAATTTTTTCCCTAGCAACCAAATACAGTACCCTAGCAACAGAGTAAACAAAGCCTTATATCTCCGCATCAGAACATTGTAGAGACACGGGGGTTGGACCTTTTGACTTGTGACTCGGAGTGTAATCATTATGGGATGCCATTTTTTTCCCTAGCAACCAAATACAGTACCCTAGCAACAGAGTAAACAAAGCCTTATATCTCCGCACCAGAACATCGTAGAGACACGGGGGTTGGACCGTTTGACTAGTGACTCAGAGTGTAATCATTATGGGATGCCAATTGTTTCTCTAGCAACCAAATACAGTACCCTAGCAACAGAGTAAACAAAGCCTTATATCTCCGCATCAGAACATCGTAGAGACACGGGGGTTGGACCGTTTGACTCGTGACTCGGAGGGTAATCACTAGTGGATGCCATTTTTTCCCTAGCAACCAAATACAGTACCCTAGCAACAGAGTAAACAAAGCCTTATATCTCCGCATCAGAACATCGTAGAGACACAGGGTTTGGACCGTTTGACTGGTGACTCGGAGGGTAATCACTAGTGGATGCCATTTTTTTCCCTAGCAACCAAATACAGTACCCTAGCAACAGAGTAAACAAAGCCTTATATCTCCGCATCAGAACATCGTAGAGACACGGGGGTTGGATCGTTTGACTCGTGACTCGGAGGGTAATCACTAGTGGATGCCATTTTTTCCCTTAGCAACCAAATACAGTACCCTAGCAACAGAGTAAACAAAGCCTTATATCTCCGCATCAGAACATCGTAGAGACACGGGGGTTGGACCGTTTGACTCATGACTCGGAGGGTAATCACTAGTGGATGCCATTTTTTCCCTAGCAACCAAATACAGTACCCTAGCAACAGAGTAAACAAACCCTTATATCTCCGCATCAGAACATCGTAGAGACACGGGGTTTGGACCGTTTGACTCGTGACTCGGAGTGTAATCACTAGTGGATGCCAATTTTCTCCCTAGCATCCAAATACATTACCCCAGCAACAGAGTAAACAAAGCCTTTTATCTCCACATCAGAACATCGCAGAGACACGGGGGTTGGACCGTTTGACTCGTATCTCGGAGTGTAATCACTAGTGGATGCCAATTTTTTCCCTAGCAACCAAATACAGTACCCTAGCAACAGAGTAAACAAAGCCTTATATCTCCGCATCAGAACATCGTAGAGACACGGGGGTTGGACCGTTTGACTCGTGACTCGGAGGGTAATCACTAGTGGATGCCATTTTTTCCCTAGCAACCAAATACAGTACCCTAGCAACAGAGTAAACAAAGCCTTATATCTCCGCATCAGAACATCGTAGAGACACGGGGTTTGGACCGTTTGACTGGTGACTCGGAGGGTAATCACTAGTGGATGCCATTTTTTTCCCTAGCAACCAAATACAGTACCCTAGCAACAGAGTAAACAAAGCCTTATATCTCCGCATCAGAACATCGTAGAGACACGGGGGTTGGATCGTTTGACTCGTGACTCGGAGGGTAATCACTAGTGGATGCCATTTTTTCCCTTAGCAACCAAATACAGTACCCTAGCAACAGAGTAAACAAAGCCTTATATCTCCGCATCAGAACATCGTAGAGACACGGGGGTTGGACCGTTTGACTCATGACTCGGAGGGTAATCACTAGTGGATGCCATTTTTTCCCTAGCAACCAAATACAGTACCCTAGCAACAGAGTAAACAAACCCTTATATCTCCGCATCAGAACATCGTAGAGACACGGGGTTTGGACCGTTTGACTCGTGACTCGGAGTGTAATCACTAGTGGATGCCAATTTTCTCCCTAGCATCCAAATACATTACCCCAGCAACAGAGTAAACAAAGCCTTTTATCTCCACATCAGAACATCGCAGAGACACGGGGGTTGGACCGTTTGACTCGTATCTCGGAGTGTAATCACTAGTGGATGCCAATTTTTTCCCTAGCAACCAAATACAGTACCCTAGCAACAGAGTAAACAAAGCCTTATATCTCCGCATCAGAACATCGTAGAGACACGGGGGTTGGACCGTTTGACTCGTGACTCGGAGGGTAATCACTAGTGGATGCCATTTTTTCCCTAGCAACCAAATACAGTACCCTAGCAACAGAGTAAACAAAGCCTTATATCTCCGCATCAGAACATCGTAGAGACACGGGGTTTGGACCGTTTGACTGGTGACTCGGAGGGTAATCACTAGTGGATGCCATTTTTTTCCCTAGCAACCAAATACAGTACCCTAGCAACAGAGTAAACAAAGCCTTATATCTCCGCATCAGAACATCGTAGAGACACGGGGGTTGGATCGTTTGACTCGTGACTCGGAGGGTAATCACTAGTGGATGCCATTTTTTCCCTTAGCAACCAAATACAGTACCCTAGCAACAGAGTAAACAAAGCCTTATATCTCCGCATCAGAACATCGTAGAGACACGGGGGTTGGACCGTTTGACTCATGACTCGGAGGGTAATCACTAGTGGATGCCATTTTTTCCCTAGCAACCAAATACAGTACCCTAGCAACAGAGTAAACAAACCCTTATATCTCCGCATCAGAACATCGTAGAGACACGGGGTTTGGACCGTTTGACTCGTGACTCGGAGTGTAATCACTAGTGGATGCCAATTTTCTCCCTAGCATCCAAATACATTACCCCAGCAACAGAGTAAACAAAGCCTTTTATCTCCACATCAGAACATCGCAGAGACACGGGGGTTGGACCGTTTGACTCGTATCTCGGAGTGTAATCACTAGTGGATGCCAATTTTTTCCCTAGCAACCAAATACAGTACCCTAGCAACAGAGTAAACAAAGCCTTATATCTCCGCATCAGAACATCGTAGAGACACGGGGGTTTGACCGTTTGACTCGTGACTCGGAGTGTAATCACTAGTGGATGCCAATTTTCTCCCTAGCAACCAAATACAGTACCCTAGCAACCGAATTAACAAAGCCTTATATCTTCGCATCAGAATATCGTAGAGACATGTGGGTTGAATTGTTTTACTTTTGGCTTGGAGTATAATCATATATTGTCCCCCGAAATTTGCCACGGCAAGCACCACTTCACATTTTCTTCAGGAAATGTACCTATCTAGTTAGTGGTGCTTGCATTTATGCAAGGCATCACTATTACTATTGCTCAGGGATATTATTATGTTGGCTTGAGAAAGCCAACATACTGTTGTTGCACTTAAACTTATTATTATTATTATTATTATTATTCTTTTTCTTCTGAGACTAAAATTTCTAACTCTAACTCGTCCTAGAGCTTTCAAGCTACAGCCATCAAACTTTGGACAGACTTTCGGTCTGATCTGACGAGGTGTGCTATATCTTTTCTAACTGATGGGACCTTCCGAATTCCTAAACGGGGCGCTGAAACACCCCAAAATTTCCATTGACTTAACATTGAGACAAACTTTGACGGGTCAAAGCTGCGAGTGAGAAACTTGTAGAAACTTGTGGCTTACCACATTTAAGGAGGCTGACAGGCTGTGTAAGAACATACCTCACAATGGGGTGTAAGCTATACCCCTGGGGTGTAAGAGGCCCCCAAATTTTCCCATTGACTTATAATGGGGCAGGAAACATGCCCATAAAAGGGAAAAAAAGCGTCCCAGATGGAATATCTTCACTTTAGAGTGTCTTAGAGACATGGGGGTGGGCTCATTTTACTCAAGCATCCAATCAGTCTCTTAGGATCACCCCAGAGATATTAAGCCACGCCCCTAGCAACAATTTTGGGTACCCTAGCAACATCTCCCATAGACTACCATTATAAAAAGCCCAGATGGATATCTTTGCACCAGAGTGTCATAGAGACATAGGGGTGGGCTCATTTTACTCAGGCATCCAATCAGTCTCTTAGGATTCTTATTGAGGTATTAAGCCACGCCCCTAGCAACAAAATATGAAGACCCTAGCAACATAATAAACAAAGCCTTATATCTCTGGATCTGAACATCGTAGAGACACAGGGGTTGGACCGTTTTTCTTGTGGCTTGAAGTGTAATCATTATGGGATGCCAATTTTTTCCCTAGCAACCAAACTTAGTACCCTAGCAACGGAATAAACAAAGCCTTATATCTCCGCTTCAGAACATCATAGAGACACGGGGGTTGGACCGTTTTACTTGTGGCTTGAAGTGTGATCATTAAGGGATGCCAATTTTCTCCCTAGCAACCAAACTTAGTACCCTAGCAACGGAATAAACAAAGCCTTATATCTCCGCATCAGAACATTGTAGAGACACGGGGGTTGGACCGTTTAACTTGTGGCTTGAAGGGTGATCATTATGGGATGCCAATTTTCTCCCTAGCAACCAAACTTAGTACCCTAGCAACGCAATAAATGTTAGCTTCATGCTAGCTTCTTGTTAATCATGCTAGCTTCATGCTAGCTTCATGCTAATCATGCTAACATCATGCTAGCTTCATGCTAATCATGCTAACTTCATGCTAGCTTCATGCTAATCATGCTAACTTCATGCTAGCTTCATGCTAATCATGCTAACATCATGCTAGCTTCATGCTAATCATGCTAGCTTCATGCTAGCTTCATGCTAATCATGCTAGCATCATGCTAGCTTCATGCTAATCATACTAGCATCATGCTAGCTTCATGCTAATCATGCTAGCTTCATGCTAGCTTCATGCTAATCATGCTAGCATCATGCTAGCTTCATGCTAATCATGCTAGCATCATGCTAGCTTCATGCTAATCATGCTAGCATCATGCTAGCTTCATGCTAATCATGCTAGCATCATGCTAGCTTCATGCTAATCATGCTAGCATCATGCTAGCTTCATGCAAATCATGCTAGCATCATGCTAGCTTCATGCTAATCATGCTAGCATCATGCTAGCTTCATGCTAATCATGCTAGCATCATGCTAGCTTTATTCTAATCATGCTAGCATCATGCTAGCTTCATGCTAATCATGCTATCATCATGCTAGCTTCATGCTAATCATGCTAACATCATGTTAGCATCATACTAGCTTCATGCTAATCATGCTAGCTTCATGCTAATCATGCTAGCATCATGCTAGCTTCATGCTAATCATGCTAGCATCATGCTAGCTTCATGCTTATCATGCTAGCTTCATGCTAATCATGCTAGCATCAAGCTAGCTTCATTCTAATCATGCTAGCATCATGCTAGCTTCATGCTAATCATGCTAGCATCAAGCTAGCTTCATGGTAAATCATGCTACCTTCATACTTAAACATACTAACAGCCAGATAGCCTACTAAACTAAACTTATGTCAAACCGTTTTAAACGTTCAGGCTACGCTTTCTCAAGCCAACATAAAGTTTGTCTTCAAACTTTACTATCTAGTTATTATTATATCTTTATTCTTATGTCTGCACAAATTTCGGCGCGTAACTCGTCCCGCACGGTTTGTCCTAGAGCTATAAAAGAGGGATCAACTTGACCGGATTATTGAGGAGATGCGGGCTATATCTTTTATAAGCAATCGGGTGCAAGATTTTCAAAAGGGGGGCGAAAAACCACCCGAAAAATCCCATTGACTTAACATTGGGCCAAACTTTGACGGGTCATACCTCCGCTCAAGGATTTTGTAAAAACATGTGGGTTACAACATTTGAAGAGGGTGGTAGGCTCTGTAAGAACATACATCACATTGGGGTGTAAGCTGTACCCCTGGGGTGTAAGAGGCACCCGAAAATTCCCATTGACTTATAATGGGGCAGGAAACATGCCCAAATAAGGGAATAAAAAAGTTCCAGATGGGATATCTTCGCTTTACAATGTCGTAGAGACATGGGGGTGGGCTCATTTTACTCAGACATCCAATCAATTTATCAGGATAGTCCCAGAGCTATTAAGCCACGCCCCTAGCAACCACTTTTAAGCACCCTAGCAACATAAAATTCAAACAGTTATATCTTGACATCAGAACATCGTAGAATCACGGGGGTTGGACCGTTTTACTCATGACTCGGAGGGTAATCACTGGCCGGATCATTGGCCACTCCCAAGCCACGCCCCTAGCAACCACATTGGAGCACCCTAGCAACCGAATAAACAAATCCTTATTTCTCTGCATCAGAACATCGTAGAGACACGGGGGTTGGACCATTTTACTTGTGACTCAGAGCGTAATAACTTGCGACATCATTGGCCACTCTCAAGCCACGCCCCTAGCAACCAAATATGAGCACCCTAGCAACCGAATAAACAAAGCCTTATATCGCTGCATCAGAACATCATAGAATCACGGGGGTTGGACCGTTTTACTCGTGACTCGGAGGATTATCACTGGCCGCATCATTGGCCACTCCCAAGCCACGCCCCTAGCAACCAAATTGGAGCACCCTAGCAACCGAATAAACAAATCCTTATTTCTCCGCATCAGAACATTGTAGAGACATGGGGGTTGGACCATTTTACTTGTGACTCAGAGCGTAATAACTTGCGACATCATTGGCCACTCCAAAGCCACGCCCCTAGCAACCAAATATAGTACCCTAGCAACAGAGTAAACAAAGCCTTATATCTCCGCATCAGAACGACGTAGAGACACGGGGTTTGGACCGTTTGACTCGTGACTCAGAGGGTAATCACTAGTGGATGCCATTTTTTTTCCCTAGCAACCAAATACAGTACCCTAGCAACAGAGTAAACAAAGCCTTATATCTCCGCATCAGAACATCGTAGAGACACGGGGGTTGGACCATTTTACTTGTGACTCGGAATGTAATCACTAGTGGGTGCCAATTTTTTCCCTAGCAACCAGATACAGTACCCTAGCAACAGAGTAAACAAAGCCTTATATCTCCACATCAGAACATCATAGAGACACAGGGTTTGGACCGTTTGACTCGTGACACGGAGGGTAATCACTAGTGGATGCCATTTTTTTCCCTAGCAACCAAATACAGTACCCTAGCAACAGAGTAAACAAAGCCTTATTTCTCTGCTTCAGAACATAGTAGAGACCGGGGGTTGGACCATTTTACTTGTGACTCGGCATGTAATCACTAGTGGATGCCATTTTTTCCCTAGCAACCAAATACAATACCCTAGCAACAGAGTAAACAAAGCCTTATATCTCCGCATCAGAACATTGTAGAGACACGGGGGTTGGACCGTTTGACTTGTGACTTGGCGTGTAATTACCAGTGGATGCCAATTTTCCCCCTAGAAACCAAATACAGTACCCTAGCAACAGAGTAAACAAAGCCTTATATCTCCGCATCAGAACATCGTAAAGACACGGGGGTTGAACCGTTTTACTTTTGGCTTGGAGTATAATCATAAATTTCCCCCGAAACTTGCCACGGCAAGCACCACTCACATTTTCTTCAGGAAATGTACCTATCTAGTTAGTGGTGCTTGCATTTATGCAAGGCATCACTATTACTATTGCTCATACTTATTATTTATAATTATTATTCTTCTTTTTCTGGACACTTTTTCGGCGCGTAACTCGTCCCGCACGGTTTAACGTAGTCCCACGAAAGAGGGCTCAAATCGACCGGATTATTGAGGAGAGGTGTGCTATGACTTTTATAAGGGATCGGGTGTAGGATTTCTGAAAGGGGGGCAAAAAACCACCCGAAAAATCCCATTGACTTAACATTGCGCCCAACTTTGACAGGTCATAGCTCCGCTAGAGGATTTTATAGAAACATGTGGGTTACAACATTTGAAGAGGGTGGTAGGCTCTGTAAGAACATGGATCACAATGGGGTGTAAGTTGTACCCCTGGGGTGTAAGAGGCACCCAAAAATTCCCATTGACTTATAATGGGGCAGGAAACATGCCCATATAAGGGAATAAAACAGTTCCAGATGGGATATCTTTGCTTTACAGTGTCATAGAGATAAGTGGGTGGGCTCATTTCACTCGGGCATCCAATCAGTCTCTCAGGATCATCCCAGAGCTATTAAGCCACGCCCCTAGCAACAATTTTGGGCACCCTAGCAACATCTCCCATAGACTGCCATTATAAAATGCCCAGATGGATATCTTTGCATCACACTGTCACAGAGACATGGGGGTGGGCTCATTTTACTCAGGCACCCAATCAGTCTCTCAGGATCCTTACATAGGTATTAAGCCACGCCCCTAGCAACCACTTTTGAGCACCCTAGCAACTTAAAATTCAAACAGTTATATCTCGGCATCAGAACATCGTAGAGACACGGGGGTTGGACCGTTTGACTCGTGACTCAGAGTGTAATCATTATGGGATGCCAATTTTTTCCCTAGCAACCAAATACAGTACCCTAGCAACAGAGTAAACAAAGCCTTATATCTCGGCAACAGAACATCGTAGAGACACGGGGGTTGGACCGTTTGACTCATGACTCAGAGTGTAATCATTATGGGATGCCAATTTTTTCCCTAGCAACCAAATACAGTACCCTAGCAACAGAGTAAACAAAGCCTTATATCTCGGCATCAGAACATCGTAGAGACACGGGGGTTGGACCGTTTGACTCGTGACTCGGAGTGTAATCATTATGGGATGCCAATTTTTTCCCTAGCAACCAAATACAGTACCCTAGCAACAGAGTAAACAAAGCCTTATATCTCCGCATCAGAACATCGTAGAGACACGGGGGTTGGACCGTTTGACTCGTGACTCAGAGTGTAATCATTATGGGATGCCAATTTTTTCCCTAGCAACCAAATACAGTACCCTAGCAACAGAGTAAACAAAGCCTTATATCTCCGCATCAGAACATCGTAGAGACACGGGGGTTGGACCGTTTGACTCGTGACTCAGAGTGTAATCATTATGGGATGCCAATTTTTTCCCTAGCAACCAAATACAGTACCCTAGCAACAGAGTAAACAAAGCCTTATATCTCAGCATCAGAACATCGTAGAGACACGGGGGTTGGACCGTTTGACTCGTGACTCAGAGTGTGATCATTATGGGATGCCAATTTTTTCCCTAGCAACCAAATACAGTACCCTAGCAACAGAGTAAACAAAGCCTTATATCTCAGCATCAGAACATCGTAGAGACACGGGGGTTGGACCGTTTGACTCGTGACTCAGAGTGTAATCATTATGGGATGCCAATTTTTTCCCTAGCAACCAAATACAGTACCCTAGCAACAGAGTAAACAAAGCCTAATATCTTCGCATCAGAACATCGTAGAGACACAGGAGTTGGATCGTTTTACTTTTGGCTTGGAGTATAATCATATATGTTCCCCAGAATTTTGCCACGGCAAGCACCACTCACATTTTCTTCAGGAAATGTACCTATCTAGTTATTAGTGGTGCTTGCATTTATGCAAGGCATCACTATTACTATCTTGCATACTTATTATTAGTGGTGCTTGCATTTATGCAAAGCATCACTATTACTATCTTGCATACTTATTATTATTAGTGGTGCTTGCATTTATGCAAGGCATCACTATTACTATTGCTCATACTTATTATTATTATTATTATTTTTATATCTGGACAAAATTTCGGCGCGTAACTCGTCCCGCACGGTTTGTCGTAGACACATGAATGAGGGCTCAAATTGACCGGTTTATTGAGGAGAGGTGTGCTATGACTTTTATAAGCGATCGGGTGCAGGATTTCCGAAAGGGGGGCGAAAAACCACCCCAAAAATCCCATTGACTTAACATTGGACCGAACTTTGACGGGTCATAGCTCCGCTCGAGGATTTTGTAGAAACATGTGGGTTCTAACATTTGAAGAGGGTGGTACGCTCTGTAAGAACATACATCACATTGGGGTGTTAGTTGTACCCCTGGGGTGTAAGAGGCACCCGAAATTTCCCATTGACTTATAATGGGGCAGGAAACATGCCCATATAAGGGAATAAAAAAGTTCCAGATGGAATATCTTCGCTTTACAATGTCGTAGAGACATGGGGGTGGGCTCATTTTACTCAGACATCCAATCAATTTATCAGGATAGTCCCAGAGCTATTAAGCCACGCCCCTAGCAACCACTTTTAAGCACCCTAGCAACATAAAATTCAAACAGTTATATCTAGGCATCAGAACATCGTAGAATAACGGGGGTTGGATCGTTTTACTCGTGACTCGGAGGATAATCACTGGCCACATCATTGGCCACTCCCAAGCCACGCCCCTAGCAACCAAATGTGAGCACCCTAGCAACAGAGTAAACAAAGCCTTATATCTTCGCATCAGAACATCGTAGAAACACGGGGGTTGGACCGTTTTACTTGTGACTCGGAGTGTAGCAACTGGTCACATCATTGGCCACTCCCAAACCCCGCCCCTAGCAACCAAATACAGTACCCTAGCAACAGAGTAAACAAAGCCTTATATCTTCGCATCAGAACATCGTAGAAACACGGGGGTTGGACCGTTTTACTTGTGACTCGGAGTGTAGCAACTGGTCACATCATTGGCCACTCCCAAACCCCGCCCCTAGCAACCAAATACAGTACCCTAGCAACAGAGTAAACAAAGCCTTATATCTTCGCATCAGAACATCGTAGAAACATGGGGGTTGGACCGTTTTACTTGTGACTCGGAGTGTAGCAACTGGTCACATCATTGGCCACTCCCAAGCCCCGCCCCTAGCAACCAAATACAGTACCCTAGCAACAGAGTAAACAAAGCCTTGTATCTCAGCATCAGAACATCGTAGAGACACGGGGGTTGGACCGTTTGACTCGTGACTCAGAGTGTAATCACTATGGGATGCAAATTTTTTCCCTAGCAACCAAATACAGTACCCTAGCAACAGAGTAAACAAAGCCTTATATCTCAGCATCAGAACATCGTAGAGACACGGGGGTTGGACCGTTTGACTCGTGACTCAGAGTGTAATCACTAGTGGATGCCAATTTTTTCCCTAGCAACCAAATACAGTACCCTAGCAACAGAGTAAACAAAGCCTTATATCTCTGCATTAGATCATCGTAGACACACGGGGGTTGGACCGTTTGACTCGTGACTCAGAGTGTAATCACTATGGGATGGCAATTTTTTCCCTAGCAACCAAATACAGTACCCTAGCAACAGAGTAAACAAAGCCTTATATCTCCGCATCAGAACATCGTAGAGACACGGGAGTTGGATTGTTTTACTTTTGGCTTGGAGTATAATCATATATGTTCCCCAGAATTTTGCCACGGCAAGCACCACTCACATTTTCTTCAGGAAATGTACCTATCTAGTTATTATTATTATTCTTCTTTTTCTGGACACTTTTTCGGCGCGTAACTCGTCCCGCACGCTTTGTCGTAGACCCATAAATTAGGGCTCAAATCGACCGGCTTATTGAGGAGAGGTGTGCTATGACTTTTATAAGCGATCGGGTGCAGGATTTCCGAAAGGGGGGCGAAAAACCACCCAAAAAATCCCATTGACTTAACATTGCGCCCAACTTTGACGAGTCATAGCTCCGCTCGAGGATTTTGTAGAAACATGTGGGTTACAACATTTGAAGAGGGTGGTAGGCTCTGTAAGAACATGGATTACAATGGGGTGTAAGTTGTACCCCTGGGGTGTAAGAGGTGCCCAAAAGTGCCCCAATGAAAAGTCAATGGGGCAAAATCCCATAGACTTACCATTGCAAAAATTTTGACGGGTCATAGGTCCGAGCCAGGATTTCATAGAAACATGTGGGTTACTAAATTTGAAGAGGGTGCTAGACTCTGTCAGGACGTCCCCCACAATGGGGTGTAAGGTTACCATAGCAACCATTTTGGGCACCCTAGCAACCTATACCATAGACTGCCATTATAAAATGCCCGGATGGATATCTTTGCACCACAGTGTCATAGAGACATGGGGGTGGGCTCATTTTACTCAGGCATCCAATCAGTCTCTCAGGATCCTTACAGACTTACTAAGCCACGCCCCTAGCAACCACTTTTGAGCACCCTAGCAACATAAAATACAAACAGTTATATCTCGGCATCAGAACATCGTAGAGACACGGGGGTTGGACCGTTTTACTTGTGACTAGGGGTGTAACAATTGGGCACATCATTGGCCACTCCCAAGCCACGCCCCTAGCAACCAAATTTGAGCACCCTAGCAACCGAATAAACAAAGCCTTATATCTCCGCATCAGAACATCGTAGAGACACGGGGTTTGGACCGTTTTACTTGTGACTCGGAGTGTAATCACTGGGCACATCATTGGCCACTCCCAAGCCACGCCCCTAGCAACCAAATACAGTACCCTAGCAACAGAGTAAACAAAGCCTTATATCTCCGCATCAGAACATCGTAAAGACACGGGGGTTGGACCGTTTTACTTGTGACTCGGAGTGTAATCACTGGGCACATAATTGGCCACTCCCAAGCCACGCCCCTAGCAACCAAATACAGTACCCTAGCAACAGAGTAAACAAAGCCTTATATCTCCGCATCAGAACATCGTAGAGACACGGGGGTTGGACCGTTTTACTTGTGACTCGGAGTGTAATCACTGGGCACATCATTGGCCACTCCCAAGCCACGCCCCTAGCAACCAAATACAGTACCCTAGCAACAGAGTAAACAAAGCCTTATATCTCCACATCAGAACATCGTAGAGACATGGGGGTTGGACCGTTTGACTCGTGACTCGGAGGGTAATCACTAGTGGATGCCATTTTTCCCCTAGCAACCAAATACAGTACCCTAGCAACAGAGTAAACAAAGCCTTATATCTCTGCTTCAGAACATCGTAGAGACACAGGGGTTGGACCATTTTACTTTTGGCTTGGAGTATAATCATAAATTGTCGCCTGAAATTTGCCACGGCAAGCACCACTCACATTTTCTTCAGGAAATGTACCTATCTAGTTATTATTATTAGTGGTGCTTGCATTTATGCAAGGCATCACTATTATTATTGCTCATACTTATTATTTATTTATTTATTATTCTTATATCTGGACACTTTTTCGGCGCGTAACTCGTCCCGCACGGTTTGTCGTAGACCAATGAAACAGTGCTCAAAACGACCGGCTAATTGAGGACACGTCTGCTATGACTTTTATAAGCGATCGGGTGCAAGGTTTTCGAAAGGGGGGCGAAAAACCACCCAAAAAATCCCATTGACTTAACATTACGCCCAACTTTGATGGGTCATAGCTCCGCTCAAGGATTTTGTAGAAACATGTGGGTTACAACATTTGAAGAGGGTGGTAGACTCTGTAAGAACATGGATCACAATGGGGTGTAAGTTGTACCCCTGGGGTGTAAGCGACACCCGAAAATTCCCATTGACTTATAATGGGGCAGGAAACATGCCCATATAAGGGAATAAAACAGTTCCAGATGAGATATCTTTGCTTTACAGTGTCGTAGAGATAAGTGGGTGGGCTCATTTTACTCGGGCATCCAATCAGTCTCTTAGGATCATCCCAGAGCTATTAAGCCACGCCCCTAGCAACAATTTTGGGCACCCTAGCAACATCTCCCATAGACTGCCATTATAAAATGCCCAGATGGATATCTTTGCGCCACAGTGTCATAGAGACATGGGGGTGGGCTCATTTTACTCAGACATCCAATCAGTCTCTCAGGATCCTTACATAGGTATTAAGCCACGCCCCTAGCAACCACTTTTGAGCACCCTAGCAACATAAAATTCAAACAGTTATATCTCGGCATCAGAACATCGTAGAGACACGGGGGTTGGACCGTTTTACTTGTGACTAGGGGTGTAACAATTGGGCACATCATTGGCCACTCCCAAGCCACGCCCCTAGCAACCAAATTTGAGCACCCTAGCAACCGAATAAACAAAGCCTTATATCTCCGCATCAGAACATCGTAGAGACACGGGGTTTGGACCGTTTTACTTGTGACTCGGAGTGTAATCACTGGGCACATCATTGGCCACTCCCAAGCCACGCCCCTAGCAACCAAATACAGTACCCTAGCAACAGAGTAAACAAAGCCTTATATCTCCGCATCAGAACATCGTAGAGACACGGGGGTTGGACCGTTTTACTTGTGACTCGGAGTGTAATCACTGGGCACATCATTGGCCACTCCCAAGCCACGCCCCTAGCAACCAAATACAGTGCCCTAGCAACAGAGTAAACAAAGCCTTATATCTCCGCATCAGAACATCGTAGAGACACGGGGGTTGGACCGTTTTACTTGTGACTCAGAGTGTAATCACTGGGCTCATCATTGGCCACTCCCAAGCCACGCCCCTAGCAACCAAATACAGTACCCTAGCAACAGAGTAAACAAAGCCTTATATCTCCGCATCAGAACATCGTAGAGACATGGGGGTTGGACCGTTTGACTCATGACTCGGAGGGTAATCACTAGTGGATGCCATTTTTTTCCCTAGCAACCAAATACAGTACCCTAGCAACAGAGTAAACAAAGCCTTATATCTCCGCATCAGAACATCGTAGAGACATGGGGTTTGGACCGTTTGACTCGTGACTCGGAGGGTAATCACTAGTGGATCCCATTTTTTTCCCTAGCAACCAAATACAGTACCCTAGCAACAGAGTAAACAAAGCCTTATATCTCCGCATCAGAACATCGTAGAGACACGGGGGTTGGACCGTTTGACTCATGACTCGGAGGGTAATCACTAGTGGATGCCATTTTTTTCCCTAGCAACCAAATACAGTACCCTAGCAACAGAGTAAACAAAGCCTTATATCTCCGCATCAGAACATCGTAGAGACACGGGGGTTGGACCGTTTGACTCGTGACTCGGAGGGTAATCACTAGTGGATGCCATTTTTTTCCCTAGCAACCAAATACAGTACCCTAGCAACAGAGTAAACAAAGCCTTATATCTCCGCATCAGAACATCGTAAAGACACGGGGTTTGGACCATTTGACTCGTGACTCGGAGGGTAATCACTAGTGGATGCAATTTTTTCCCCTAGCAACCAAATACAGTACCCTAGCAACAGAGTAAACAAAGCCTTATATCTCCGCATCAGAACATCGTAGAGACACGGGGGTTGGATCGTTTGACTCGTGACTCGGAGGGTAATCACTAGTGGATGCCATTTTTTTCCTTAGCAACCAAATACAGTACCCTAGCAACAGAGTAAACAAAGCCTTATATCTCCGCATCAGAACATCGTAGAGACACGGGGGTTGGACCGTTTGACTCATGACTCGGAGGGTAATCACTAGTGGATGCCATTTTTTTCCCTAGCAACCAAATACAGTACCCTAGCAACAGAGTAAACAAAGCCTTATATCGCCGCATCAGAACATCGTAGAGACATGGGGTTTGGACCGTTTGACTCGTGACTCGGAGGGTAATCACTAGTGGATGCCATTTTTTCCCCTAGCAACCAAATACAGTACCCTAGCAACAGAGTAAACAAAGCCTTATTTCTCCGCATCAGAACATCGTAGAGACACGGGGGTTGGATCGTTTGACTCGTGACTCGGAGGGTAATCACTAGTGGATGCCATTTTTTCCCTTAGCAACCAAATACAGTACCCTAGCAACAGAGTAAACAAAGCCTTATATCTCCGCATCAGAACATCGTAGAGACACGGGGGTTGGACCGTTTGACTCATGACTCGGAGGGTAATCACTAGTGGATGCCATTTTTTTCCCTAGCAACCAAATACAGTACCCTAGCAACAGAGTAAACAAAGCCTTATATCTCCGCATCAGAACATCGTAGAGACATGGGGTTTGGACCGTTTGACTCGTGACTCGGAGGGTAATCACTAGTGGATCCCATTTTTTTCCCTAGCAACCAAATACAGTACCCTAGCAACAGAGTAAACAAAGCCTTATATCTCCGCATCAGAACATCGTAGAGACACGGGGGTTGGACCGTTTGACTCATGACTCGGAGGGTAATCACTAGTGGATGCCATTTTTTTCCCTAGCAACCAAATACAGTACCCTAGCAACAGAGTAAACAAAGCCTTATATCTCCGCATCAGAACATCGTAGAGACACGGGGGTTGGACCGTTTGACTCATGACTCGGAGGGTAATCACTAGTGGATGCCATTTTTTCCCTAGCAACCAAATACAGTACCCTAGCAACAGAGTAAACAAAGCCTTATATCTCCGCATCAGAACATCGTAGAGACATGGGGTTTGGACAGTTTGACTCGTGACTCGGAGTGTAATCACTAGTGGATGCCAATTTTTTCCCTAGCAACCAAATACAGTACCCTAGCAACAGAGTAAACAAAGCCTTATATCTCTGCATCAGAACATCGTAGAGACACAGGGGTTGGACCGTTTTACTTTTGGCTTGGAGTATAATCATAAATTATCCCCCGAAATTTGCCACGGCAAGCACCACTCACATTTTCTTCAGGAAATGTACCTATCTAGTTATTATTATTCTTCTGGTACAAACTTTTTCTCACAGTAACTCCTCCTAGAGCTTTCAAGCTACACCCACAAAACTTTACAAAACTTTTAAGACTGGTACGTAGATTGTTGCTATGACTTTTCTAACTGATGGGACCTACCGAATTCCTAAACGGGGCGCTCAAACACCCCAAATTTTCCATTGACTTAACATTGCGACAAACTTTGACGGGTCATAGCTGCAAGCGAGAAATTTGTAGAAACTTGTGGGTTACCACATTTGAAGAGGCTGGCAGGCTCTGTAAGAACATACATCACATTGGGGTGTAAGCTGTACCCCTGGGGTGTAAGAGGCCCCTAAAATTTCCCATTGACTTATAATGGGGCAGGAAACATGCCCATATAAAGGAATAAAAGCGTCCCAGATGAAATATCTTCACTTTAGAGTGTCGTAGAGACATGGGGGTTGGACCGTTTTACTTGTGGCTTGAAGGTTGATCATTATGGGATGCCAATTTTCTCCCTAGCAACCAAAGTTAGTACCCTAGCAACGGAATAAACAAAGCCTTATATCTCCGCTTCAGAACATCATAGAGACACGGGGGTTGGACCGTTTTACTTGTGGCTTGAAGGTTGATCATTATGGGATGCCAATTTTCTCCCTAGCAACCAAACTTAGTACCCTAGCAACGGAATAAACAAAGCCTTATATCTCCGCTTCAGAACATCATAGAGACATGGGGGTTGGACCGTTTTACTTGTGGCTTGAAGGTTGATCATTATGGGATGCCAATTTTCTCCCTAGCAACCAAACTTAGTACCCTAGCAACGGAATAAACAAAGCCTTATATCTCCGCTTCAGAACATCATAGAGACATGGGGGTTGGACCGTTTTACTTGTGGCTTGAAGGTTGATCATTATGGGATGCCAATTTTCTCCCTAGCAACCAAACTTAGTACCCTAGCAACGGAATAAACAAAGCCTTATATCTCCGCTTCAGAACATCATAGAGACACGGGGGTTGGACCGTTTTACTTGTGGCTTGAAGGTTGATCATTATGGGATGCCAATTTTCTCCCTAGCAACCAAACTTAGTACCCTAGCAACGGAATAAACAAAGCCTTATATCTCCGCTTCAGAACATCATAGAGACATGGGGGTTGGACCGTTTTACTTGTGGCTTGAAGGTTGATCATTATGGGATGCCATTTTTCTCCCTAGCAACCAAACTTAGTACCCTAGCAACGGAATAAACAAAGCCTTATATCTCCGCTTCAGAACATCATAGAGACATGGGGGTTGGACCGTTTGACTTGTGGCTTGAAGTGTAATCATTATGGGATGCCAATTTTCTCCCTAGCAACCAAACTTAGTACCCTAGCAACGGAATAAACAAAGCCTTATTTCTCCGCTTCAGAACATCTTAGAGACACGGGGGTTGGACCGTTTTACTTGTGGCTTGAAGGTTGATTATTATGGCATGCCAATTTCCTCCCTAGCAACCAAACTTAGTACCCTAGCAACGGAATAAACAAAGCCTTATTTCTCCGCTTCAAAACATCTTAGAGACACGGGGGTTGGACCGTTTTACTTGTGGCTTGAAGGTTGATCATTATGGGATGCCAATTTTCTCCCTAGCAACCAAAGTTAGTACCCTAGCAACGGAATAAACAAAGCCTTATATCTCCGCTTCAGAACATCATAGAGACACGGGGGTTGGACCGTTTTACTTGTGGCTTGAAGGTTGATCATTATGGGATGCCAATTTTCTCCCTAGCAACCAAACTTAGTACCCTAGCAACGGAATAAACAAAGCCTTATTTCTCCGCTTTAGAACATCTTAGAGACACGGGGGTTGGACCGTTTTACTTGTGGCTTGAAGGTTGATTATTATGGGATGCCAATTTCCTCCCTAGCAACCAAACTTAGTACCCTAGCAACGGAATAAACAAAGCCTTATATCTCTGCTTCAGAACATTTAGAGACACGGGGGTTGGACCGTTTTACTTGCGGCTTGAAGTGTGATCATTATGGGATGCCAATTTTCTCCCTAGCAACCAAACTAAGTACCCTAGCAACGGAATAAACAAAGCCTTATTTCTCCGCTTCAAAACATCTTAGAGACACGGGGGTTGGACCGTTTTACTTGTGGCTTGAAGGTTGATCATTATGGGATGCCAATTTTCTCCCTAGCAACCAAACTTAGTACCCTAGCAACGGAATAAACAAAGCCTTATTTCTCCGCTTCAAAACATCTTAGAGACACGGGGGTTGGACCGTTTTACTTGTGGCTTGAAAGTTGATCATTATGGGATGCCAATTTTCTCCCTAGCAACCAAACTTAGTACCCTAGCAACGGAATAAACAAAGCCTTATATCTCCGCTTCAGAACATCATAGAGACACGGGGGTTGGACCGTTTTACTTGTGGCTTGAAGTGTAATCATTATGGGATGCCGATTTTCTCCCTAGCAACCAAACTTAGTACCCTAGCAACAGAACAAACAAAGCCTTACATCTCCGCATCAGAACATCATAGAGACATGGGGGTTGGACCGTTTTACTTGTGGCTTGAAGTGTAATCATTATGGGATGCCAATTTTCTGCCTAGCAACCAAACTTAGTACCCTAGCAACGGAACAAACAAAGCCTTATATCTCCGCATCAGAACATCATAGAGACATGGGGGTTGGGTCTTTAAACATATTAGCTTTATGCTGACTTTATGCTAAATCATGTTAGCTTCATGCTAAATCAGGCTAGCTTTATGCTAAATTATGTTAGCTTTATTTTAAAAAGCTTCATACTTAAGCATACTAACAACAAGATAGCCTACTAAACCAAACTTCTGTCAAACTTCTGTCAAACTGTCTTAAACGTTCAGACCAGGCTTTGTCAAGCCAACATAAAGTTTGTCCTCAAACTTTAATATCTAGTTTTTCTTCCGACTGTATAACCATCCAATAGCATCACTGTACCACCACAGTACTTTTGTGGTTGGGTGATTTGCTCCATATTAATTCACATGTCGACATAAGAAACCACACAACCTTCTAGTAAAGCATCTCTTATACGTGACATATTACAGTTTTAATTAAATCACTGCGGTAAAGTTTACAGCATTGTTATAACACTGTGGTGATGGCAAGATGTTCTGTTTTTCGAATGAGGAAGATTACAATAATCTAAGTCACGAAATAGTGTAAACTGTGTATTATGCTGTTATGTATAGTGGAGCATCATCATGTGGTTAAGTTTACCACAGTGGAGGCAGTTCATCGGACATCCTGTCATATCAGGAAGTGAAAACATATTTTTTTCTCTTTATAGTTTAAGATTTAAATCATAACACGTGTTGTTTTTAAAACACGCACACACATGGACACACACTAGTGTGTGCGTTTCTCCACTATACATAACATCTGCATAATACACAGTTTACACTATTTCGTGACTTGGATTATTGTTCATTGCTAAACTTCCTCATTTGAAAACAGAAAATCTTGTCATCACCGCAGTGTTACAATACAAACAAAGCAGTCTGATTATGTTTAAAGTGATTCATTTAATTGCATGCAAATTCATAGAGAAGAAGAGGCAGGTGTGGCCCTGCCGGGATAAAACTTTAGTCACATCATTTGTTTTTTGTGTTTAGGCCAAACTGAAATCAGTCCTGACAATGTTTGCCACGAAGAGGAAGAAACAAAAAACTTGTTTAGATTCTGATTAAAAACAGATTCAGATCAAAGCATGCCAGCAGATTTGGATGCAATTGGACCTACAGTACAGTAAATGGCATACTTTAAAAATAGCATAGTGGTTTCTAGTATTAATAGACAGACATGTTTTTATCCCACACTGTCAGAAAAACGGTACAAAAGCTGTCACTGGGACACTACCCTTTAAAAGGTTTCTAATATGTACCATTTATATACAGATATGTAGCGTTGAGGTATAAATATGTACCTTTGCGGGTTTTTTATGCACTCTATAGGTAACACAAAGGTGTACTTTTTAAAAGGGTACCGCCCCAGTGACAGCTTTTGTACCTTTTGTTCATAAGAAGGTCGCATGTATAATAAGATACATGAGGTATGTATGTGTGACGTATGTATGGGCATTTATAAAAATCAAGCAATTTTTTTCAATGAATGTACACACATCGGTGGCGCCTAATGGTGGTTGTCCACTGTGACTCATATTTGTCCAAAATCGTTAACGATTAACATCGGTTGTTAAATCATATTTTGCATCTGGAAGTAGACCGTGTCTGACAAAAGCTCAGGGTATTTAATGTGCACGTCCGGTGTGCGATATCTACGAGTTGTCCTACACACGACGCAACGCTTCTCGCCCAGTATGCGCCCCACTTGTGTATTGCTATTTCCTGATTTTTATAAAATGAAGATGAGGACATAGGGTACCGTGATTTCTACCAAGCTTACAGGGTTTGTATACCCTTCATCAACTTCTGAAAACCACAGTCACTCACATGGTGGATTGATGTTTTAATCCAAAGCTTTTTGTAAAAGAAAGATATACAGTATGTGCAGTACCTTGCTCCTGGTAGATGTCCTGCTGGTAAGGGGACTCGTAGGGTGACGGCTGAATGTCAGCATACTTGATAGTGTCTGTGAGCTCTTGCATGGCAACATATTCTGTCTGTATATCTTTAGTCATGTCCATATAACCTCCATCACACTCGCTGCCAAACGATACATATCTAGAGATCACAGTGAGATCAGTCAGCTTTAATATTTCTTCAAATTTGATCTTCAGATCGGTTCACACTGTCATTTTGCAAGCTTTAAAATCAGATCTGCTCAGTACAGATATATTTGTTCACTACTCACTACATAGTGAACATAAAACAATAGACATTACTGTACACACGTATGTCGAACTAAAGAATGAAATCCAAATAGATTTAGACTGAGACATTTAAATTCAACTGGATTTCAAATTATAAATGAATGTGGTTTGGATTGGGCTTTTGTTTCGCAGACTTACATAAAAACATTACACTTCCTGTTAGACAGTTTCATATTTTAAAATGATACAGTAAATGCCAAAAATGTTACAACAGAATCTAAAAAAAAGAAAACGGAGGGTTCTCATACTCTTTCCCGGTTGGTACATCAGCATCATGACAGATCTGAGTGCTGTTGCCGTTGGCGATGTGGTTCTTGTCTGTGTAGTACTGAAGGAAGCTGTGCTTGTTCCTGTGCAGGTAATCCACCAGATCACCATAGCGACAGTATTCGGTTACCAGGTACAGTGGACCTGAGTGAAATAAAATAAGTAGATTTGAAAACTGAAGATCAAAAGATTGTTGGATCAAACACAAAAATTCATTGGGTTTCTATTGAGTGACACTGAATCATCTTTATAAGTTTTATATTAAATGAATAGTTCACCCAAAAAAGAATCCCATATTTTATTAACCCTTAAAACATCCTCCTAGGTGTATATGACCTTCTTCTTTCAGCCAATCACAGTCGGAGTTATATTAAATAATATCCAGTCTCTTTTTCAGCTTTATAATGGCATTTTTATAGAGCTCCAAAAAGTGCACGCATCCATTAAAAACTCATCCATACAGTTATTGAATGTCTTCAAGGGATGGAATTTGTAGGGAAACATTTATACTTCAAACTTAATAAACTATGGCCATAGACATGTTCGTAAGAGGTAGCAAGCTGACCTGTGACCCATTAGAACGACAATAGATAATTGTATAGATTGGTTTTGATGTATGTTTTTCGATTTAAAAATGGAAAACTATCTAATGCCATTTTGGAATAAACTATACTCTTTACCACGGTAAAATCTTTTATTGCAAGCTTATTTCTTTAGTAAGTCACAGTGAGCCTATTTTATTTTATTTTATTTTCATACTACAGTGTTCAATTTGAAAAAAAAAAACATAATAAAAAAGCATCGGGACTGTTCACCTTGTTTGGTGCAGGCGCCCAGCAAGTTCACAATGTTCAGGTGAGGACCAAGATGGCTCATGATCTTCAGTTCAGACATCAGAGCTTGTGTCTCACTTCTCCGTGCGGTTGCTACAATAATGAGAAACCACGAGTGAGCATCATGTTTGTGTTAAATCATGTGTTTACTGTACTGTTTTTACACTTACATTTAAGCATCTTTACTGCCACTTTAGTGGCAGACTGAGAGAGACCGAGACCGTATGCCGTCGCCTCAACAACACGCCCGAATGCTCCAGATCCCAATGTACGACCTGAATAAACATACAGTTCAAACGATTCTGATGAGTTGTTATATAAGACAAATCAATAGCTGAGCAGTTAATTTTTTCTTTGAAGATTGGTTTGCCAGTGGCTAAGCTGTTATTTGTGGTTACTTAACAGGCAGATATAGCAAACTATATGTCTGTGGTATACATGTTGGAATTCTCACCTAGCACCAGACTGTCTCGTGGCATCTCCCATGCCAGGTCATACGGTAAGTGAATTGGGTCTACATAGATGTACTCATGTCCGTCCAAACTGACTGATTCAATCACCTTCCACCTGATTTCATACCGTGGTTTCTGCAGAAGAGAAAAGTGTTGCAGGTTATTAATGCTAAATTTGCAGTAAATGATGTGACTCTGAGTTGTCATATAAAATCTTTTCTCTCAAAAGCATCTCTGCTGACATACATTAAGTAGATCTGGTGCTGTGTTACTGTTTGTTTTGCTAACCCTGAATGCTCCTCCTAGAGGAGGGACTCTGTTGTGAGGCCTGAGTGTCAGTGAAGCAGGATATGATTTCACTAACCTTCCTCCACACAGCGATGAGGATGATGATGGAGATGATGACGATGACCACAAGTGCCAGAACAGCAGCCAGGACAGCCACCTGTGAGAACAACGCTGGACAGAGACAAAACACATGCTTTAAATACTGATTCACGTTAAAATACTGATTCACATTAAATGCTGATTCACTTTAAATACAGATTCACGTTAAAATAATGATTTACTTTAAAATGCTGATTCACTTTAAAATGCTGATTCACGTTACATACTGATTCACGTTAAAATAATGATTCATGGAAAAATAATGATTCACTTTAAATACTGATTCACGGTAAATGCTGATTCACGTTAAATCCTGATTCATGTTAAATGCTGATTTACGTTAATTGCTGATTCATGTCAAATACAGATTCACGTTAAAATAATGGTTCATGTTAAAATAATGATTTACTTTAACATTCTTATTTAACGTTAAAATAATGATTCACGTTAAAATAATGAATCACGTTAAAATAATGATTCACGTTACAGTACATACAGATTCATGTTAAAATAATGATTCATGGTAAAATAATGATTCACTTTAAATACTGATTCACGTTAAATGCTGATTCACATTAAATGCTGATTCATGTGAAATGCTGATTCACGTTAAAATAATTATTCATATTAAAATAATGATTCACGTTTAATAATGATTCACGTTAAAATACTGATTCACAATAAATGCTGATTCACGTTAAATGCCGATTCACGTTAAATGCGGATTCACGTTAAATGCTGATTCACGTTAAAAGTTGAATTACGTTAAATGCTGATTCACGTTAAATGTTGATTCCCGTTAAATACGGATTCGCGTTTAAATAATGATTCACTTTAACTCTTTCCCCCGCCATTGAAGAGTTATCTCATCAATCTGCAATACCGCTATTATCCACCAGGTGGCGCAACTTATAAAACCCGGAAGTATTGCCCTAGGGCAAATAGCTGTAAGTCCGTGTATGTTTTAAAGATCGCTCTGCATCTGATCTCTATCAAAAGTCCTTCACAAAAATCTAAAATTTGGTGTTTTTGATGAAACCTACACATATTTGAGAGGTGATAAAAACAGAACAGATGAAGGTAGGATGAAACAGATTTTTTTGTTTGAAAGCTAAGGGTCTGTTCTTTTATTTCATATATTGTATGTTTATATATTTAAAAAAAAGAGAATTTTCTGGAAGTCATTAAACTTTTGTAAAAATCATGAAAAATGCTGATTCACATTAAAATACTGATTCATGTTAAATGCTGATTCACATTAAATGCTGATTCACGTTGAATACTGATTCATGTTAAATACTGATTAACGTTAAAATGCTGATTCATGTTAAATACTGATTCACGTTAAAATGCTGATTCATGTTAAATACCGATTCACATTAAATGATGATTCATATTAAATACTGATGCACGTTAAATTCTGATTCACGTTAAATACTGATTCAAGTAAAAATACTGATTCACGCTAATTGCTGATTCACGTTAAATGCTGATTCTGTCACAGTCAGCAGACTGTTCCTGCCGGGGATAAGTGTCTTCACCTGTCTGCACTCTCATTAGACCCTAATCACCGGCACAGCTGTTCATCATTACATCACTCCATATATACTCACCAGTTTCTCTGTTTCTCTGCCAGATCCTTACACTCAACAGTTGGATACTCAAGCTTGGACTTATCCGTTTGTGGATGTACCTATTATTGTGTCGTGTCGTGTCGTCTCGTCTCCGCGTGGATGTTTCCGGTCATCAGTTTGGATTTACACCACTGATCATCACTCCACCAACGCCGTCACCTTCACCCGCACTCAGGCTCCACCGTTGTCCTTCGTTCCTGTGCTTCCTGTTTAAAGTGTGCTTTAATAAACTTTCATTGTTCACTCGCAACTGCTTCCTCATCTCTCATAATTTATCATGACAGAAGGATCTGGCCAAAATTGGAAGCAGCGAGTGTACTCCGGGATGTCTCAGCCCCACAGTGATCGCCCTCCTTCCTCAGAGAGAGAGTGGGGAGAGAGACGGAGGAGTTTGGCTTCCCTCCGGCAGCGGGGTGAGTCAATTCTGGGTTTTGCTCAGGTCTTTTGGACCCACGCTTATGGTCTGGGACTCAATAAGTCGGAACAAAAGAGCTGGCTCAACCATTGTCTGGATGACCCTCTGCCTCGGTGGGAGATGGACGGGTTGGAAGTGTTGGATTTTTGGGCCTTTGTGAGTTATCTGTACAACCGCAGCCGTCGGGATTTATGGGAATCCTCCGTCACGGTCTCCGCCCCGGTACAGAGGACTGAAATGCCGTTTGAGCCGATAATTGTTCAACCACCACAGAAACCCCGTAATCGCAGGAAGAGGAAGAAGCTAGTGCTGCCTGTTAACCCAGAGCAAACCATTGGTGCCCCGGACACCGCATTGCTTAGCCCTGTCTTGTCAGAGCTGGTGTCCGAACTCAGTACAGCTGCCGCCGTATCCGACTTGGTGTATGAGTCAGTCTCCGGTTCTATTGACTCTGTCAAAGTTCCACGTCGTCGCCTGGTCAGTAGTGTTACGGACAGCCCAATAACGTCGGTTCGAGCGGCCGGAATTCCCAGACTGCTCCGTTCTCCCAGTGAGCTTTCCAAAACGAGTGAGATACCTAAGTCTATTGAGCTAGGTGAACTGTCCGGTTCAAAGGAACCGATCCACACTAACTACTCTGTGAACCTCTCAGAATCTCGGGAATTGATGAAAGGATTCAACTCATTTGAATCATCCAGTTTAAATGAATATTTTGAACTATTTAAATCTCCTGCTGATGCTCTACCTGTGGGTACTGTTGGAACTATGTGTTGCTCTTCAGCTCAACAGGAAATCTCACAAGCTCTTGAACCCAAATCATCTGACCAACCTGTTAGGACTGGGGGACTCAAACCTGAATCAACTGAATTCTTCAACTCAACTGGATCATCGGATCCGGAACCACAGGTACTCTCTGTTACCCGTGAAGTTTTTGAGTCATGTGATATGTTTGAGCCTAATGAGATTTTTGAGTCAAGAGAGAATTTTGAGTCTAACAAGTCTTTCGAGCCTCAATTCCTAGACTCTGTGCCAAGTGAGTCCTCCGAGCCGAATGAATCTTCTGAGTCCTCTGAGCCGAGTGAATCTTCTGAGTCCTCTGAGCCGAGTGAATCTCCTGAGTCCTCTGAGCCGAGTGAATCTCCTGAGTCCGCTGAGCCGAGTGAATCTTCTGAGTCCGCTGAGCCGAGTGAATCTTCTGAGTCCGCTGAGCCGAGTGAATCTTCTGAGTCCGCTGAGCCGAGTGAATCTTCTGAGTCCGCTGAGCCGAGTGAATCTTCTGAGTCCGCTGAGCCGAGTGAATCTTCTGAGTCCGCTGAGCCGAGTGAATCTTCTGAGTCCGCTGAGCCGAGTGAATCTTCTGAGTCCGCTGAGCCGAGTGAATCTTCTGAGTCCGCTGAGCCGAGTGAATCTTCTGAGTCCGCTGAGCCGAGTGAGTCTTCTGGGCCGAGTGAGTCTTCTGGGCCGAGTGAGTCTTCTGAGCCAAGTGATTCCCCTAAGTCCTCTGGGCCGAGTGAGTCTTCTGACCCGAGTGAGTCTCCTGAGTCCTCTGACCCAAGGATATCATCGGAGCCGAGTAAACTCTCCAACGAGTCCCAGAGTAAATCATCTTTGAGTGAGTCATTTCAAAGTGATTCGTTAATAGTAAATGATTCTGTGGAACTGTTTATAGCCAACAAAGTCACCCTTTCACATGAAATTACCATCGTTCATGATGCTAAGACAATGAAACTGTTCTGGCCACTGGGATTACTCAAACCTCAAGAACTTCTTGAACTTTACGAACTTTATGAAGCGTCTATGTTTGCTCTGGCGTTGTGTTGGGTGTGGTCTGTTTTCTGTACACCTGTTCCACAGGGCATTACCCAAACTCACAAACATGAATCATCTGAACACCCTCGCATGGCTGGAGGATTTGAACCTGTGTTCTTCGATGTCAGGACTAAAAGATCCGAACCTGAACCACGCACTCTCTCTGCCACAATGGAGCCACTCGTTCCCCTAAGGTCACGTGAGTTCTATGCACCTCTCATTATGGAGGAGGAGTTTGAATTGGAGTCCCATGAGTTATCTATCTCTACCAAGTATGCTGTTCCCGAGTTCCCTGAACTCTCTTCCTGGCCCAAGATGGCCGATCCCAAGCTTTCTGAACTCTCTGCCGGGTCCAAGAAGGCCGATCCTGAGCTCCACAAGTTTTTTGCCATCACTAACATGGCCCAGAGGGCCTCTGTTTGCTTCCGCCCTCTACCCAGGTTCCTGTTACCACCAGCCCCACCATGGTCTCTACGTCCTTACTGGTCTCTGGCTCCGCCTGCGGCTCCGCCTTGGTCTTTGGTCCCATCTGTGGCTCCACCTTGGCCTCTGATCCCGTCGGCGGCTTCTCCTTGGCCCCCTGATCGGTCAGCCTTGTCCTGGTTTCCCGGATCCTGGCCTCTTCCCGGGCCTGGCCCTCCGTCCCTCCCCCTGCTCTTCCACCAGTCCACCTCCCACCTGATCTCTAGCCTCTGGAAGTGTCTGGTAGCCACTCCTCAAGGGGGGGGGTACTGTCACAGTCAGCAGACTGTTCCTGCCGGGGATAAGTGTCTTCACCTGTCTGCACTCTCATTAGACCCTAATCACCGGCACAGCTGTTCATCATTACATCACTCCATATATACTCACCAGTTTCTCTGTTTCTCTGCCAGATCCTTACACTCAACAGTTGGATACTCAAGCTTGGACTTATCCGTTTGTGGATGTACCTATTATTGTGTCGTGTCGTCTCGTCTCCGCGTGGATGTTTCCGGTCATCAGTTTGGATTTACACCACTGATCATCACTCCACCAACGTCGTCAGGGACGTGCACAGGGGGGTTGCTCAGGTTGCCCGGGCAACTGCCCATATGCCCTTCTTGACTCAAGTTGCCCTTCCGAGGTGGAAGAAATTTTACTTTTACTTCGTTTACATTGTGCAGCGTTCCTTCGTTACTGTATTTTAATTAATTACGAAATTTATATTTTATTTTTAAATTGCTGTCTCGTGTTTCTGAGGCATTCGCGAATTAATGACTCGTTTGAGTCGATTCCTTACAAAGTGTTGCAAATAAATGAGTCTTTTGAATCGATTCTTTACAAAGCAAATGGGCCAAACGTTTTGAATTTGAATGAATTGTTCAGATCGCTGCAAACACGGAATCGTCTGATGCTGTTTTACTCGTAGCCTATGTAGAAACACGCCGAATATAAACAGTTTTGGGTGACGTGGATATGAATTTATCAATCTTTTAACTAAAAGCAAAACTTCACACATGTACCCGCCATTACATACGCGTGACCTGTTCGTCGCGCAGCCTCCAGAAGTCCAGAAGCATTGTAGCACAGACTGAAGAAAATCCATCGATGATTGACGTCTGATTCGCTGTATACTGTACTGATGTAAGTGATTCTCACAAAACACACGTGACATGACAACGTAAGAAAACATGAGTTTTGTCTAAAATCATTTTTATGTAAGTGTAAACTGTCAATGTCCTCAGACCATCTTAGGAGATTCTAACTTTATACATAATGAATGCAAAACTCTTTGTCAGTTTACTTGGCTGATATTTCAGCTATAAGCTACATCAACATTGAGACTACAGCTAATTTGTAATGCTTGTCTATTCTGTGTTTGTATTCTTTTTTTCTGTACTGTTTGTGTATGTTGCAGTTTTACATATAATTTATAAGTGCCCTTCATAAGTATTCTTCTGTTTGCTGTGGAGTCAAGAAATGTCTAAACATTCAAATATAAACATTATACAAAAGTACAGAATCTGTCACATTATTTTTGTTTAATGGGCACTGAGCTGTGTCCTGATTGTTTACACATGAAAAGCATAAAATGTGTAGAATCAGTTTGATTCACTTGTGTGCATTTGGGTACAACACACATAAGTCAACATTTAATGCTGTTGTTCTTTGTTGTTAAAGCATGTATGTGTTGAAACATAAACAAAGATTAATAAAATGTGACATTCTAAACTTCTGACATACTGATATTTATCTTACCAATATCTGGTCTCCACAGCAAAAAGAAAAATCTTGTCTTTACTGTTCTGATACTTATGGAGGGCACTGTATTGTGGGTGGGTGTGCGCGTGCATGTATGTATCTAGATTAATTTTTTCATGAGTAACTAGTAACTCGCTACTTGAGTATTATTTTCATTGCATACTTTTTACTTCTACTTGAGTAATTATTTCTTTACTCACTTGTACTTTTACTTAAGTAAAGTTATTGGCTACTCTTTCCACCTCTGTTAAAATCTTCATAAATCCAGGCTGAGTTTGCCATGTTAGCCTAAATAATCAGACAGATAGCAGCTAACTATCATAGCTTGCAGACAAGCAGCCTAGGCTACTATTTTTTTGGTAGGCATTAGGCAAACATGTTTGGTGATTTTAATAAAGACCCTGTTATTCTCAGTCCTTCATATAGGCCGTAAGTTTTTTCGGGGGTGGGGGGGTGGGGGTGCCCTTTTTTTAGGACAGAGCAACTGCCCCTAAAAATTCCTGTGCACGTCCCTGAACGTCGTCACCTTCACCCGCACTCAGGCTCCACCGTTGTCCTTCGTTCCTGTGCTTCCTGTTTAAAGTGTGCTTTAATAAACTTTCATTGTTCACTCGCAACTGCTTCCTCATCTCTCATAATTTATCATGACAGATTCACGTTAAATGCTGATTCATGTTAAATGCTGATTCACGTTAAATACTGATTCACGTTAAAATAATGATTCATGTTAAATGCTGATTCACGTTAAATACTGATTTATGTTAAATGCTGATTTACATGATTATTTACCCAATATTTTTTTATCTTTCATCATTTACTCACCATCATGTCACTCTAAACCTTTAGAACACAAAAGATATTTTGAAGAATGTTGGTAACCGAACAACACTGGCCACCTTTGACTTCCATTGTTTGGTCACAAAACCATCGAGAAATTTTTCTAAATATCTTCTTTTGTGTTCCACAGAAGATTGAGTCATATACATTATTTAAATGACATGAGAGTCAATAAATGTTGCCTAAACGGTCTGATATGACAGCTTATGATTTAACAAATCATGGGAGTTTTGGGCAGGGCTAGAACAATGACAGAATCTGTTTGTAAGTTTTGCAATTCTGTTTAGTGCCACAGCAACCATTCACCCTTATTTTTTTTACTTTGAGACAGAGCGACTGGATTCTCATAATAAACATATTTTGAGTACGTGTTTCCCAGGGCATTAACATGTGTGTGTGTGCATGTGTGTGTGTTTTTCTCACAGATGAAACAGTATCAGGTTCTCAGTGCTGCTCATGAAAACAACCCTGGATGATTATGGGATTGAAACCAAAGCCTCTCTGTGTTTGTTCTCCATGGGTGCTGCTTCACTCATGAGATCTTCATTTCAAACGAGGGCTTTAACTTTATAACACACACACACAGAGTTATTGTACTCACTGTTGTTGACCAGCCTGATGTCTCTGGCCCGGGTTCCTCTCTCGTTCCGGGCTTCACAGCGGATGGTGAGCAGCTGTGGCCGCAGGAGCGACAACTGACTGTGAGCCTGGTGGATCTTACGTGTGCTGTTGTAGGTGATGTTAGTCTGGATGGAGACGGTCTCTGGATCTTCCACTAGAGGGCTCCATACAGCACTTTTGTTACTGCATCTTATGAGAAGACACAATGACTGCATTTAGCATTTGGAGAATGCATACCGCACACAGTTTTTAAATGAGATAAATAAATCAAGCTCACTCAAACTGTTTAGGGCATGTGAAAACAATATTGCATAGTACATGGAGGCAGTTGTGGCCTAATGGTTCGAAAGTTGGACTTGCGACCTGAAGGTCATAGGTTCGATTCTCAATGCCAAACATTGTGCTACCTGTCATACTAACCCCTACCAAAACCTAAGCAAAAGTATAGAAATATATCATAGCATGCATTGTGCCGCAACATATCATGATATAACATGTTAACATGTACATGCACACAATATGTATCGTATTGTCACACCCATTGCAATTCACATCCCTAAACCATACACTTCATACATTTTGTCTGATCGCTTCCGCACATGTGAGCTCCCAAGAGCACTAACTTTCCTGTGCCAGTCTCTTTGCTAAAAATATTACTATACATAACTTGTTTTAAAATCATTCAGTTATTGCTAACACTTGTGATGTGCACATCTGAGATATTCTGATGATTTCAATATATTTGACAGCCCATTTATTTATAGCACATTAATGTTTCAAATGTTTATCATGCTTGGGAAGTAAAGGTAAAACTCATTAGTGATTATTCAATCTGCAAACCTCAACAAACACAGGCAATAATATCTGCTGGGTTTAGCTGAGCATTCAGAGCTCCAGTCGTAAAGTAAGTGTGCTGTGATTGACTAGAGGTGTGCACTAATAGCTGTTACGGCATACACGATTTGCATTATTCATACTGAAGTATTCTGGAGTGTTTTATAAGCATATGCACAGCATTCAGATGATGCAAAGAGCACATTCAAGCAAATGTTCATTCTCATCGACCACTTTCCCTTCATCGCGCCAATGTGTGTGTATAATGCTTTTCAAAAGTGCTGTACAAACTCATAACGTACAAATTTACTTATCTCTAAAACAATCCTTATGAAATATGAATGAGAATCATTAAAAGGGTTTTTAACATTTTAAGATGTTGCATAATAGTCTAGTGTTTACCATCGGCACACTAAACAAACAGCATATCTGAGATTACATAAACATTGGGGCAGAACATATGTTTCAAAGGAAGTACTATTTGTCTTTTGGACAAATAGAAAAAATATGCATTTAAAGTTGATCTGATTTCAACGTGGCATCAAATGAAACGAAAACAGAGCTTAATGTTTTATTGTAATAATAATGATGGACACATTACTTGGGCATGCTGTCACAACTGAACCACTGGATGGTGGGTGATGGCACACCCTCGGCTACACAGGTGACCGCATGTCTCTTTCCCGGCAGATGATGATCAGACAGTTCAGTTATTTGAGGAGGAACTATAAAGACAGAAACATGACATCACACAATAATATTCAAACACACACAAACATTAAGGCCTAGTCCACACGTACACAGGTATTTTTATAAAATGAGTTTTTCCCTTCTGCGTAAAAAAAAAATCTTCATCTGAACACACAAATACCTGTGGCCGGTTGCTTAACCATTTAAAACTAGTCTTAAAAGTTCAAGATTGATCATAACTGTTTTAAGTATGTCACATAGAAAGGTAGGCTTTGTTTATGCAACCCGTCACAGGTATGAAGTGCTGTCAAGAGCCAAAAGATGGTGATATATATTCCTACTTGTAAAGCCATGTTGGCCAATCAAAAGTCATTGCAGAGTTTTTGCCTCAGCACAAACACCAACGGCTGTGTCCCAAATGGTGCACTCCAGACTTGTGGACTTCCTCAGAGTCCACACTTTGATGACATCATGAAGTCAACAAGGGTGCAGCAGAGTCGTATTTTTGGGACAGACTCTTTTGCAATGATTTCTGGGTTGGTTAAGTGCGTGAGACTTGCAACAAAGCCGAAGACCGCATCAAGGGTGCAAAGGGGGCGCTGATGAGCACACTTCGTAGCATAACAATGACAATTGGGACACCATACGGACTCGTAAACTAAGCGAGCACGTGCAAATTAAGGCGACGAGACCGAAAGTCCACACGAAGTGTGCGATTTGGGACAGGTCCAACGTCACAAGCAAAAACTCACCGTCTACACCAGGGGACCGGTTTCAAATTTTTAAAAAAATTTGCGGACTGGTGGGTGAGGTTGGGGGGGTTCACTGAGTGGCTGTTTGAACAAAGTGCTGAAAATCCTCCTTTGCGAAATTTAATAATATAACGTTTTAAATGGAAGGAAAGATCAAACAACCATGCATTAGGAAAATTGATAATTGCTTTATTTATAGTATATTTTATATAGATATAAAATATACTATAAATAAAAAAAATCATATTTTGGCGGATTGTTTTACTTTCACTGTTTCACGAGTTTGCCTGCCCATTTAGTCTTAATAATTAATGGTAAACAAACTTGGCTTGCTTTTCTCGAAGGCAGCTCGAATCTTGGTCGGGCTTGAGCCCCAAATTCAAGTAACAGAGCAGAAGAAAAATGCAGTGAAATAGGAGATGAGGAGGGGAGATGCCAGAAGAATTGCGGCTTGGCGCGGACAGGCATGACTCCCGTTTACCATATGATTTTAATGATGATTGACACAGGGCTGTTTAGGTTCTTTCAATCCTACGTTAAAAGTGTACTCGATAAAATATTATTACTGCAGTAAAAGAGTTTATTTTGATCATGGTGCCACGATCGCTAGATAATTATGTTGTTTTACAAAGAAGAAAATAATTAAGCTACTTTTCAGTCGTTTGCGATATCACAGAGTTGAACGTCTTCACGTATTTACATGATTTGCGAGGTACATTTGCAAATTATTCATAATGTCATACCTCTGCAATTCTTTAATCAATTGTGTTTTAAAAGTAGCCTACTGTATGCTCAAACTCTAATGACAGCAATGTGATCGCCTATACGCTGGTACTATACGAAGAGACAGAGAAAAATAGAGAGCGCGACCATGTACAAAAGTGGAAATGATCGATGTTATTTGAAGTCGGCTCTTAAAGGACAAAATACCAGATTAAGCTATTACGCTATTATACGCATTTATACGCAAGGACATTCTTACGACCCAATGGCAGCTTGTCCACGACCCGGTACTGGGTTGCGTCCAGGTGGTTGGAGACCTCTAGTCTACACAACAACGGAGTTTCTAAAAAACTTCACCCTAGCTGAAGTTTAAAAAGTTTAGATTTGATTCACCTGATACTGCGTTTGCGTGTGGACGAACAGTTAAAGCGCATAGAAACATTTTCGGTTTTGAAAATACCCGTGTGGACAAGTGCGCTAAGTAATACATTTGTTTAAATTTCACTAATCCAACAAACAGCCACATCGAGGAAGAAACAGTTTTATATAGAATGACCCTTAAGGAAATCAACCATTGGTTTATTATTACATGATCTCGCAGGAATTTGTACGTATTTTAGGAGTTGAAGTGAATCGTTCAAATACGTATGAGTATATACAAAACAATAATGAAAAACTCCTCTAAACCCCCCCCTAACATGAGTCTCTGGGGCGAAAGTCACAAAAACACACGAATGTGTTAGTACGAATTAATACGAATGAATAACGAATACATAAGAATTGCCATTTCTTTGTAGTAACCATGTTTTTTAGCGTCTTGGTTATCCCTGGCAAAACTAAACTACTACTAGTGGTTTTACTACAGAAACCATAAGCAGAGTGTTGCATTTGTGCTTGGGGGGCACCTATCGGCAAACAAGGTAACTGCAATACCTAAAAATAAGCGAGAGAGTGCGGCTTCATGGTTTTAATTTAAATATGGTTTAAATAAATTACTGAATGAATTAAGGAAGTTACTCAGTCTACCCATTAAAATGTTAGGATTAGACAAATAAAATATTAATTCTCATATTTTTATTTCAGTAAAAGCTCAAATGAAATCATAATTGGCTCTGGTCTGGGGGGCCATGCCCTCCGGACCCCCAAACTCCACCTATGAAAGTAACTATGGTTTAGCCATAATAAGTGTAGTATAACCTTGGTAATTTTTGTAAGGGCAGATTTTCCAAAACACTTTTGTGATCATTTAAAGATAATCGAAAAATAATGCATTACTGCACATAAACATAAAATAACTTAATACAATAAAGTATCTATTTGTTATTGTTTTTTTTATTAAAATAAACTAAAATATTCTTAACATGACACCAACTGTTTTTTTGCAGCCACCACGGCCGTCTTATCTCAGGAAATGGGCTGCAACGATATGGTGCGAGAATTGATGTCAAACTCCCTCACCTTTCACCTCGAGGTCAAAGGTCATCTTTTTAACGTCATCTTCATTCTGGACACTGACAGTGTAGAGACCCATCTGCTCCAGTCGGATCCTCACCAGGGTCAACGTGCTGACATACCTGCGACAGATCCCCAGGAAACATCTAGAGCATTATCCTGTTGAGGGGATTGATGTTGTTTTATGATGCGGGTTTATTACCTAGTCTCATGTTCCTGTCTCATGGTTGGTCCACGAATAAGGACTCCATCTTTAGTCCACTTAACAGTGGGTTTGGGATATGCCTCTATTTCCACTTTGAGCTCAACATTTTCACCGAGCTTTGCAGAGACGTTCCTGTCCAGATGAGACGTGAGGGCCACGAAACCTTTCTCTGTGGACATGTCAACAGATAGTGCATTTAGTTTGAAAGTCATTGAAGGTCATAAGCATTCCCACTGAACTCTGTGGCTGTACAGTGTTAGCACTTTAAAACACTCAGTCTGTGTATGAGACACATAATAAAACTATTGATTCAGAAAGTGCAGTGAGGTTGTAGTTTAAAGAGCCAGACCGTCCAGATCTCTTTGATATCCTGATTATATCTCTGTGTAGTCTCTCTTACAATGTAAGTGAATGGGATGTATATGCCTGTTTAATTGCCCTTTGATATTGTGTATATTACAAAGCCCATGTTTTATGAATGACCATAGTAGTTATATGGGGACACCTCTCGTCAAACTTTTATGACCCCCTCCCCCACCCGCTGACAGGTCGTGTTTTATGACCCCTTGACAGATGGCGTTTTATGACCCCTTGACAGATGGCGTTTTATGACCCCATGACAGATGGTGTTTTGACAGGTTGTGTTTTATGACCCTTAACAGATGGTTTTATGACAGTTTGTGTTTTATGACTCCTTAACAGATGGTGTTTTGACAGTTTGTGTTTTATGACTTCTTTGACAGCTCGTGTTTGGCAGGGGGCGGGACCATCAATCAAAATCTGTACAAGTTGTCAACTTTAGACAGAAAGTATTTAATGGTTTTATTGCCGGTCATTTAGAGTGATTGTTTTTCCTGAGTGTGTTTTATGTCAAGCGTATGGTGTCATGTTTAATGACGGCTCGTGTTTCGACATTTGCTGTTTATTGACATTTGATGTCAGCTCTCACCCTTCCTCCCTCCTTTCGCACAAGACCTGCATTCTTTCACAGGGGTGCGTGTTGTAAAGCGATTAAAGATTTCTAAAACTCAATGTTGGTAAAACAATCCCCCATTACGGTGTCAAAAAAGTAAAATGTTTATTTTAGATTTAGACAAATCATGAACAATGCTACGATTAAAACATTTGTTTGTAACAACACAAGTTATTTAATGAAATATTCCGTATACGTGTATAGTTTAAGCAATGATCTGATCCATAACCTTCGGAGCCGGCAATACTATAATCTTTAGACGAAAGTCTAAACTAAATAAAATTTTAAACGATTCATGAGTTCCGTGAATCTTTTCATGACATGCTCTATAGTTTCACGCGTATTAAAGATCCGGCGGTGTCTGACAAAGCGTTGGGTGATTGTTTCATATCTGTCATTTAAAATAAAGTTAATAAATGTAATTCTGTCCACTATGGCAAAATAGGCGTTTATTTTAGATTTTAGGGGAATCTTTAACCATGTCTCTGATTAAAACTTTTGATTGTAACATCACAAGTTATTTAATTAAATATTCCGTATACGGGTATAGTTTAAGCAATGACCTGAGCCATTACCTTCGGAGCCGTCAATACTACAATCTTTAGACGATAGTCTAAACTAAATAAATTTTTAAACGGTTCAGGAATTCCGTGAATCTTTTCATAACTGCACTATAGTTTCACGCGTATTAAAGATCCGGCGGTGCCTGACAAAGTACCGGGTGAGCGTTCATATCTGCCATTTTAAAATAATGTTAATAAATGTAATTCTGTCCACTATGGCAAAATAGGATTTTATTTTAGATTTAGGGGAGTCTTTAACCAAGTCTCTGACTAAGACATGTGTATACGTGCACAGATGGTGACAGAGAAACTTATATATGACGTTAATAAACTTTTAAATGTTTTTAAGACGTATTCACCCCATTTTTGGGTTTTATTTTTAATTAAAGGCTTCTTAAAACATGTGTGAATATGTGTATATTATACAAAGAGTCTTATATTGTCTGCTCTGACAAAAATAAAGTATTTTTTAGATTTAGGGGAATTGACTGCGTGTGTCTTATAAATACAACTTGATAATACGTTTGTTTTGTAAAGAGACTTCTTTAAAGTCACGCTAGAATAAAATATTATAGTTGTAACTGGTTAAACTTAAATCTGTTATTATCTATTTAACTATAAGCTGTATTTTTCTGATAAGACACAAAGTTTTTGATGCTGAACTTATGACCGTGTGTGATAGATATTTCACAGCAGGGTCGGTTTGTAATCTAGGTAGAGTCTTTTAAAACTGTAGTGGTAAAATGTAATATGGTAACTCTGTCAAAAAAAAAGTAAAAGGTTTATTTTAGATCATAATCTATTTATGGCAAACATTACTGTATCTAAAAGTTTTTAACAACACAATTTATTTAATGAAATACGCAGTACGTGTATAGCAAGGAATTGTACCAAAACCCCCGTAGGTCGACATTTCTTTAGACTAAATCCTATTTATTTTAAACTATATAAAAGCTGATTCGCTTCACGAGATCTGTGAAGCATTTCAAGCAGGGGGTTCTGTTCAAGCCATTAAAGATCCGGCGGTGCCTGACAAAGCGCAGGGTGAGCGTTCATATCTGCCATTTTAAAATAATGTTAATAAATGTAATTCTGTCCACTATGGCAAAATAGGATTTTATTTTAGATTTGGGACTTTCTTTAACCAAGTCTCTGATTAAAACATGTGAATGCGTGTACCAACGTTGCCAGAAAACGTACACTGATGCGCACATATATCTGGCGTTAAGAGCCTTTTAAACGTTTTAAGACATTTCACACCCTATTTTGAGTTTAATTCATTAATGTCATCTAATATCGAAGTGTGTACATGTCTATTTACGATAAATGTAACACGGTAAACATTGCCAAAATAAAAGGGTTCTTGAACATGTTATTCCAGGGGGTGTTTTTTGTTTTGCGAGTGTTCGACATATTTATTGATGTGGAAAAAGTTTGTTGTTTGGACGAACAGTTTCAGTCTCTCTCTCTCTCTCTCTCTCTCTCTCTCTCTCTCTCTCTCTCTCTATCACCAGTCCGCTATCAACCAGCAGACAACCCCCCAGATGTCTGGACAGAGGGAGTGTTGGTAAAATAAAAGAAACTCAGCCCCCATTGACAAAAAGTAATAGGTTTATTTTAGATTTCAGGCTTCATTACTCAGATACAGATTAAAGCATGTTATTTCTTATTCGTAATTTAAAGAAACTTAGAAGTTTTAAGACATTTCATCACACATACTATGATGACATAAACCATGGTGTTAGCCCTTAGAGGACAACAAAACGGGTGCAAATATTATTTATCAACGTTTGATGTCGTTATAAACCAGGTTGTCACATACGTGACAACAATCATTGCTTTAAAGACAAAACATTTAACAAATTTGACATTTTGTTAAACATGGTTGTGTGCGTCCATAAACACAACAACAGTTAGGACATGGTTCTACATAATATTAAAATCACGGACTTACGTTAAATAGGTAAACCTTAATTTTTACTAAATAAAATAAAAATGAACTATTTGAACATATTATCTGATATTAGGTTAGGTTTAAGATCGTAACATCGTAAAACCCCCAGCGGATATGGTGCGTGCGTGTATGTGTGTGTGTATGTGTGTGTATGTGTGTATGTGTGTATGTGTGTGTGTGTGTGTGTGTGTGTGTGTGTGTGTGTGTGTGTGTGTGTGTGTGTGTGTGCAATGGCTGTTATCACGTGGTGCGGACCAAACGACCAACGCTGCGGGGGTTGTGAAGCGAAGAATGTTCTGTATAGATGAGAAGTTTTTCCTTCTGAACACAGAACCTTTACCAAAAACGTAACCCCGGATTAACACATCACAGAACAATTTGAACAACCGTGTCGGATTCGTACACACCAGAGGACTGTTTTATGTTTTGCAGAAACTGTGGAAACTTTTGATGCTGCAAAGGTGTCCGAATTCGCAAACAAACTATCAAACGCAACGCGGCGGAAACAGTGGACACGAGCCTTTTGTTGCTGAGAAGGCGATTGAACTCAGAAACAAACAAGCAAGTAAAGTTGTCTACGAAACTACAGATTCTTGAAAAAGATGGCACAAAGATCATTCGAACGACTACGCAATGGCCAGAGGGGGTATGTGTACGGGACCGACCTTTTTAAAGATATGCTTAAAAAGAACTACAAGCGCGAGATGTCCAATCTACTATGTACTGTGATATACAAAGAAGCCAATGTGTGCATGCCTCCAAACTATTGCGAAGCGAGCGCCGGTCGTGTAACCAGACTCAAGGAAAAAACAGATGGTGTGAAAATTATAGATGGCTCTTTCAATAACATGGTACAGACAGTTGTACAGGCCCAAGAGGAACCCCGTGTGATTATTAGAAAGGCCCTAGAGATATTTTATGAATGTGACGAGGCCGAGTTCTACATCATCAATATCATACTTATGTCGGCCTTTGTAATTGACGTATGCATTGATATCCTTGTAAAGAAACGAGAAAATAATGTGTGTGAAATCATAGAAAATGCCGTAGATTTCATGTTTGAAAAGGGTCTTGGATCATGCATGCACTATCTATGGTATCTAGATAATATCATAACGGTTAATGATGACTAAAAAACCAAACCTGTGAGCCAATGGTATATTTTACGCAAGTTTTACAGTTGTTTTTTAGTTTTACCAAAAGTTTTAATCTGATTTTATTTTTTACTCAACATTATGATTGATAAACCATGTCCGTCAACAAATGTATACTTTAACAAAAACTACGTTCTAGTAGTTTCAATGTATGGTAACTGGTGGTTTTTCATCATTGATTTTGTATACTGCTTATGTTTTTGTATGTTTTGCTGTACCGGTTTCATAAAAACAAAATATACAAGGATTTTTTTGGTCTTAATGTCTGTTGCTACCATAAGATACAAACATTAGAACATTTAGACATCTTGTTCAGACAACGTGTGACATTGCTCATTCTTCATATGTTTTTGCAACACCACACAGAGAAACGTGAAAGATTAATAGAAATTACATGTGACTACATCACATGTCTTTCAGAGGCGTAAAATAAAGTCACCAATGTTAGTATGGGATGCTAAAACAGCACAGGCACAAGCTGATCCTAATTTTGATACCTGACGTCTGTCACATAGTCAAAGCTCATATACTTCATGTCTCTACGAATCCTGACAGAGTTTTAGTTTCATATACACAACACATCAAATGTAAACCACGGTAAACTAAATACATTTGACAGCAAAGATCTCTAATTTTCTGACAACCCCCAAAAAAGATGATGGGGTCATCATCAAACATCACTCACTTTTTAGGTAGCGAAAGGTTTTTGTTTATTTTAGTTTAACTCGACACTGAAATTTTAGTTAAGCACACAGAAATGCACAGATTTTACGTTTTAAGTATACATGTGTACATCACATTGCGATTTCAGTCTCAACTAGATCGATGATCTATCAATATTAGCTACAAATGTTGTTAGTATGCTTGCTCTGATTTCACAAAACATCCATATACATTCAAAACCTAGGGGTTCAACGCCTTAAAGTCATCAATTTTATTTCGTACACATCAACCACACCAAAATTTTTAGAATGTGCAAACTGTTTTACTTCGTTTTAAACATGTTTGTGCGGTTTCGGTCTAGATTTTATAGAAAACTTCAGAACATGACACCGTTTTAACATTTACAAAATGATGAAATATTTTACTTTTAAATGGCTCCCATGAGTATGTGTTGCTGTGACAAATACTTTTGATTGTTTGGAAATTATATGAATGCAGAGAAACAACGCAAAAGTTTTTAACTTTAACATAATTTTATATGGGTCCTGATTTTTAAAAACAGTAAGCTGTAATGTTTCTTACACACAAATCTAAACACATCACAAGTCTGAATGTTTATTAGTATGCAAAGGGTTGTTGGCGTATTTTAAACACAAGCTGTTTATCTTAATCTTTAAACAAATGTGTATGACAAAAGTTGTTCTGCCTGAACTGACACTAAGGATCGATGCCGAAATGTTAAATCTTAAGTATTTGCAAAACAACCTTGACCACCATATAGATGTTTTCAATCTAATGGTACCGGTTTTAAATGTGACCAAACTATTTCAAACATTACAAAGTTGTAGTTGGTTGCGTTTTACTTTACAAGGTTTTAACACACATTACTGTTTAGTCACGGTGTGTTTCATTGCATTGCTGCTGCATACAACAGACTCTCTAGTTTATGGTAAAAGGCTTACTAAATAAAAACCTAAGCACTCTGTATTATGTTGCCACTGATGATTTTACAAGTTTACAGTTTCAAACATTTTTGCTATCTTAGCTGTGAAAGATTTAGTAAATAACTCTAAAACATAAACAGTGCTGAAGCATTCTCTTAATCTTCTAGCAACGATTTTCAAGAGATTACCAACATGTATGATGTACTAGCTGTCAAGGGGTCTGTGATATTATTTTTGAAGTAATTAGCTATCTAATGGCTACTGCACAATAACTTAAGCGATAAAGAGGTTGCCAAATATTACATAACCTATAGAAACGAAACAAGATCAATTACAAAGCCACTGGCATAAGGTTTACACTTAAACAAATCACGCAGATGTTTAAAGTGGTACATGTTTTTTTATTTCTCATCAAGTAAAAGAAATACATCATATGTTATCATTGTAGTGTAGAAATATCACAATGTTTTTCACAAGAATGTGATCATCCATCGGTTCAATAATTTCACAAACAGCAATTTGATCATTATTTGATATTGTAAACAACACATACACACTGTAATAGTCTCTAAATATTCTACAGAATACCATTAGCTTTTTGTCATCAAGTTTGTAACAGATGTATCACGAAGCCTGTTTCATGATCTTGAAACCAAACAGTCTGTGGAATCGATACACACAATGTGTATTGATTCATCAGGCATTGTCGGATCCTTCTTGGGGACACAGGTCCATTGGAACATCATCAGACATTACTTGAGCCGTACAAAGGGTGGTGTTGTTGTAGGGTGATGGTCCGCCATCAGATACTGTGGAGGACTTATTGAGTGCGCATGTCCAACTGTAGGTTCTATCATCTTCATATTGCTGTGGGGTGGGTAGCGCGAATGTGTCGGTGTAGCAGTAGGAGTCCATAGTTTCTTGAAACTTGTTAGGCGAATGTGTTTGAATGAATCATAATGGCGCCGTTTTAATGACTGTAACGGATAGGCGGAGATAGGAGTCCTGGAGTTAGGGACACCCCTCTCTGAGGGGTAACAACTGCACTTTAAACATCTGCGTGATTTGTTTAAGTGTAAACCTTATGCCAGTGGCTTTGTAATTGATCTTGTTTCGTTTCTATAGGTTATGTAACATTTGGCAACCTCTTTATCGCTTAAGTTATTGTGCAGTAGCCATTAGATAGCTAATTACTTCAAAAATAATATCACAGACCCCTTGACAGCTAGTACATCATACATGTTGGTAATCTCTTGAAAATCGTTGCTAGAAGATTAAGAGAATGCTTCAGCACTGTTTATGTTTTAGAGTTATTTACTAAATCTTTCACAGCTAAGATAGCAAAAATGTTTGAAACTGTAAACTTGTAAAATCATCAGTGGCAACATAATACAGAGTGCTTAGGTTTTTATTTAGTAAGCCTTTTACCATAAACTAGAGAGTCTGTTGTATGCAGCAGCAATGCAATGAAACACACCGTGACTAAACAGTAATGTGTGTTAAAACCTTGTAAAGTAAAACGCAACCAACTACAACTTTGTAATGTTTGAAATAGTTTGGTCACATTTAAAACCGGTACCATTAGATTGAAAACATCTATATGGTGGTCAAGGTTGTTTTGCAAATACTTAAGATTTAACATTTCGGCATCGATCCTTAGTGTCAGTTCAGGCAGAACAACTTTTGTCATACACATTTGTTTAAAGATTAAGATAAACAGCTTGTGTTTAAAATACGCCAACAACCCTTTGCATACTAATAAACATTCAGACTTGTGATGTGTTTAGATTTGTGTGTAAGAAACATTACAGCTTACTGTTTTTAAAAATCAGGACCCATATAAAATTATGTTAAAGTTCAAAACTTTTGCGTTGTTTCTCTGCATTCATATAATTTCCAAACAATCAAAAGTATTTGTCACAGCAACACATACTCATGGGAGCCATTTAAAAGTAAAATATTTCATCATTTTGTAAATGTTAAAACGGTGTCATGTTCTGAAGTTTTCTATAAAATCTAGACCGAAACCGCACAAACATGTTTAAAACGAAGTAAAACAGTTTGCACATTCTAAAAATTTTGGTGTGGTTGATGTGTACGAAATAAAATTGATGACTTTAAGGCGTTGAACCCCTAGGTTTTGAATGTATATGGATGTTTTGTGAAATCAGAGCAAGCATACTAACAACATTTGTAGCTAATATTGATAGATCATCGATCTAGTTGAGACTGAAATCGCAATGTGATGTACACATGTATACTTAAAACGTAAAATCTGTGCATTTCTGTGTGCTTAACTAAAATTTCAGTGTCGAGTTAAACTAAAATAAACAAAAACCTTTCGCTACCTAAAAAGTGAGTGATGTTTGATGATGACCCCATCATCTTTTTTGGGGGTTGTCAGAAAATTAGAGATCTTTGCTGTCAAATGTATTTAGTTTACCGTGGTTTACATTTGATGTGTTGTGTATATGAAACTAAAACTCTGTCAGGATTCGTAGAGACATGAAGTATATGAGCTTTGACTATGTGACAGACGTCAGGTATCAAAATTAGGATCAGATTGTGCCTGTGCTGTTTTAGCATCCCATACTAACATTGGTGACTTTATTTTACGCCTCTGAAAGACATGTGATGTAGTCACATGTAATTTCTATTAATCTTTCACGTTTCTCTGTGTGGTGTTGCAAAAACATATGAAGAATGAGCAATGTCACACGTTGTCTGAACAAGATGTCTAAATGTTCTAATGTTTGTATCTTATGGTAGCAACAGACATTAAGACCAAAAAAATCCTTGTATATTTTGTTTTTATGAAACCGGTACAGCAAAACATACAAAAACATAAGCAGTATACAAAATCAATGATGAAAAACCACCAGTTACCATACATTGAAACTACTAGAACGTAGTTTTTGTTAAAGTATACATTTGTTGACGGACATGGTTTATCAATCATAATGTTGAGTAAAAAATAAAATCAGATTAAAACTTTTGGTAAAACTAAAAAACAACTGTAAAACTTGCGTAAAATATACCATTGGCTCACAGGTTTGGTTTTTTAGTCATCATTAACCGTTATGATATTATCTAGATACCATAGATAGTGCATGCATGATCCAAGACCCTTTTCAAACATGAAATCTACGGCATTTTCTATGATTTCACACACATTAATTTCTCGTTTCTTTACAAGGATATCAATGCATACGTCAATTACAAAGGCCGACATAAGTATGATATTGATGATGTAGAACTCGGCCTCGTCACATTCATAAAATATCTCTAGGGCCTTTCTAATAATCACACGGGGTTCCTCTTGGGCCTGTACAACTGTCTGTACCATGTTATTGAAAGAGCCATCTATAATTTTCACACCATCTGTTTTTTCCTTGAGTCTGGTTACACGACCGGCGCTCGCTTCGCAATAGTTTGGAGGCATGCACACATTGGCTTCTTTGTATATCACAGTACATAGTAGATTGGACATCTCGCGCTTGTAGTTCTTTTTAAGCATATCTTTAAAAAGGTCGGTCCCGTACACATACCCCCTCTGGCCATTGCGTAGTCGTTCGAATGATCTTTGTGCCATCTTTTTCAAGAATCTGTAGTTTCGTAGACAACTTTACTTGCTTGTTTGTTTCTGAGTTCAATCGCCTTCTCAGCAACAAAAGGCTCGTGTCCACTGTTTCCGCCGCGTTGCGTTTGATAGTTTGTTTGCGAATTCGGACACCTTTGCAGCATCAAAAGTTTCCACAGTTTCTGCAAAACATAAAACAGTCCTCTGGTGTGTACGAATCCGACACGGTTGTTCAAATTGTTCTGTGATGTGTTAATCCGGGGTTACGTTTTTGGTAAAGGTTCTGTGTTCAGAAGGAAAAACTTCTCATCTATACAGAACATTCTTCGCTTCACAACCCCCGCAGCGTTGGTCGTTTGGTCCGCACCACGTGATAACAGCCATTGCACACACACACACACACACACACACACACACACACACACACACACACACACACACACACATACACACATACACACATACACACACATACACACACACATACACGCACGCACCATATCCGCTGGGGGTTTTACGATGTTACGATCTTAAACCTAACCTAATATCAGATAATATGTTCAAATAGTTCATTTTTATTTTATTTAGTAAAAATTAAGGTTTACCTATTTAACGTAAGTCCGTGATTTTAATATTATGTAGAACCATGTCCTAACTGTTGTTGTGTTTATGGACGCACACAACCATGTTTAACAAAATGTCAAATTTGTTAAATGTTTTGTCTTTAAAGCAATGATTGTTGTCACGTATGTGACAACCTGGTTTATAACGACATCAAACGTTGATAAATAATATTTGCACCCGTTTTGTTGTCCTCTAAGGGCTAACACCATGGTTTATGTCATCATAGTATGTGTGATGAAATGTCTTAAAACTTCTAAGTTTCTTTAAATTACGAATAAGAAATAACATGCTTTAATCTGTATCTGAGTAATGAAGCCTGAAATCTAAAATAAACCTATTACTTTTTGTCAATGGGGGCTGAGTTTCTTTTATTTTACCAACACTCCCTCTGTCCAGACATCTGGGGGGTTGTCTGCTGGTTGATAGCGGACTGGTGATAGAGAGAGAGAGAGAGAGAGAGAGAGAGAGAGAGAGAGAGAGAGAGACTGAAACTGTTCGTCCAAACAACAAACTTTTTCCACATCAATAAATATGTCGAACACTCGCAAAACAAAAAACACCCCCTGGAATAACATGTTCAAGAACCCTTTTATTTTGGCAATGTTTACCGTGTTACATTTATCGTAAATAGACATGTACACACTTCGATATTAGATGACATTAATGAATTAAACTCAAAATAGGGTGTGAAATGTCTTAAAACGTTTAAAAGGCTCTTAACGCCAGATATATGTGCGCATCAGTGTACGTTTTCTGGCAACGTTGGTACACGCATTCACATGTTTTAATCAGAGACTTGGTTAAAGAAAGTCCCAAATCTAAAATAAAATCCTATTTTGCCATAGTGGACAGAATTACATTTATTAACATTATTTTAAAATGGCAGATATGAACGCTCACCCTGCGCTTTGTCAGGCACCGCCGGATCTTTAATGGCTTGAACAGAACCCCCTGCTTGAAATGCTTCACAGATCTCGTGAAGCGAATCAGCTTTTATATAGTTTAAAATAAATAGGATTTAGTCTAAAGAAATGTCGACCTACGGGGGTTTTGGTACAATTCCTTGCTATACACGTACTGCGTATTTCATTAAATAAATTGTGTTGTTAAAAACTTTTAGATACAGTAATGTTTGCCATAAATAGATTATGATCTAAAATAAACCTTTTACTTTTTTTTTGACAGAGTTACCATATTACATTTTACCACTACAGTTTTAAAAGACTCTACCTAGATTACAAACCGACCCTGCTGTGAAATATCTATCACACACGGTCATAAGTTCAGCATCAAAAACTTTGTGTCTTATCAGAAAAATACAGCTTATAGTTAAATAGATAATAACAGATTTAAGTTTAACCAGTTACAACTATAATATTTTATTCTAGCGTGACTTTAAAGAAGTCTCTTTACAAAACAAACGTATTATCAAGTTGTATTTATAAGACACACGCAGTCAATTCCCCTAAATCTAAAAAATACTTTATTTTTGTCAGAGCAGACAATATAAGACTCTTTGTATAATATACACATATTCACACATGTTTTAAGAAGCCTTTAATTAAAAATAAAACCCAAAAATGGGGTGAATACGTCTTAAAAACATTTAAAAGTTTATTAACGTCATATATAAGTTTCTCTGTCACCATCTGTGCACGTATACACATGTCTTAGTCAGAGACTTGGTTAAAGACTCCCCTAAATCTAAAATAAAATCCTATTTTGCCATAGTGGACAGAATTACATTTATTAACATTATTTTAAAATGGCAGATATGAACGCTCACCCGGTACTTTGTCAGGCACCGCCGGATCTTTAATACGCGTGAAACTATAGTGCAGTTATGAAAAGATTCACGGAATTCCTGAACCGTTTAAAAATTTATTTAGTTTAGACTATCGTCTAAAGATTGTAGTATTGACGGCTCCGAAGGTAATGGCTCAGGTCATTGCTTAAACTATACCCGTATACGGAATATTTAATTAAATAACTTGTGATGTTACAATCAAAAGTTTTAATCAGAGACATGGTTAAAGATTCCCCTAAAATCTAAAATAAACGCCTATTTTGCCATAGTGGACAGAATTACATTTATTAACTTTATTTTAAATGACAGATATGAAACAATCACCCAACGCTTTGTCAGACACCGCCGGATCTTTAATACGCGTGAAACTATAGAGCATGTCATGAAAAGATTCACGGAACTCATGAATCGTTTAAAATTTTATTTAGTTTAGACTTTCGTCTAAAGATTATAGTATTGCCGGCTCCGAAGGTTATGGATCAGATCATTGCTTAAACTATACACGTATACGGAATATTTCATTAAATAACTTGTGTTGTTACAAACAAATGTTTTAATCGTAGCATTGTTCATGATTTGTCTAAATCTAAAATAAACATTTTACTTTTTTGACACCGTAATGGGGGATTGTTTTACCAACATTGAGTTTTAGAAATCTTTAATCGCTTTACAACACGCACCCCTGTGAAAGAATGCAGGTCTTGTGCGAAAGGAGGGAGGAAGGGTGAGAGCTGACATCAAATGTCAATAAACAGCAAATGTCGAAACACGAGCCGTCATTAAACATGACACCATACGCTTGACATAAAACACACTCAGGAAAAACAATCACTCTAAATGACCGGCAATAAAACCATTAAATACTTTCTGTCTAAAGTTGACAACTTGTACAGATTTTGATTGATGGTCCCGCCCCCTGCCAAACACGAGCTGTCAAAGAAGTCATAAAACACAAACTGTCAAAACACCATCTGTTAAGGAGTCATAAAACACAAACTGTCATAAAACCATCTGTTAAGGGTCATAAAACACAACCTGTCAAAACACCATCTGTCATGGGGTCATAAAACGCCATCTGTCAAGGGGTCATAAAACGCCATCTGTCAAGGGGTCATAAAACACGACCTGTCAGCGGGTGGGGGAGGGGGTCATAAAAGTTTGACGAGAGGTGTCCCCATATAACTACTGACCATTTGTACAAATACATCATATTAGGTACAGAGAGTCTTGCTTGCTCATCTTATATTATCTATTTAATATTTAATAAGTTTGATTTAAATCATGCACAGGTGCTAAAAGCACTTTAGACCGCAATCTGTGTGTCAGCTGATCTACGGTCAGTTCCTCTGAATCTTAAAGTACAGCCCGTCTGTGTACAGCGGTTTGGACAGTGTGTGTTTTTTTTTCCTGTTAAACATAAACACAGCGACCTCAATGTCTGCATTCACCTGCACTTTGTTTGTTTTGAATGCTGAAATTTTCCTTCAGAGTAAACTCATGAACACTGAGGTCTTGTGGATGTGAATGTTCATTTTATTTGGGTTTGCATGAAAGATGTTACTCAGATTTTATAGTTCTTTCATGCATCACATGAAGAGTCTCTTGATGCAAGACTTTTGTTTATTTGAGCTAACCATCAATAAAATCTAACCATCAATGTTTCCAAGTGCTTCCAGTAAGCGAACCGCTACAGTACAGCTGCTTAATATAACATACCATTTAAATGAGATTTATTTTTTATAACTAGGCAATGCAGTTGAGTAAATTAGTTTCTAGGATCATACTAATGGTTTGTACAAAAGCTCTCACCCTGACCCTTAAAGACCAGCAAAAACATTGGATGGGTGCCACAAAGAACCCATTACTGATACATCAAGCATGTTTAATCTGCAGTTCTTACCCAGTACAGTGATGGTGATACTGACTGAAGCCTTCTGGTCCATCACACCCTCGTGTGCATGACAAAAATACTCTCCAGAGCTGGCCAGAGTCACATCTGTGATGTTGAGACAGGAGCGCATGCTCAAAGAGGACAGAACATCGGTCAATGGCTCAATTTTTCCCTTCTGTGGATCAAATAAGATCAATAAAAAATCATCCTTCTGGAGAACCAGTTTAAACAAGAGAACAAGCTGGCCAACAGGTCCCCACCAAGAAGGTAGTTACATAGTTTTTTACTCCATTACATATGTATTAACACTTAATAAAAACACATTATACATGAAGACGATGAGGAAAGAGGTGCGGCTGAACATCTTGAGGTAATTCAACATTCTGAACCTCTTATGGGAGCCAAAGTGCACGAATTAGAAAATTCTGGAAACAAAGCAATGTGTTTTCAGCCCACTCACATCTTTGTTGGGAAAGTCCCAGGAGAAGAAGACCAGCTCCACACCGGTAACCGTGCAGTTGACGTTCAGCGTCTCGCCCTGTTTCAGCACAGTTTTGGAGGCGTTGATGTAGGGGTCCAGAACCTCGGGGACTAAGGCCATGTGTGCGAAAGAGAGAACAAAACTGCTTTTGTTTTCTATAAAGCAAACAATCTGATGTGTTTATATGAGACGCTATCTCATGAACGATGAGACAGATATCAGACTCAGCAGATGTACAACAGATGGAGATCCCTGTCGGATTTAATACAAAACTCATCCTATTCTTGTTTAATAGGTGACAGGGTTCAGATGGTTGAAAAGCAGTTAGTAGTTCACTTATTGTAAAAGTAAAATCTGTCGATTGTTAACATACCCAGGATGCTGTAGACGTAGAAGGATTTGGATTCTTTCTTCTCGCCGTTCAGCTCTCCCCTGCATTTATAGGTTCTGTCCTCCAGGACGGCAGTGTAGCCCACGGTGGGATTGTACGAACCTTCCACCAGCATTTTGCTGCTACTTTCAAGCAGTGTGACATTTATCCGTGGATCCGTCACCAGGCATGGTATTGTGCCCTCCTCGTGAGTCTTAGTCACCATATCATGATCATTTTTAAGAAACCAAACCTCAGGATCTAATAGACAAAATATGAATGTAAGTGAGTGATTTGTGAAGATAAGCACTGACGTAGATCATCTTACTGTGCATTCACACCAGAAGCGAATTAAGAAAATAAATCACGCTTTTTGTGCGTAGTGGACGCTTGAACATTTTGAGTTAAAGGCAGGGTCCATGATCTCTGAAAGCCAATGTTGACATTTGAAATCACCTTAACAAACACGCCCCTACCCCAATAGAATCTGGACCTTCTTTTGATAGACCCGTCCCACACATACGCAACCCAGGCAACGATGTCGGTTAGTAGACACGCCTCTTACTGCTGATTGGCTACAAGTGTGTTTTGGTAGTTGGCCCGACTCCCTTTTCCAAAGCATTTTTTAGAAATCACTCTCGCTTCATTAAGACAGAGCGCAGTTATGTTAATTTGAAAACCACGCCCACCTGTGTACACCTAACAAACCAAAAAAACCCAGAAATAAGTTTTTACAAGCTGTTGACCACAAAAAAAAAGGTTTGAAGACTTTTGTCCTACATTGTTTCTGCCTAAACTTGGTACGTTGTAATCACGTCACTACTTGAGCAAGCTCCTGATTGGTTAACGCACCAATGCACCAGTTCCACCAAAGTTACGATTTTTTTTTTAATTGCATCAAACACACAAAACTTTTGTCACCCATATATTTATAAGCCAAAAAAATCGGACTGATCAGATTGTTGGTCTATTCCTCTCTACTGGCTGGTGCTTAATATGGACCAATCAGAATACAACAGCAGAAGTGATGAATAATAAAATCAGTTAATATATATATATAAATCTTCAAATGATCTTACCAGGCACAAAGACGATCACCTCTCTGGTCTCACTGGTCCCAGTCTCAGAACACACATAGACACCCGTGTGATGCCATGTCACGTTCTCAAGGCTCAGAACACTCGAAGTTGGACTTTGGTTGATAATGTTGAACTGTGGAACGTTCTCCTCTCGTTTGAAGCGCCAGGTGACGTTGGACCAGCCGGAGCAGGTGATAGTGAACGAGGAGTTTGTAGGCAAAATGACCTCTGGATGGCTGGGATTGAGCTCCAGACCTGAACTGACCAGACCGAGCAGAAGTAATCCTGCACACAGCACAACAAAACAAACTTACTTTAAATGTACAAACATTGTACAAACAATACATTGAGCATTGACTTCAGACATAGATTTTCCGAATACAAATGAGAACTGGATTCAAGTCAATTCAGATGTATTTATATAGCACTTCTTTACAATGTTGCATTGAATGGATTGCATGCAATGTTTCATTCAAAAGCAGCTTTAGATTAATTAAACAAAGAAAATAGAAAATAATCTACTAAAAGATTATAGGACATTTAGTAAATCAATATGATAGATGACAGGTATCAAATAAAAAATAGTGAAATACAAAAATACGCAGCAAAATGTTTTTTTTTTATTGAAGTAAATAAGTATGTTTACAATTAACATTCCTCTTGTTGCAATGCATTATGGGATTGCCTTATTACTGAAAGATAAATGCAATGCTGTCTATGAATATGGTAGTAAAATATATTAAAATCATGATTTTGCTCTTAACATATAAATTGTCTTGCCGCAGTAACACTGTAAAAAATATGCAGCATTTTTGTCAAATCAACACATATTTTTATGTTACTTTAACTTAAAAAATGTAGTTAAACAATTTCAAATTAAATTTCTAAGTTATGTCAGGTTTTTTAAAGTCAAACCTCAAATAGTAGGTTGAATTGACCTGCAAAACCAAGTTGTTTTAACTTCATACTGCATTTTTTAAAGTGTAGACAGTCAGTATGCAAATTTTGACACAGACCCCGGCATATTTGGGCAGCAACCGAATATAATATCACATGCCAAAGTGTTTTCTTTTTTCATTCACACATCATGGATTCTGACATGCTTGCACCGTTATGTCACAACTTAACGTGATATTAATCACAGATCAGAGCCAACTTAAACTTTATCGAAATGTAGTTTTTTTCCGCATGAGCTTGTGTTTCCGATCTGCCGCGTTCCCATGTGTGCAAATAAAAGTCAAAGAAACGAAAAGTCTAGTGTGACCGCAGATTGTTTTTCCTATTCTTAAAATACTGTCAATGTAGGGAGGTGTCCAGATTTTGGAACAGAACTGGATTTTCCATTAAACCTACAAATACTCTCGATGTTGATTATTTTTTAGTTTAAAGCCCTTTAATGCTTTTCTGCATGACAGCAATGTGGCTCAGTTAGGTTTCCTGTATCTGAGAATAACACAATTGTGTGTGTTTTCAAAAATAATTGTACAAATACAGAAAGTGTTAAATCAGCAGAATCGCACATGTTAAACACAGGACATGCAGAGCATCAGGGATATTCTGAGCTTTAAGGTGGAGTTTATTTGGCTAGCTGTGGGGTGTAAAGTTATTTTGGCTTTGGTTTAGTCTGTTACCTGCAGTCAGCTGGAACAGGCAGATGGTGAAACTCTTCATACTGGTTTCCAGGGCAGGACGCTTTTAAACTGGAGACAGAAAGAAAACAACTCATTGATTCAACTCATAATTGAAAAACAACAATTTCAACTTACATCAAAATGTATTTCAAAGTCGAGGAAGTGAATGTCTGTCCATCTGTTAAAAAACTTAAAAAGATGCACAGAAATGTACAGTACATGCAGGCTGGTGAATAATGTTTGATTTTAATTTTCTTGCATGAACTATGAATGGACAGGCAGCCTGTGATGTGCAGAAGAACACATGGGTCGGTTCTCACACAGGGACGCATGCCTGACTGCACACAAACAGAAGCATGCTTCACAAACTCGGCATTGTTGCTTTTCATTGCAGCACTCGCCGGCATTTACTGCGGTCAGGGTGACAAGATTGAGGCTGCTATAAAATGAATTCACCCAACATCCAAAATAAAAAGTTTGAGGAATGAAATAATATAGCATTAAATATTTAGCACATTATTATTTTCTAAAAGACTTCAGACTGAAGCGCATTTCCAAAAGTTTGACATACGACAGGTCACATGATCCGAGCTTCACTCATGTCTGCAGCACAGACTTGAATGAGTAACTGAGTTTTTGAAGTTTAATAGTGAGTGTTGGTTAGCATGACTCAGTGTGAGCAATAATAAAAAAATGTCAATAAATCTGACATCTCCAGATACTGAAATTAATTTATGGGGGAGACTTAACCACTACTTGTCTTGCCAGTGCTTTCAAACAACAAATAAACATTCAGGTTTACTGGACCTGATTAACAGCAGAGATGAGCTCCTTAAATCTAGAGGTCACTCATCGAGGCCAGAGGTCACAAAGACTCAAATCCTTAAGGAAATTTGTGTGTTGGTCAGTAAATAAACACAGAGAGAGAAAGAGAGAGAGAGATGGGTTGATTAGGACAGGGTCAGTGTGGGTGGATTGGAACAGGGGTGGGGGTATTTCGGAGGTCTGGAAACAGTTAAAGCTGGATCGCTGGGTGCAAATTCAGGGTGGGAAATGCAGTGAGGGCGGAAAAACATATCACAGAGAAGTGGAGGAGGAAAGCTTTGAGGGAGTCTGTGGACAGTGAAATAAATAATAGGATAAATATTCATAACTCATTGAGAATGTTTCAGTATGGTGATCTAATGCTTTTATTTTTAGCAACAGGATAAGACTCGATGTTGTAAGAGATTCGTCATGAAAAATAAAAGAAATCTGGAAACAATATCCTGCCATAAAACAACAAAAAATAACATCCTCAACATTTGATTTTCTCAATCCGAAACATAGTCAAGTCCATATTGAAAGCATTTTCATTCCAGGCTATAAAAGAGGAAATTCTAACGGAGTGTTTGGCCTTTAAAACCTATCAGTATTATCTCACCAGGGCAATCAAAGCCCACGCAAATCCTGTGAGACGCTTCATTACGACCCCCTCTCATCCCTAATATACTGCCAGAGGTAAAACATACTTCGTACAACACTTTCCGTCCCTCAGGAGGGTCGAACAGAGGGGACCAGGAAGTTATAAGTGCTCCTACACTCACTGTATGAGGAGTTTTTTCAGTTTGTATTCCCAGAAAAGATTCTGTAACTTTCTCATGATCTTTAATACACAGGGGAGCAGAGGCCCCGGACCCCTCAGGAGTCATGTTTACCCATAAGGTCTCATGTGTGATGTGTTACTATAAATAGTACAGTCTTGTAGGCGTTAAAAGGTTTACCTAGAATTAAAAAAAATGTGGAGGAAAGACAGACATATGAGTTTGAACTGTATAAGGGTACGGTGACAAAAATAGTCCCCTGGTAGTCGATTAATCAGTCAATGGAAAGAAAAAGATGCAGATTTTAAATCACAAACCTCATGTTTGTAAGCTGAGTTGAGGTGTGCTGAGTCCTCTGTTGCTGCTAGAGCAGCGGTACCAGGACAATTTGAAAAAACAGGACATGAATACGGTGAACATCTACTGCCAAACAACACAGCCATGAAAAAGCACTGAAAAAATCCCTTTCAGAGAGAGGGAGAGAGTGAGAGAGAGGAAGAGAGAGAGAGAGAGAGAATGGCTATAAACAAAGAGAATATAAAGGGTAAAGTTTTGTAACTCAGGAGGAGGGACAGGGGACAGAATGAGGCTGACGTCTCTTTGGATTCCACTACAGCCAGTCTGCGTCACAGAGACCTGTGGAAGTCTTTACAGTCCTCAGAGACTTAATAACCATTATCACAAAGATAATCAATACTTTGCATCATTGACTATATGACTTAAAATGCTGTATTACATGTGCCAGGCCAGTAGTTGGCGATGTTACTTTGTAAAGAAACACTAAATGTCTACACTAACGCCTTTTTCTACAGATAAAACAATCAAGGCAGTGAAAGAATCAAGCAACTTTGTTTAAATGGACAATGAGGTAGGTTTATTACTACAAGTGACCCTGGACTGTAACGCGAAAATATTTTGTAAAGTTTTTCGTAAAAAATAGCTTGTGGTAGAAGTATTGATAAACTCTTGAGCAGTGAAAGCACAGTCCTACAGACGATTTCATCGGACACACTGCATTGTCGTGGTTATGTGTCTGAGTGGAACTTCCATCTGTTTGTTTAACTCATTCCCCGCCAGACTTTTTTTTGAAAAGTTGCCAGCCAGCATTTTTTTTTTGTGAGATTTTCACAAGTTTCACAAAATGCCTTTCAGGAAAATTTTCTTCTAAAAATATATAAACATTCAAATATATCAAATGAAAGAACAGACCCATTGCTTTCAAACAAACAATAATAATAATTAAAAACAAAACGGGAAAAAAAACATCCTATCAATATTTTTTCTCTGCTTATAAACTCTTAAATATGGGTATTTTAAAAAAAAGTTTGCATTTTTGTGAATGAATTTTGTTATAGATAAGATTCAGAACGATTATCAAAACATACACAGAGTTTAAAATAAGTAAAAAATTGTGCGCCATGTAGTGGATAATCGCTGTAATGCATATTAACATAAAAACTAGGGATGCACCGAAATGAAAATTCTTGGCCGAAACTGAAAACCAAAAATGAGGAAACCAAGGCCGAAAAACCGAAACACCGAAATAAATTATTATGCCAATTATTAGTACAAATGCATTTATGGCTATCACTGTGTACTAACTTTACTAGGGGTGTGTGACAGATCACAAAACTCACGGTTCAGATCACATTACAGTTTTTGAGGCACGGATCGGATTATTTTTCAGATCAGCAAAAAGGGGGTGGGGAAAATCTAACATTACAAACATTTATAAAAAAGAACAAAGCTGCACATTAATAAGGGCTAACATTAGCATTAGGTACAGAAATCGAATTAAATGAGTCATAACACTGTCTTTATTGTACAAATTAAATATATTATTATTTTTAGAGCTATTTGTCTCTTTGTTAGACTTAAGTAGGTTAATTGAGGTTACTGTCTCTTTAAATAAGCAGAGACTGGTTTATGACTGTAATCTATATACACTTAAGACATAAACAAAAGTTTTTATTAGAAAAAGAATACTTTGGAGATAATTTTGTTTATATGTGCTCTGTCAATAACAGAAAGATTTTACGTTCGCTTGTTTGTGTCTCACTCGTGTGTGCACTATTGAGGGCACATAAACGCGCGCGCGCACACAGAGAACGAAGGCGAATCCCAAACAGCGCAGCATAAAAACGTTACGTTGTTTTTCATTGCTTTATTCGGCACATGTATGTTAATGGACTATACAGTATGAGACACATTTGCGCGACTCTCTCTAAAATTTACACATCAAGAGTTCTGATCTTTGAAGGGCGTACTCACTGTGATGATCACGTCTGGACCGGACACAACCGCAGGTGCCTCTGTGCGTACTTTAGCGCCTTTTTGTGGTTAAATACATCCACGCCGCATACATGTTCCTTCAGACAAGCACGTGCAGGTCGCGGTTTCTGTTTGCGTCATCACAACATTTCGGCCGTATTGTTTCGGTGATAAAAGTCTTTCGGCCGAAAGCCGAAAATGCTCTTTAGGGCCATTTTCGGACGAAAATTTCCGGTGGCCGAATATTCGGTGCATCCCTAATAAAAACTCATCAGGAACACGTTTTTTTTCATGCAAATGTTTTCTCTTAATTGATGAGATAACTCGTCAATGGCGGGGAAAGAGTTAAAGGGAGGTTTTGCAGCCGATCTGTAGTTAAGATTGTATACATTATATAGTATACTTTTTACACAGTAATGTTAGCTCATTGTAGTTTTTGATACGCTTTAGCTATGATTTGAACTAAGGCTTGTTTGCTTTTTATCAGAAACAAACTACTCTAAAAGGATTTTGTTGTTATTAATCCTTTGCAAAGTTTACCAGAAGTTACGTTTGTTCCATGAAAGCCGTTTTTTATGTTGTTACTGCTGAAACCGTCTAAAGGCTGCTATTGTTGGTATGGTTGTCAAGTACTCGTGCACGCCTGTAGACTGAACACGTAATACGAAGGAACATGACGTCGCCGTTTTCACAGATTTGCATTTTTTGCCGTTTTTTTAAAACTTGCACTTTAAAACTTATTTTCAAAAGTCTGCATTTTCAGGACCCTAAAACGTTGTTGTGTAAACGAACAGCCAAAAACGCATATAAAGTTTTTAGTTTAATGCTGAAAATTTTAAACCCGAAAATAAAACTTTTAGGACTTTTCGAACAAATATTATGACAGAAGAATTAAAAATATTAATGAGCAAGCTTGTTGCTGAAATAGCATTATAAATTTTAATTTTGTTATCCATATATCAATTGCAAATTAAATAATTAATATGTTCCATATGTGTGTGTAGGTGGAGGTGGAAAGGGAAGTGAAATAGTGATTAACAAAAAAAACCTGAAGAGTTTATCTTCACATAAACATATATAATTCCTGTCCCCTAAAGTTTGCCTGAGTGTGAGCGTGTGTGAACATCATAGGGTGTTGGGATGGGAACGTTGTGCCCGCATGACCTTTCCCAACATCTCGATATCCCGCCAGCAGTCTTAAACGTGTCATTTCATGACACAGCAGCTAAATCCCAGAACTTCCACCAGCTGACACACGGCTTCCACACCGACCTCGCACCCATATAAACCCCCAGAGCTGCTGATCTCTACTGGGATTACTCGATTGATTGTTTTCCTAAAAACATCTGCCGGCGATGCACTGATGAAGTAGGAGTCAGTCTGAAACTTGTGTGTTCTTGTGCACGGCCTCCTGGGAAACATACACAACTTGAATGCCTCAAAAGAAAAGTGGAAAAATAATGACAAAGAAAAGAAACCATGTTTTAGATCCAGGCTTTCAGCTGGATGGCCTCACACTTCCTGTGTGCATCTGGGAACATGTGTGTGGATCCAGTGTGGGTGTGTGAGACCAGGAATAACACACACAAATAAAACCATGGAAAAATCCCCCTCTGACAGCCTTAAATGTTGCGAAACACACCGCTGTCGGGTCTATGTGCTGACGAGACCACTGATGACTATCTCAAACCTCAAAAGAATGCTATCCACAACTTCTCTTTATACTCTCACAATACATCAACACTTGACTTTTAAGAGAAACATCTCAGACAGCAATAACTTTTTTCTCTTGACACACAGATGAGCAGCACATAAACATCTACAGCTAATGGTCTGCACGAGTACATCATGTTCAGAGATGACAAGAGGTCCTGCGTTCAATCTAAACAAATATCAGACCCCAACCTCACATCATATTTCATCTCACAGTTCACAGACCTCTTATCTATTATTAATAATAGAGCAGTGTTTTTTAAAGCAAATACAGAGATGGTTATCTATCTGGAGGACGTCCAGTTCATACACACGTGCACACACACACTCGTATTCTGTCCCACTTTAGCGTAAAGATGGCTGCACCCCCTAGAGCCGAACCTTTGGCACAGACTGTGGGAAAACTGATCCGATGTGTCCGTGTTAAAATAAACGTTTGTCCTTTTCTATCCCTTCTTTCCCCTGGGATTATGTGAAGACCCCAGTATGTCAAACACCCCCTGCTATGCCTATCAACTCTAAGATTATGAAATTTACATTTATGCTTTTGGCAAACATTTTTACCCAAAGCAACCTACTGTGCATTAAATACAAATTTATTTTATCAGTATAGTATGTGTTTCCTGGGATTGAACCTATGAGCTAGGTGCTAACATTGAGCCACATGAACACATCATTCTGCCAGTGTTCATTCATCACAGCGAATAGTGTCTTAAACAAGTGGGCTGTGGCCCCCTGGGGGCCCGAGATTGTGCCGGGGGGCCCCAGTTTTATGACATTTTATGAAATACATACATTTTTTGTTTAATTAAAAATGTATGTTTTACAATGTTTTATGCCACTTTGTAGGTGTGAGCAAAAATTTGCCGTTTTAGGGCACAAGTGGGGACCACCGTACACAGGGGCTGCATGCCAAAAAGTTTCAGAAGCACTGTTTAAACAACATAAAATAACATTTGCATGATTCCCAACACAGGCTTGCAAAAAGAGAAAGAAGTAAATAAAAAACACAATACATTCCAAACATAGTTTCTCACTGCCAACATCTGCATTCCTCTTTCTTTCTTTTTCTCTTTCTTTCTTTCAGTCTTCAACTTAATATAACGTTTTAGGCTGGAAAACAGAAACTGCTGGTTTTTAAAGCATATGTGAAGATGATGGTGCTGTGAGTATATCACTGTGTGTGTGTGTGTTGTGTTTCATATGTGGGAGGCATCTTTTCTCACATTAAAAGTTCTTTCCTCTCAACTCATTAAGGATAAATTGTTATGGGGGAAAAGTGTTTCAACACTCCCAACATTTAACAGGCAACTCTGGAAGTTAAAGGTTGACAGTTATTCTGTCGTAATTCGTGTCGGTCCTCTCGTAATGTTCTCTCGTGCATTTGAATCACTGCTTTTTTTATTTATCAGTCCATTGACAGTAATTCCAAAGATCAGAGTCAGAGGGATTTCACCACAGAAAAGCCAGGGTGTGCCAATTCAGATGAGAAAAAATACAAACTGCATCCTGAGGATGCTGATCACATCCAGAACTCTCAAAAACAGCTATCAAACACTGACACCATCAGAAAAAAAGTGTTGCGGACTGTGCATTTGTACATATAATACCAAAGACTTTTTAAGGATTATTTTTTTAAGGGGGAAACATAACGAAAATCTGATTGTTTTTCCATGTTTAAGGGGGTCCCCAGGGCTTCTATCAACCTAGCAAATGTGAAAAAGGACAACCCAGTAATTTAATTTTGGTAAACCATTCTCTGCTAGCATGTTAAAAAATAGGTCATTGAAATTTGGCTCCCCTTGTGATGTCAGAAGGGGATAATACCACCACTTAATCTGCATTATATAACCACGGCACTGCCATGGAGTGCATAGATCAGCTCATATGCATTTAAAAGGACACACCTAAAAATGCCACATTTTTGCTCACACCTACAAAGTGGCAATTTTAACATGCTATAATAAATTATCTATATGGTATTTTAAGCTAGAACTTTACTTATGTATTCTGGGAACACCAAAGATTTATTTGACATCTTAAAAAAGTCTTGTGAAATGTCCCTTTGCCTCTTTTAACTAGGAGGCGGGACTAGGGCAGCCATTTTGACCGCTGCAATCACCCCCCATTCATATCAGTGACGCATCTTGTTTATATTAAATGTCTTTGACACTACAGAGCAGCTATGTGGTTATTATGGTATTGTGGGTAGATGCTAGCCATTAGTTTGATAGATGTTTGAGATGTTTATTAATCTGTTGTTAGGTGTGTGTTGCTAAGCGAATGTTAAACTGTTCTCCTCAGTAAACAGCATGAACCCAGTCATGTCTATACAGTAAAAAACCTCAAACCCCATTTAACTAAACTTCCTAAAAACCGCAAGCCATTCTCTCTAAAAAACCTCAAACACACCACATCAAACATAGAAAGAGATCTAGAGAGATGAGGGGTGTCTGCTAATCTTTTTAAACTGTCTCTCCTCCATGCAAGTAGCTAAACTAAAGAAAAAAGTGACAATAGAAGAATAGAGGTTACGTTAATATGACAACAAGAATGCAAGATATACAATTTATTGTTATTTATAAAGCACTTTACCAATGCACATTGACTCTAAGCAGCTGTTGAGAATAACACAACACATTCTGACACATGTCAGATCATAAGGGGTCTTAAATCTAGATCTGTGGAGAGTCCATGTGTTCACATATGTTTTCCACTCTGAAGAACACACACACCGTATCATTAAAAGTCATTGCTTGGCTTTAAAAAAAAAACAGAAATGTAATGGAAACATCTTATATGGCCTAAATTACAAAAACTGAACACATACACAGTCACAAGCAGAAATACATACATTACATACAGGCAATATTCACACAGCACTGGCATACGCTTGTCACGATACATTCACATAGGGCATCAGCGTTAACGCTTCTTATTTACTTTGAATAGGTGACGTCATGCATTGCCAAACTGAATTGTGGATCCGTCTGTATCATGTAGGGATGCACCGATACCGATACTGGTATCGGGTATCTGCCTCGATACCACATTTTCTAAAGTACTCGTTAAAAGTCCCCCGATACCTAGAATCGATACCACGGTCTAAGAAATGTCTATGTTTGAGCGGCGTGTAAGGGGTTAATGCCTCTTGTGTTGTCCAAAGAGGCAGAGTTTACAACAAACTGGAAAACTAGTCCTTTGTTTTTTGTTAAATTATATGACTAAAGCTGTTACCTGTAAATTTAAATCATGTTTTTTATGAAGTACTCGGTATCGGCAAGTACTGAAATGCAAGTACTCGTATTCCAAAAAAGTGGTATCGGTGCATCCCTAGATCATGTTTCCGGGGTTGCTCGCGGCAGAAGTTGAACATTTCTCAACTTTTCAAGCACCAACCCAAATGTCAGCCAATCAAATCAACTTATGCAAATAACCTCACCAATTACGTTTATGCAAGACCGGAGAACAGAGAATCACGCGTTGTAGCCACCATGATTTTCACTATTCCAATCAAGCTAGGGCTACGATTTTAGACCCGCCCTCCGCCAAGTATTAACCCTGACGCCCCCTGCCCGTGTTAATGTACTGTCAGTCCTGCATTCAAGCTTCCGGCTGCGTTCAAACACCGTTTTTGATTATTTACAGGAGTGACAATCACATTCTATAAATGAACTCATTGCTGTGTGAACAACTAGTTGTCTGTGACATCACCAATCACTCTCTCACTATGTTGAAGTACAGAATGAATGAAGATGATGGCAAACTACGGTGCTGATTTTTTCATATTGTTAGGCACAGTTGATCTTCCGACACCAGAGTGCTGAACTGTAATGCTGTACTTTATGAGCACTCGACTCTCTTGTGTAGACATATTGCATGAGTGTTGCATTTGGTATTTAGTACAACATGCTTGTTGTTGTACAATGCTCAGTCCAATGCGAAAAGAATACTTTCTGATGGTAACTTTCTGTTAATGGTTATAGGCGTCACATGCAAATTGAATACGGGCTTGACTTTGGTTGTTTACACAGACAGTATGAAATATTCATACTGTAATCTGCAATGTGAACAGAACATTTTCAGACTCACACTTATAAGTAAATCCAGTCAATCCTAAACTTTGACAGTGGGAATGTAGCCACACACACATACAACACACAGTGTGCTATCTTTAAGAGAGCTGCTTATCAAAAGAAACTCTAATAATATTTTCTTTGGTCTGATACGACAATTTTTTCCAGTACAACCCAACACTGCCTCTATGCGTTTCTGTTTGAATTGGACTGAGTGCTGAGAGACAGACAGAGACAGAGAGACAGGCAGAGCGAGAGAGAGGAAGAGAGAGAGAGAGAGAGAGAGAGAGAGAGAGAGAGAGAGAGAGAGTCAGACAGACAGGCAGAAATAGAGACAGATAGATAGGGAGAGAGGCAGAGAAAAGAGACAAACAGTCTTTTTCTTGTCCCAAAAACACAATGCATTCCTGTGTGTCAAAACCTGGAAAAAAATCATAAAACCAAAAAATAATGGTTTAACCAGGACTGCCAAACAATTTGTAAAAAACGAAGAATGCTGACTAATAAGAAACCCAGAGATACAAATAACTCAGAAACTTACCTTTTTTACGGTGAAATATTAAATCAATATAAACCTACATTCACAAGACAACACAATATATACACAAACTGTCAATCAAACAACCAAACAATCAGAAGAACTGGAATTGGCAATCAAACATCATCAAACCCCATTAGACTTATAACTATAACTTTAAACCCCTAAACATAAAAATGGCCATTGTTAAATGAATCAGTGTGGTTCTGAGGATATACAGTAGGTCACTTCCCTGACATCTAGAACCAAAGCTAAACAATGATCAATTTGTCCTTAAACGGGACATTTCACAAGACTTTTATAAGATGTCAAATAAATCTTTGGTGTCCCCAGAGTACATATGTGAAGTTGTAGCTCAAAATACCATATAGATAATTTATTATAACATGTTAAAATTGCCAGTTTGTAGGTGTGAGCAAAAATGTGCAGTTTTTGGGTGTGTCCTTTTAAATGCAAATGCACTAAATAGCAGTGTCGTGATTGGATAGTGCAGATCACAGGATGGTATCATCCCTTTCTGACATCACAAAGGGAGACAAATTTCCATTACCTATTTTTCACATGCTTGCAGAGAATGGTTTACCAAACTAAGTTACTGGGTTGATCTTTTCACATTTTCTAGGTTGATAGAAGTACTGGGGACCCAATCATAGCACTTAAAGGGGACAGAGAATGAAAAACCATTTTTACCTTGTCTTTGTTGAATGGTAGTCTACCCACATTCACAAACATACAAAAAGTGCTAAACATGCTAAACATCTCAGTCTCATAGAAATTCCTCTTTTAGAAATGTCAGACAGAAAACGGTCCAATCTGAAAAACTGATGCTTATGACATCACAGGCATCTCACTGCCCCTCCACTTTAAAATAATTGGCTACATTTTTTGAGTGGCATCAAAGTCAGCCAATCAGTAATGAGATTGCAAGTTAAGCCAGTAGGGGGAGCCAAATAGGTGCAAAACCACTTGTTTAAAAACCCCACCCTAATAGAACTTTCTGAGAGAGGTTTTTAGGAAGCTTCTAAGGCATTACAGACCCAAACAAAAAAAAATTGTCTACATGTCACATCACAGAACAAGGATAAATACTCCGTTCAATCATTCTATGTCACCTTTAAACCAGCACAAAAAGTCTGATTTTCATGATATGTCCCCTTTATAATATTTTGCAGTGTGTAAGGGGCCACACTCAGTGTCCTGAACAAAAGCGAAATAGGATCTTACCAAATTAGCACACATTAGAGATGGGCAGACACAGAAAACATTTCTGCGATATGGAGAGCTTGTGTCCACAATAAGAGAGAGAGTCTTTAGTGTTTGCCACATTGAGAATGTACAGATTAAGTGTATACACGTTTAAATGTTTTTTGTAAACATAAAGGATTTGCACTTTTTTACTTTACACTGAACACATTTTCCATAACCCAGCTGCAAATTGTTTGGCAATACAAATGTACAGTTTTTGTCATGCCAATAAAGCACACATGAAAGTTGTTTATTATGAAAGTTGATTATTATGAAAGTTGAAACTGACAAGCAGAGACGGGGAGAGAGAGATAATCCAGCTGATGAAGACAATATCATTTGTCTTTCTTTCTACATTCTTGTAAATTAACAGTCATTAATAATTGTTATTTTTTGGTCATGGTGCCACAGTCATTGACCGCAGTATTCGGGAGACTACTGACAATTGAGTGAAGGAAATTTACCCTGATGACAGAAGAAAAACTTCTGCTCTTAAATGCTGAAACTTTGCAGGAGCTGAAAGAGACAGAAATCTTAACCTCTTGTTAGACGAACAGTATGGTATTACTGTGGTCTTACTTTTTTATTTATCATGAATCATTATAACAACGTAGTTTCAGTCAGCCCATCCTCATCCCATGGCGTCAATATTTGACGCCACTTGACCATGCGTCAATATGTTACGCGGAGGGTATACCCTTCGCGTCATTTTTTGACGAACTGGGGACTTCAATACTATTGAGTCCGTTGCATTCTCTTTCCTATTTTCGTACCATTTTCTTACCATTTTCGCGTCGGTTTAGGGTTAGATTTACATAATGACATCCCTACCCAAACCTATCCCTAACCCCAATGTCAGGCGACAACTGTTTAATTTCGCGTACCTAATAGTATTGAAGTCCCCAGTTCGTCAAAAAATGACGCGAAGGGTATACCCTCCGCGTAACATATTGACGCATGGTCAAGTGGCGTCAAATATTGACGCCATGGGATGAGGATGTGTTGTTTCAGTGGTACCATGACACTAGAACAATTTGTTTTTAATGTTATTTAAAGTTACATTTATGCATTTGGCAAATTATTTTACCCAAAGTACCATCAAGTGATGAGAACCAGAGGGGGCGTAAGTGACATTTCAACAAATTTACAGGATGACCAGAAAAAAATAACCATGGTTTGATCTGAATTGTGTACTAATTTCAATCTTTTATAACTTCAATTATAAAATGTCATTTTGGCATCAGAAAGAGCTCATCAAGAGCTTTCATTTGGTATATATCTCCATTTCACCAAAAATGTCACTTATGCCCTCTGACCCCCCTCGATTGGTGTGCGTTCTTTGGAATGGAACCCATAACCTTTTGTGCTGCTAATGCAATGCTCTACCAACTGATCGATGTTAACACTACGAATAACATTAGCTATTACAACCATATATACAATAAATAAGATAGTCAATGATACAATGATTTAAGAAGTACTATGCTGACATCTTATACCATTAAAAAGGCACTGATAACATGTATTATACATATTAAGTTGACACTCAAATTTATGATTTTTTTTAGAAACCAAATTAGGGATGCTTAACGATTAATCGCGATTAATCGTTAGCAGAATAAAAGTTTTTGTTTACATCATATATGTGTGTGAACTGTGTATAATAACTTTGTATAAATAAATGTACACACATGCATGTATATGTTTTAGAAATGTTTACATGTGTATATACATTTGTATATTTATGTATAATTTATATTATATATAAATATAAATACTTAATACATAATTTTTTTTTTCTTAAAATTATACATGAATGTGTTCATATTTATATATATACATATTATTATACACAGTTTACACACACATGTGATGTAAACAAAAACTTTTATTCTGCTAACGATTAATCGCAATTAATTGTTTAGCATCCCTAAACCAAATGCTAAAAACTAAAACGCTATGTCTAGTGTCCATGAGTTCCACTCATCCGCTGCTAATGGAAAGCACATTTACAGCACATTACAGACTGGTATGTGACCCATCTGAGGGAGGGAGGGTATACAGGAAACAGCTGGTGATGCAGTCCTCATAACTTTACTTCACTCCTGACAGTTTCGGCAGACTCACGTTTTACTCATGCAGTGACTAAAGATTGTGTGTTCTAGTACTATACAGAGCAGATCTGAACAGAACCTTCTCATGACAAAACAATGAACTGATGACTAATGGAGTTTGCTAGAACACAATGTAATGAAGGTTCTGCCTCAGTGCAACCGAGAACATGTGCTCCAGAAACTGAGCCCCTGAAATCAGCTGCTGAACATCTGTAAGAGAGCGGCAAACAATTCAGAGTGTTCGAAACATACACAACGTCCTGCGTTTCAGATAAGAGGCTGTGCAACTTGGTTTTATAAATGTTCGCGTTCCAAGTCTGTGCATTAGATCATAAGTTCAACGGATACTTATTATAAACACTAAAAACTGTTGAGTTAATGATAATAATCCTTTTATATCAGTGTCTATTGCTTTTTCTTATACTTTAGGAGACACATCTGGGATAAAGCTGCTGATTTAAGGATACATGACTGAGATATTCATTTAATCTCAAAATCTGTAAAAATCACAATGTGCAACTTGCAATACAGTTTTGTAAACATTTTAGTAAGCAGCATATAGTTCTTAAAGTTAAGCCATAAAGTTGTGAATCTAGGCAATGAGGTTCTGGAATGTCACTGTCCTCCAAACGCAGTTACACAACAGACACAAACAATGCAGCTGGTGAGAAAACATGGTGTGTTTCAAAGACTGAAAAACAAGTCAAATAAACCATTAGTATTATAGCACCACACACACAACACTGCGTTACAACTTCACACACAGAACACAAACGTGCTCTGTAAGAAAATAAACAAGCCAGAGGTTTCAACGATGTTGACAACCGTGTGTAAAGATGTTCAAACATGCATACGTTTGCCATCGCTGAATTCCCAACATACTCATTACAATACAACATGTTTACGACATAAACAAACAACAGGAACGTTCTCAACCACCCAGACCATTTGAAAAACACAATTCTCACCACAAACACAGACAGAGCATCAGATGTGATGATGCACGGTCATCCTTCCCCAACACAATCACGTTCAGACACAAACATCTTGACACATCATGTGATAACGTTCACCAAATATCACATTTTTGCTGCATGACTTTAACGACACGTCTTTTCATTATTGACTCTATAAACACAAAAATAACTGGAACTTTTACTATAGCCAAAAAGAATCAAATGTTGTGGAAAAACCTTCAGGAAAACCAGCTGGAGTCAATCAGAAATTACACATAATGGAGGGAATGTGCAGCAGATAAATGAGCTCACATCTCTTACCTTCAACAACACAGAATCCTGAACTTCGGATCAACCGCATTCCTAGAAAACTCAGAGTTGTTTCTTACTTTTCCTCTCGGACTTAAAGTCTGTATCCCTGGCTCTCTCTCTCTCTCACTATGTGTGAGCAACAGTGTTCAATTATCTGCACTTTTGCTTTGGCCGGTCATACAGCTGGTCGAGGGAGGGATGGAGCTAAAGCTTTTTAGTCTCCAGGGTCCCAGACCAGAGAGAGAGAGAGAGAGAGAGAGAGAGAGAGAGAGAGAGAGAGAGAGAGAGAAGAGAGAGAGAGAGAGAGAGAGAAAGAAAGAGAGAGAGAGAGAGAGAGAGAGAGAGAGAGAGAGAGAGAGAGAGAGAGAGAGATTGGGCACCACTTGTTTATTTAGTCAAATCACCACAGCAGGGTTCACTCACTAGTAAAACTAACCCACCTCTGAAAGGTACCACAGGAAAGATCCTAATGCATCCTTCCACATATAAACAACACTTAACCTTGAAGATTAACAGCTAATTTCTAATAAATTACCGCAATTCTTACTTTTAAGACTTTGTCTCCTACGTTTCTCCTACGTTTAAGTTTTTAGATGAAAATTCAACAATTTTAAAATGCAAGACATCTGAGACTTCAAACATTTTTCATCAAGTTTTGTAAATTATGCCATCCACATTAACTAATAAACATTCAAGACAAAGCTGAAACTTAAAGGAAAGGAAACCAAAAAGTCTTTTAAACTATAAAAGAGTGATGGCATATCTCCAGCTGAGTTTAAAACAAAAACAGTCGTACCGTTTGAAGAACTCAAGCGTGCCTCTCTAAACGGGACGTCTGTCTTCCAGAGGTTTGGTAGAGCTGAGGAGAGACGCACACATCAAAACACAAGCCCAGCCAGAGCTCCTCAGCAACAGTCGTCTGTTTCTCCTGTGCTGAAAACACGAGACGCAGGGAGAATTAAAGGAGTTTGGCAACTCTTGCGATGCAGCGGCCAGCTGAAGAGAAGGAAAAGGAATTAGAAACAAAAACAGGAGAGAAAGTTCTTTTCAGGGCAAATCAGAGCGTCTCAGTGCAGACGACAACCGGCCTTAAACGATAAATGAAAACGCAATGGAATATTGTGTGGCTTTGGATGAAGAGAAGGTGTGTCAATAGTAGCGTATGAAGCACACACACACACAACGTACCGGGATCTGTTTTCAATCTTGGCTCTCTCTCTCTTTCTTTCTTTCTTTCTTCCAGGCAGCAAGCTGAGTGGCTTGCAAATTCATAACGGTGTCCAGCAGCTGAGTAAGGCCTTTTCCCTTTATTTGTGGGACAGAGAAGAGAGAGACTGGGAGAGAGAGAGAGACTGGGAGTGTTGGCATTCACTCTGTATTAGTGTGAGTGAACACAAAATGTCCTGATAAACAGACGCTCATTAAAGACCTTGGACAGATGACAAATACAGTGCTCAGTAATTCTTCTGACAATGGACAAAACAGACTTGAAGATAAAAGTTTATGTGCCATAGAGTTTTTATGTTGGCTTGATAATCTATGGATTCAATAAAAAAACTTCCACTTATGTGCAGTATAAATAGTTAAACGAATTAGCACTTTGCATATTATTGAATCCTAAGAATGAACTGCTTTCCTCTTTTTTGTATGTTGCTTCAGATAGTGTGTTTTCATTTTAATTTGATGATTAATATCTTATTGATTTTACTTTGACATCAATTTACTGACTAATTAAGTATACAAAATGAAGTATACAAAACGTTTTAATGTGTCACATAAATCGATATCATAAATGTAAACTGCAACTCACTTGTATGTGTTATCGTTGTTCCGATCCAACATGGCGGCGCTGTTGACCCATCGCAGCAACGGACCAAAGCTGTTAATGTGTAGCCTGGTCTTTGAGAGGCCTGAGGACAGACAAATTCTGTACAAACGAAAGTTTTATTTACACTGTTTACAACTTTAAACGCATTTTAACGATTTAAAGTAGTTGTTAAAAATTCGCTTCAAATATAATTTTAAACGCCTCGTTAACCTGGAGTAAAGAGGCAATACATTTTGGACGCAACACAACAGCCTGCAAGAACCGACACCCGGATGACGTCAAAGTTCCGCGAGAGCGATTTAAAAGCAAACTGCTCTGTATGATTTCGCGAATCGCTCTCGCGGTACTTGGAAGTCTTCCGCCTGTCGATTCTTACGGCGCCGCATGAAGTCGAACAAGCCTGACACACCTGCATCCTTGCCGAGGACAATCCCACAATCCACTTCGAGGCGAGTGGGCGAAGTTCCAACTTATTTTTTTTACAAATATAAAAATCTACCTTTTAAATCCCTCACAACCCCTCAAAGCATTTTAAAGTTTAATTTAATCTACATTCATTTGTTTAATTTTCAATCAATTCTAATTTTACTCTAAATCAAATTCACACAGAGATAGGCTACAGTAATCCACAAACGTAACACAGGTAACATTATCATACTGTTTTTGCTTTACTGAAAATTAGTACATCAGTTCTTTTGTGGTGCTGACTAGTTTAGTTTGTTGTTAAACTGACTGGACAGGAAACAGATAAGGAGCATGTCAGATCTTTAATTCTCACAAGCATTCCGCTTTATCTGCGGCCCGTCAACAGGCGCTGAAGCATTTCATTTCTCTGTCTGCGTGCATGCGTGTGCCAAGGCGCGTGCACGCGCGATTTAAAAAAAATCTAAAATAGCAGAAAGTTTTCCTAGGTGGGTTTGTACACTATAAACATTTTCCCAACAATATAGCTACAACACTGAGCCTCACCTAGAGTCGACACAGCCAATAAACACTCATAAATCTTAATGAGGTGATTATCTTCTCTAAACTAATATAATCAAATTTCTGTCTTTATTATATGTAGTAATAAATCTGATGATTTTGCATAAAAAACTAAAAACTGATTCTGCAAAATATGAATGTGATCCGAGCCTAACTTCCTGTTGAGAAAAATACAGAGCTAAAGCTGAATTTGAAGAACTTTAGCAGTGCTGTGGTTTAAATCACACAAACAGATGTCAGAGAACTGCTGAGTGTGAAACTAAATCTCTATATCTGTCTAGTCCTGTAAACAGCTTAACCAACAACAAAACCCTCACTCGTTATTTCATTGTTTTATATTTCTTTCTGTTTTTAAGGAGAACATCTGGTGAATATGGATTAAACTTACCTGTGGGTGGAAATTCCACTTTTACAGCAGTGTTACAGTACATAAAAACTGAGCGTAATTTAATTTTTGAAATTGACAGTATGTCTATACAAATGCAATACAAATTTGTTGATCTTGTGATATTTGTTGCATATATGAAACAAACTTCAGCTTTTAAATAAATTTATGGGCAGTAGTTTGAGGATGAAAAGCTGGCCTGTAAAAAGTATGAGGGATGAACACAGCTCCAGCACAGACAGGAAATGGAGGAGGAGAAATCGCCAGAGAGCAAAAACAGACGCGGTACCAGAAACTTTCTGTGTATTGATCTGATGATGTTTATTGAAAATCTAAGGTACACGAAAGGTTTTTGTGATGGTTGGGGTTAGGGAATGGGGCAGGTAAGGGGAATAGAATATACAGTTTGTATGGTATAAAATGCATTACGTCTATGGAATGTCCCCACAAAACATGGAAACCAGAATGTGTGTGTGTGTGTGTGTGTGTGTGTGTGTGTGTGTGTGTGTGTGTGTGTGTGTGTGTGTGTGTGTGTGTGTGTGTGTGTGTGTGTGTGTATATATATATATATATATATAGACATACAGTTACATAATTTAAGACAACATTTCCCTAGACATTCATGTTTTAACCTAAATGATAAAGAAAAAGATCACATTATGAACACACTCATATTTCACACTGTAAGTAGATTTGACTACCACCATTATGTTAATAATTTTAAAAGCACCACATTGGAGAGCTAAAGTTATAGTACAGCTCAGTGCACGAGCACAGCTGTGTGCTGCCCACTAGTGACCAAACAGAGAAAAACACGACACGATATGTCCATTCAGTTTACATTTATTGGGCTTACAAATGGGGAAGCATCTTGCATAAATTTTTTTACTTGCCTTTCCACCTTAAATAAAATACAATGTGCATGTTATTCAAAAATGTTTAGTAATAATAAAAATCATGTTTTAAAATAAAAAACTATAATAATGCTGTAATAAATGGTGAATTCACGTAAGGTGGGGCATTTAGGTTTGATTGTATTGTGCTCAGTGGGGTTTAGCCTACTGTTAGGATATTAGGTCTTATGTGCTTTATCTTTAAATTATAAAAAAATAGTGATGAGTATGGCCACACCTCAGATTTTCCTTTCTAACTTATATGGTTTCTTATATGCTTAGTAAATGTAAACAAACATTTCTGTGACAGTACCTGTTGTTTTATTTGTTACTATTATAAATGCAAAACATTTTGTAAGCAGTTTAAATAGGCTATAGACAAAGTGGGCCAGTTGAGTGAAAGTGAGCCACATGTAATATTTACTAATTCCACTCACAATAATTAAGACCTTGACATTCACTGTTTACTTTATAATTGACGTGTACTTTAAAATAAAAATGTGGCAAGTAAGCTATCAGGAATATCGGGTTGAAGATTAAAGAAAGTAAAGAGAGCAGATGCAAAGGCATCAAAATGTGCAAAATGCATGCATCTTGTATGTGACTATGTTACCGTGTTGAAAGTAGATTCAGACAAAAAGCTTTAAAATATAAACGTTGTTAGTATTTATCTATTTTTTTGTTAGACTTATAGGCCTACAAATGGAATGTCAACAAACATGTTATATCAGATTTACTCATTAATTAAGTGAACTATATATATATATATATATAAACGTTGAAAACGTTGAAATATTTTCTAATGTAATGTATGATTTGTAATAAACAATGCCTTTTTAAATGTATAATTATTTTACAACAAATTACAAACCACCTACCAGACCAGCAGGTTCACTTTACCTGAAAAGACATTTATATGGGATGCATGAACACTTAATGTTTATTGAAAGGGTATACCATTCAAATAACAAATTAAACAAATTATAATGGAACCTTAAAGTTAGAAAAAATATATGAATGAATAAAGTAGCTAACATTATAAGTTACATAACACAAGTCTATTTTTAATAATGAATTTAATTTCACAATATAATAACAAAATAAAAAGCCACACAGTGTAGTACAACTTTGACGACAGTATAAGTTCAAATGTAGTGTCGTATCAGTGTTCACGTGAAGCATGAGAAATTTCAGTGGGTTCTCACGGCAGCAGCACGAGTCTGTGAAAGGAAGCAGAAAGCTGCATGACATCGGCATTTGAATACAGAGGATTTCACTTTACAACGGCGCTCATTTGTCGCCTTTATTGCTGCTCTTTGATGTGCGGCGCGCGGGAGCCTTTGAAATGCAGGAGCGCTTTCTGATGTAAAGAGTCATGCGCGCCGCTCTGATGTACAGTAGGCTCCAAAAGTCTGTCACCACCCCTGAAAACCCCTCTACATTTTCCCCCTCTACATATTATACATTATTTTATTTTTATCTCTTGTTATTACTATTATTATTATTACATATAATAATCACATTGCAGTGGTTAGCTGCTTTTTGCATTGCGCATAGTGCATATTTGTGCTTTTTGCACACGACATGATTTTAAAATATTCCAAAATATTCTTCCTGTGTTTTAAGAAATCTGACTTTTCTTACAAAGGTTTCTTATTCATTTATTTCATGACGTTTTTTAGAATAAAATATATATTTCTTTGTGGGTCTTAATTACACACCTCACTGTACCATTACATGTATCCTATTCATCGTCTTCACCTCAAACACACACACACACATCATATTCTGACCTTTATGCAAAATGTTGTAGCCTATATTTGGTTTACGCGACAGACGCCCCATCTGGCACGCGCCAGCTTCACTGATGGAGCGTCGCGTCACGTCGCCAGTGCGAATGGGGTGTCATGAGAGCCCCAACAGAGACAAAACTTCAACGCATTTTAGCCTTCATCGACGTTCTCAGTTGATCATATAATATCGCCCTTCCGGCGGGCCAGCGGCACCTGCGAGTGTCATAAATCAGCTCAGGTGGGTGTCCCGGCATGACGTCAGAGCTGGGCAAACAAACGCACGCTCGCGAGCGCTCAGGTGAGGTGAAGTTTAGTTAAAGTAAAACTTTTCGTCCATGAGGAAAAATGTCTGTGAGTTTCCTGCTGGAGAGAGACACTGCCATGTACGGGAGACACCTGAACCTCGCTCAGCCTCACCTGAACGTCTATCCGTCCACCCCGTACCCGGATTACACCGGATACCACCCGGTTTCTGCCCTCGGCAATGAACTCCATCACACCGGGAGCGCGTGGAGTCCCGGATTCGGCTCAGCGGCACGTGAGGACTGGCCGCCACTGTACGGGCACGGGACAGGTCACTCTCTGCCGGGTAACGGCGTGGAGGTGAACGTCATTCCGTCCGTCGATCAGGGGCTGCTGAGCGGCGGACAGAGCGCGCCAGTGGAGAGAGAAGAACCGCAGGATTGGATGAGACGCGCCACCGGTGCTGCAATTCCAGGTGAGAAATCAAGATGCTAAAACTGAACTTAAAAAAAAAACTGAACTTAACGTAACTGAACCTTAAACAACTCAACCTCAATTAATTGTTTCACTTCCTTAAAAAAAGTGCAATGATATTTTCATGATGCTTTGGACTGTTTACCATAATAGGAGCATGTTTTTGAGCATGCATGCACCATGGTAATATAATGAATTTAGTCATGTACCTGTAATATCACATTTTATAAAAGTTTTTAATGTCTTTGTTATAGGCTATGCCTTGATAATGCCATATTTATTTTACCTATAGGGGCTTTACGAAAATGCACCTTAGTAGCCTAGATGTTTCCTTGTAACATATATTCTTAGAAGTGCCTTAAAGTACCATGGAAATAGCCTATACTTGTAAACCATTATCATTTAATACAATCAGATGTACTTTTTGATATAGATAAAAACAAAGTTTCTTTTCAGCTCCAAGAGCATGTAAAGCAGTCTAACTGCTGTTGTGTTTTAGTTATTTAGTCATAGATGGCTTTCATCTTTTTCTGCCCTTCAGTCAAACAGTTTATAAATGATACAAATGAGTTTGTACAGTATGCGGTCCGGCTACAGAAGGATTAAAATTCCCTGCAGAACCCACCTGTTTGATCTTTGACATTATTTAAAGAAACATGTAGTTGAACAGTTATGTTTGTGGCCTTATCAAAGTATTGTGGCTAATAGTTTACAGAGTGATAGACTAATCTCCTATTTGCAGATATAAGGTTGGCACAGTTGTGTGTCAAAAGATATAAAGCTCAAGTGAAACAAACCACTAAATTTACCTTGGTGAGAAACGGAAATTGACTAGAAGCTTTTTTTTCTAGAAGTTGTGATGTAACATCTTTCCTGTGTTGGATTTTGTTAATGTGAGTTGTTTACTCACATTTGGCCTTTATTTGCAGACAGGCTGTCTGTTTCAGTTCCGTTTTGTTTCATAATACGTATTGTTTCGAATTAACTTTGCAATCAATAATTTGAAATGAAAAAGTAATGAATAATGAACAATGAATGTTTCAGAGGCAGATCAGGAAACAACCAGTCATAATCTAAGATATTATTGAACTGATGTCTGTGTAAACGGTCACATTTAATAAAAGATAAAAATACGTACATCTAAAAAAAGTCTTAACCAGGTGCAAGATCAAAGGATGTATAAAAAAAATAGAAAAAATATCTGCATACAGTTATGTTCCCTTTTTTTCAAGAAGTTTAAACCAACAACGTTTCAGTCACATTTCTTAAACGTCATCAATAATTATGTTCAATAATAAAAAAATAATTATCATAAAATACATACAATAATTATCATAATTTTGTGTTCGGTTTTCAAAGAGGGTTGGAAAGGATGCAAATGTCGCCATCATGCTTGACTATTCAAACATTCTGATATCATTCATACATGCATCATGTGACAAAAACAAATATAGATATGATGACATTGTTTCAGAAATGTGAGAAATGTGTAACAATAACCTGAACTTCTTTATTTACTATTCATTTCTTTAGAAAACACAACAAGTTGGTACACATCAGCTCATTTAACTAATCAGCTTTTTAATGTTATGACCTACACTCTAAAAAAACAAACGGTGCTATATAGCACCAAAACAATTGCTTTGGATCGTAACGATAGAAGAACCATTTTAGTGCCATATGGCACCGGTGAAGCACCAGTGAAGCACCAGTGAAGCACCAGTGAAGCACCAGTGTAGAACCATATAGGGGCCATATAGCACCACATATGGTTCTACATAGCACTATATGGTTCTACACAGGTGCTTCACTGGTGCTTCACTGGTTCTTCACCGGTGCTATATGGCACTAAAAATGGTTCTTCTATCGTTACGATCCAAAGCAACTGTTTTGGTGCTATATAGCACCGTTTGTTTTTTAGAGTGTATGGCACTTCTTAAGACATACATGTGCGCATGCACACACACACACACAAAAAAAATAATGACATAAAACAATCTCAAACTTTTGAATTAAACAAAAATTATCAATGACATCAATGACATGATGTTGATTAATAGCCTTATTTCTGAGGTTTAATTAGCCTACGCAGAATTTACGATAAATTAATGGGGGCCCGAGTTTGAGAACCACAACCCAATTTCTATATCTAACCTAACACACACACTATTTCAGCTTATCACAGGGCAAAACTTAAAATAGTAGGTTGAATTGACTTTCAAAGCCAAGGTTTTTTTTACAGTGCATGCACACACGCACGTTATCAATGCAATTCACTGCTGCCCCCTATTGGTAAACTGTCACACTGAGACATTAATAATGCTTTATTCTAAACAGTTAGGTGTAATATTACAGATATCTTCCTCAGTAGACTATGAAAAATTGTGCACATAAGTGTACACATAAAATTACTTCTTCTGCCACCTACTGGCCTGTTAACATGTTTATAATGCACTTTTCTTTCATGTCATTGAACTTGTTACAGTCATTCATGCAACTTGACGAGAATGTCCAGAATGAGGTGTCAGAAATGTGCGTTTAAGAACAGAGAGTTTGGATGAGGGCCACAATGCCTAAAAATGATGTCTATGGTCTCCAGAGATGTCGGGCAGGATTGACAGATTGATAGTTGTGTTTATCTCAACACATCACATGACTGTATGTGCGTGCATGTTGTAATAATGTTAAACACTGTGAACCCTGATGTACTGAGTTTACTCAAAATGTTTGCCCTCTTATGACCAGTCTGAGGAGATAAATCCCAGTAAAATCAGTCATCCATTTAACAGAGGACTCCACTGACACACTATTACACCCACTTTAACTTCTGTTAGTTCAAGTAGGAGTCTCGGTGATTAGTGTGCCAATAATCGGCGTTTCCAGAATCTGTGATATCAATCATTATGTATCGCTGATGTCACAGAAAGAAAAATCGGCATTTAACGAAAGGTAAACAAGATTGTCTTGGTGCCATGAGGACAGACGTGTGGCCGGCCATCAGTTGAACAGAAACAGTGAGTCAATGCTGTGTCACGACTTATGAATTAAGGTGGAGGGTCTGTTGCACAATATTGGCAGCTCAATTATTCATCAGCGCATTAAACGCATGCTGTTTAAAGACGCAGAGCCTGTCGACAAAGTGAAAGATTTTTTGAAAAGCTAATAAGAGCAGAAGCCAGCGAGTCTGAGGAGGTGCCGCACCCTACTGTGTGCACTGTGAGAGAACCTTGGAGCACTGATAAGAGTGTGTGTGTGTGTGGGTTTATGTCTGTCAGCTAAATCCGGTGAAGGAAAGTGATGAAAACTCTTAAAAAAGTCTGTAAAACGGAAGTTGGCAAGGGTTTTTTGTAAATGCACAATATATTTTTAAGTGTCCTGAATGATTCAGAATAGAATTGTTCGCATTAATTGTCTCACATCTCAATGCCAGTGTTGTTGGTGGTCATTTTGGCATTGTTATGACAAAATTCATGCCTTTCATTTAAACATGTCTAATGTACAGCTTTGTATCTGAAGTTCAGTAAAACACATTGTAATGATAAAAATGAAGCAAATAAAAGAAATGTATTGAAATTCCAAGGAACAATAAGTGATGAAGCTTATGTCGAATCATTTTCATTGTGGACAGAATCAAACCTAAACATTGTTAGATTTTAACAGACATTTGTTTTTATCATATGCAGCTGCATGTGATCCTTTGTCCTGGGCAAATGTCTGACAAATATGTATGTGTTTTGTTACTCTGTATTTCATTTGTCTTGAAATCTTGTACCTTGTAACGCGTCCTTGAGCTTGGGGAAGGCGCTATATAAATTAAACATATTATTTGATCTGACTTCCACTGATGTAGACATACAGACTTAGATACAAAAGTTTTCTGTTAGTCAGCAATTAACTAATATGCATTATTCTAAAAGAATCCATATATATATGTTCCTGTATAACACTTGTCACATGCTTACAGTAAGTTATAAAAAGTAAACAAGACTAACAACATTTACGCATATCAGTATAGCACATCAACTTTAAAAAAAAGTTTTTGGGCCACAGTCTGTGAGTTTAAAAGTGTTTTGACACTTTCTACCACTTAAACTGTGAGCTTATGGAATAGTTGCTCTTACAAGAAGTTGTGTATAGCAGACGTGGTTAACACACAAATTTGGTTCACACAAACATCTAAAGAGGAACTAAAACTAAAGGAGGAATATCAAGGTTGCTTTAGTCTACCATGCACATACTCTCCACCAGTATTTCTAAATGAAAGCCACAGCTTTCATTTGTTTGAGATGCTGAAATAGATTATAAAAAAAGGAAGTGAGACCTTTGCTGATGTCCTTCCTTTAAAACCTTTAAAAACTTCTCTTCTGTCGTTCTGTTTTAAGAGCAGCTGTAAAAACTCTAAAAGCATGACGTTTCCAGACATAAAAATTAAATTATTAAAATAATGAAAATTTCTACATTTCTGCACAATTTATTTCTAAATGTGCTGTAATTATGCAGCTGGTGCCAGTAACTTACTGTAGAAGATAAAGACTGAAAATGTTTCATGTTCATTTAACTTGGAACAAACTGTTACCATTAAATATAAATGTAAAATCTAGTAAGTTACGGGCAGCTAGTTGCCAGTAATACCCAGTAATACTGTAATTTCTAAAAAAAAAATTTACAGTGTAGATTAAAATTCTTATTGGATATATTTTCATTTTAATAAGAACAATGATTGGTGCCGAACATTAAAACATAAATCCGCTCCATTTATGTCAAGTGAAACACTTGAGTATTTAAGTCTAAAATCTTAACAGATCTCTTATGATTACAGGTGGAAAGACCCGAACGAAAGACAAATACAGAGTCGTGTACAGCGACATGCAACGTCTGGAGCTCGAGAAAGAATTTCATTTCAGTCGCTACATCACCATCAGAAGGAAGGCGGAACTCGCTGTGAACCTCAGCCTATCGGAGCGGCAGGTGGGTGCACTTTTGTGTGATGATGGGAAAGTTCATCCAAAAATAAAACTTCTTTCATCATTTACTCCCCCCGATGTTAAAGTTAGATTAAAGATCAGATAACGGGGCAGTTTCCCGGACAGGGCTTAGACTAGTCCTAGACAAAAAAAAATTTAAGAGCTGTCCAAACTGAAAACAACTTGCACTGTGTTAATAACCACACAAAAAAGTTTTAAATGTGTTCTAAGTTTGTCACACTACAGAAAAGGTGTTATAAACCACAAGCCAACTGTGAATGATGGAAAAAATGGCCAAGTAAATAATATAAGCAAACAAAATCTGCAGCCTTTTCTTTTTTTAGTACAGTCAAAAACCTACATACAGCTCCTTTAATGGTTTAAGTTGAGTCTATAGACGGTTTCATCGGACGCACGTGCGCTGACGTGATACACGTCTGGATCCGAACTTTACCTCCGGTTTCGTTTTTTTAACGGTCTGACTAATTGCTAAACTGATCTCTTGAACAAATGCCTCGCCGAAAATAACAAATGTTTCGGTTTCCTAGGTAATCTATGTGTTGTTTTTTGCTTGTTATATAAATAAACTATGTTTAAAGAACGTTGTTGTTATTTATTCTTAGCGGAGTTTACTGGAAGTTACGTGCGGACCATGACAGCTGCTTGTTTATGTTACTGCTGAAACCGTCCATAACCGGTCATTTACACCCACTTATGGTTCACAGGTAAAAATTTGGTTTCAAAACAGACGAGCTAAAGAGAGGAAGATGAACAAGAAGCGTCTGCAGCAGGTGCAGCAGACGTCACAGCCCAACACATCCATCCACAGTAACGTCACCATGGTTACCAGCACCAATAACAGTTTGATGACGGATATATCAACCAATATCAAAGAGGAATATTGAGAACTGTTTATAACTGAAGGATAAACACTAAATGTTTACACAGATTCAGTAACACTGAACGCTCACATTGCACTACGCAAATGACAAGGAAACACATTTTATTGTGAATAAAACACATAGTATTTCAATTTTTGTAAAGAATAAATATGATCTTAGTGTATGAGGAACATTCTGAATTATTTGTCGACTGCTTTTGATATGACCACGCTTACTGTTGAAAATTATTGTTGGATGACTGTATATTAAGTGCCTATTTTACACTGAGTGCCAATATGTTTAGCAGTTTTGTAAAATATTTTCTACTAAATCTACTGAATCATTAAAAATAACTTCTTTTTTTATTTTTTTTGAAAAGGAGGGAATTGTTGCCTCTTGAATTGGTGAACTTGTGCAATTAATCATTTAAATGTTTTTAAATTCTAATAAAAAGAGTTTATTTGAGGACAGTCAAAGTAAAACAGCTCATTTGAATTTTTTAAACGCATAATTTACAAATCCAATTTTGCTTATATCAGATTTAAAGTAGAAAACAAAGCTTTTTAGCTTTGTGGTAAGAATTTGGGTCAATTGCGCACTGTTAGAAAAAAAGGTAAAAAAATCAACCTGATCTCACAAATTTCCGTGAAATAGTCACGCATTATTTTGCTCAGTTTTGCGTGACATTGTCACGTATTTCCACCATTTTACGTGCCCCGCCACGACTTTCTTTTCCGTGAGCGTTTCACGTATTGTTTACTCAACTGTTTTTCCTATTTTCTTACATTTGTCACTTCGGTTTGGGGTTAGATTTGCTGTTTGCGTTAGGATGTCACTTAAAGTATTGGTTTATATTATGTTTTCGTATGCTTTATAAACCATTGTCGCCTGACGTTAGGGTGAGAGTTGGGTTTGCGTGAGGATGTCATTTTATGTAACAGAAAACTGAAGCGACAATTGTAAGAAAATAGGAAAAACAGTTGAGTAACCAATACGGACTGTCACGAAAAAGAAAGTCGTGGCAGGGGCACGTAAAATGGTGGAAATACGTGACAATGTCACGCAAAACTGAGCAAAATAATGCGTGACTATTTCACGTATTTTGTGAGATCAGGCTAAAAAGATGGACCCAAAATGTCATTAGGGCAGAACGTTTTGCATCTAAAGAGTTCATCGTAGCACTTTAGAGGTACACTTTGGTACCAAAAATAGCCGAAATAGGTGCATACATCCTTTACAGAAGTAATCCACGGCTCCAGGTCTTCTGCATGTAATTGATAACATTTTGTAGAAGAAATATACATATTTTAAACTTTATAAACTGTAATAACTATACCCTTATAAAAGATGTGTTAACACACGGTTTCGTTTTGTGTTATCCTATTTAACATTTTATGTGTTACTTTAACACTGTATGTGTCATGTCATGTGATTTTGAGTTCAAATAAATAGAAGGAACAACACAAGATGTGTTAAAACAACACAAAAATAACACAGAGATGTGTTGTCCTTAACTAGACACAAGATGTGTTATTTTAAGACATTCGTTTTAAGAGTGTAGCTTCTGGTAATGATGCCATCTGGACTCAACAATTCATGAGAGAGTTTAAGTGTGGTTAGCGTTGGTTGCCATGTGTACCCAGTAACTCTCATGGGTCCAAGATGGTGTCGTTACTGGAAGCTAGTAAAATGGTTAAAGTCGCCATGAAACGGAAGTATCAATTGCCTCATTTTCCCCGTGGTGACGTGTATCCGAGTAAAGCCGGCCTCTGAAATAAAATAAGGCAGGGCTGGATTTGAATTTGTCCATCGAGATCTGATTGGATCATTTGAAGTTGGGTCGTGTTGCTAATTGCTAATCGCAGCGATATTCTCCCGGACCCCGCCCACCTGCCATACATTATGACCGGAAGAAAAGAGAGATCGTTTTTAGGAGGGGAGGAGATTTGCATTTTTGATTAAAGATTATGAGGGCACATGAATTTTTAAAAAATTAATGAAGCTCACAGATAAATCATTTGTAAAAAAATACCACAATATTACAAAACAAATTACAGTTTTTTATTTTACTTTCATTGCGACTTTAAGTGTAATGTGAAGCATGCGAAGCCTTTAAGTTACAGTTCACAACTAAACCTGTAGCATGTCTTCTGTCAACATTAAGAATAGAGATGTGATGGTGATAATGATTAATAAACTTGTGATGACCAGTGTTATCCCACACATTTTACATTTTGATCTTAACCTCTTCAACCCTGAGGACCCTGTCCCGGGTCCAGAATTTCGTATTTTGACTTAATATAAAATATTCTTTTAATCTTTGATACTCCGTCATGGACCCCAGTAACACATATGAGATACTGTTTGAAAGCTTAGAGTCTCTACTTTCTGCAGATATGCATCACTTTGACACATCTTTTAATGTAAGAAAGTTATTTACACTTAATTTACACTATCACCCCCCCAATATTTTTTGATATCATATAATATTCACATATTTCATATTTTTCAAAAATGACAAACATGGGCAAGTCTTATATCAAATGAAAGCTCTCACTCTCAGGAATAAGGCTACAGCATTATTTTTGTTCTATTATCAACACATATCCAACAATCATCGAATGAATAATAAGGTAAAAAATTGTCTTTTGTAAACATATGTGAAACTTGAGTGTGGACTGCCTCAGATAGCACATATAGCCACAAATGATACACCATCGTTTATTTTAGGTCCTACTCTAAACAATGAGTCCATTCACAGCATTTTATTTGGTTGTGTGCATAATTAATCCCTAGCTTTTTATTATATGTGCAAAACAAAAAATTAATATTTTCATGAAAAATGTATTTCCGCACCCTTCAGTAAAATAAGAATATCTTTTGAATGCGACATGATAAAGAGTTCATTCTTTTTTTGGGTGTTTACTGTCTGCTGCTGGTAACAACCAGAACTGTCTGCAGTCTGCTAGAGCACACAGAACCAGAGTTATACACTATCAAAGACAGTGTTTACAACATAAAAAAGAAAATTTGGTGTTTCATCATATGAAAAACAACATAAATAACAATATTTGTCACAAACAGCAGCTTTTTATGTAACTTCAAAGGGTTTTCTTTAAAATGATATAAAGAAATTGCATTTATTCCACTGTATGTGGTTATGGGGACACTTCAAATGTATGATAGAGAAAAAATTCCTTTTTCCTCTGTAAGCTGACAATTGCTGAAATCAAACAAAACTGTCTGCAGGGACCTGAGATACCCAGGGCCAGAGTTATATACTGTCAAATAAAAACTTTAGACAAAAACATCAAAAAGCGCCTATTTATTTTTGTGTTTATTAGAGGACTGATATCACATACAACCATGTTTACCACTTTTAACAGTGTTTTATGTAATTTCAAAGGGTTTCCTGCAAAATGATACCAAACTTTTGTATGTAAACCTCTGCATGTGGGTATGGGATGCTTTTGAAATTGGGTAGGCCAAATCCAGGCGAAAATCCCCAAAATGGCTTCAGGGTGGAAGAAGTTTATGTGTGATCTTCAAATCCTTCCCTTTTATGATCAACAAATGAGGAACTCAGACACAGAAGCCGCTAAATGCCACCTCCGCCAAAATGATGTTGACCAAATGCATGTTGACTGAATGTATATACGTTCATCGAATGCTTTCATGCCCTTAGGCCATTCAGAAATGCAGATTTGTCTGCAAAATCCAATAAAATTGTTTTAAAACTAATGAAAACCTTCTCAGCACCCCCTGATGAAAATATGTTCCCCCTGCTATGGTCTCCAGTTGGGACCATTTTTGCTGACAGTTTTGCATATTCTGATGGCATGCAAATAGTGAAACATTTTGGTTTGTAAAACATAACTTCTCTTTTATTTCTCTTATATGTTCATGAGATTCACTTGCGTTTTGGATTAAACACATATCTCATATAACCTTTAAATCTCACTGGGTGGAGGGCAGTTAGCGTGCAATCTTTACTGATCACAATAAACTGTGTGGATCTTAAAAAGTGATAACATAAGGAAACAAATGTTGCTTACTGATAAAAACAGAAGCACATCTCAATGAAGTCAATTATTCACAGAAACACCGAGGTCAGAATAGAGGTACAAACATTATTAAAATAAATAAAGCATTACAAACTTAAAATTACTAACAAAAGCCATCATGCATCCTCAGGCTTTAAATAATCAATGATCATTAATGCAATGATTAGAGTAACATCTCTTGGCTTTCGGTTGGCATGGGTCGGATTGTTGAACCGAGGGTTAACCTTGACCTCTTGGCACCTTTTTGTCAGATGATTCATGTCAATTAAAAAGGTGATAAAGAACTGACGGCAGCAACGTATCGAAGATCATGTGTATGAACTGTTAATGTTTGATTTATTTCACAATATCAACACTGAACCTTAAACTGGAACAAAAAAAAACAATAGGAAATAATTTTGTGTCAAAGTATCTACAAAAAAACATATTTTTTTTATTAAATTGTGTTATTTAAAGGTAAGGGATTTATAAAAACCTGGCGTTTTATAACTGACAACTAATGTGAAATATGCACATCGCAGGGTTCAAATTAATGAAACACATTTTGTGTTAAAAATAACAGAAAATGTGTTGTTTCAATAACACAGAGATGTGTTGGTTATGCAGAATTTCCCTACAATAACATAGAAGGTGTTGTTTTTAACACATCAGGGCCGGGTCCACCCCGACAAAATGTTGGTGGTTTAAACACTCTGTTCTGATGACGCAAATGTTGCATCTATCAGGTTATAAGGTAATACTTTGTGTCTAATGTTATAAATGCGTGTTTAATACTGTAAAATACGCTTAATGTTACAGTCACTGCCCTTGCTGTCCATAATAAAAGATAACACATTTGCAAACTACTTTACTTGCACCTACTGTATTATGCGTATTGTTTCTTTAATACCTCGTGGTTTATATCATGTTTTTGCCAATTGGGCTGGCATTTTTGACATACCCACCAAACAAGAGAAAATGTATTTCAAACCTGTTGCACACCGGTGCACACTGTTTCCCAGAAACATCTCATTTAACCTGGAAACCGTAACAAAACGGTTTGAGCTTGAACGTGCCTCTGTTTTCAGAGAGCAGCACAGAATTTTAGGCCCTATGCAAAATTAGTTTTGGCTGAAAATTTCTGTGATTTATCCGTTTTAAATAATAGCCTGCATACACTCTTAGAAAGGATGTGTTCATTTTTTACTCATCTTTTTGTGTTATGCTTTTAACACATTAAGTGTAATTTTAACACATTATGTGTCATTTTGTGTTGATTTTGTGTTCAAACTAAACACAAGTTGTGTTAAAAGTAACACAAAGATGGGTGAATTCTGGGAAAACGCATTTGTTGTCCCAGAATAAAGACTAATGTGTTGTTTATAACACATCCGTTCTAGGGTGTACACATTTATAGCTTTACAGTTTTGTTTCACTGATATTATATATGGTATGTAATATATTATATGTGTACTATTTACATGTAATATTTCAAACAACAGTTCCAAAAAAAAATGATGCATAGTATATCATAAATTGTTATTTGCTTCCATAATGGGGTACTTTAATGTCTAGACCATCAACAGGGGGTCCATGGTGGTAATACTTGGGGCATTTTTTTATTTAATCAGGTAAATTTAATAAAGTACATTTATGGGCCAATAATAAAAATGCAATGAAGAGCATAATGACCCCACAATAAAATCTATTCAGTTAAATAAAATGTTATGTAGTATGCCAAAAATATTTATTTTTATATTTTTATAAAAAATCATAAAAATCCAGTCTTAAAAGCTTAGTCAATTTTCCAGATAATTTAATCACCACCATGTCATCCAAAACGTCTTTCTTGTTCAGTCGAGAAGAAATTATGTTTTTTGAGAAAAACATTCCAGGATTTTTCTAATTTTAATGGCCTTCAATGGACCCCAAAACTTAACAGTTTTAATGCAGTTTATGATTGCAGTTTGCAAAGGACAAATGATCCCAAACGAGGCATAAAGGTCTTATCTAGCGAAACGATTGTCATTTTTGGCAAGAAAAATAAAAAATGTGCACTTTTAAACCACAACTTTAATTTTTCCTCCGGTTGTGTGATGCGCCAGCATAATTGCATAATGAAGTGGAAAGGTCACGTGTTACATATATGAAACGCACATTTGCAAACCATATTAAACAATAAACTGACACAAAGACATTTATTAGTATCATTCAACATACAACAACGTCCTCTTTCTCCACACTCGGGCGTAGTTTTACATACGTCATCCGTGACCTTTCGACATCATTACGCAAATATAATACAGGAGCCCCGCAGGGCTGTGTCCTAAGCCCTTTTCTTTATACACTCTACACAAACGATTATGCTCGCCCTTTATCTAACATCATATTCCTTAAATATGCCGATGACGGTAACACTTTAGTATAGGGACCAATACTCACTTTTAACTAGTGTTTTATTAGCTTACATATTAGCTGTTTATTAGTGCTTATAAAGGACATATTAATGCCTTGTTCTGCATGACCATATTTTAAATCTCTTAACCCAATCCAATACCTAAACCTAACGGCTACAACAACTACCTTATTAGCTATTAATTAGCTGTAAATTGAGAGTTTACTGAGGCAAAAGTCATAATTAATAATCAATAAGTATTCCCCATACTAAAGTGTTACCTCACGCAGTGGTGTAGAAATAATTATCTTAAACTTAACATCAGCAAAACAAAAGAAATGGCTTTTGGACTGGCACAACCTCAGCACCCTATTATCATCAATAATGAAACAGTAGGGACAGTAGATCACTTTAAATATCTTGTAAATATCTTAAATACAATTGACAATAATTTCACCTTTGAGCACCATACAACAGAAATACTGTACAGAAAAAAGGAAACCAAAGACTATCAGTTGTGCGCAAACTAAGAGGACTCCATGTTGCCCCGCCCACTACTACTACTACTGTGTATAAGCATTGTTCATCCGATCATTTTGTTCTGTCCCACCTGCTTCTTTAACATGCTGACTGTAAAAAATCATAACAGACTCATTCAGATAACAAATATTGCTACCAACATAATAGGTTTGCCCACTCCAAATCTACAAGAACTAAACACCAAAGCCATTACAGTACATGTATCATTGGGATTGTTGTGAGTCCTTTGAAACTGTCATTTTAAACTGCATTAAAACTGTTAAGTGTTGGGGATCATTAAAGTCCATTAAAATGAAAAAAATTCTGGAATGTTTTCCTAAAAAAAACATAACATTTTCTCTACTGAACAAAGAAAGATATCAACATTTTGGATGACATGGTGGTGAGTAAATTATCTGGATTTTGGTTTTAAGAAAATGAACTAATCTTTTTATTTGTTACATGTACTGGGGGTCCATGCTCCTCCTCTATCCATTAAGGGGTCATTAGCCTGAAAAAGGTTGAAGACGTCTGCTTAAAACCAAATTTGTGTCTGAACTGAGTCTTGGATTGTACAATTTTTCGGATCAGCAGAAAGATAAAGATAAAATTGTACTAATTAAAGAACACGTGAAGTTTTTGTGAGTACTTAAGTACACTTTAAAACTACTAGCCTAAGTAATCAAGTTCAAACATGACAAGTAATGACATGTGAACAGTTAGTAATAAAGCAAAAACAATTCAAGAAATCACAAGCATAGACCAAAAAAAGGACGTTAAAGGAAGTTAAAAATAAAGGTCTAACAGTATTCATCCACAGAAGGGGAATAATCGAATGAATCACTGGATATGTCTCAAGCATTTCCTTACAGCTCCATATAGGTTGTGAATCAGAAAATTGTGTTTAACTTTTTGTTAGTATTAATAGTAATATATACATGTAAATGACTGCTGAATTTACACAGTGAAGGACAATACAGAAAGCAATGATCTGCCTCAAACAATAAGATTTTGTCCCTAATATAAGTTCATAAATACCTGAATACTGCAGGCACATTGATAATGTTTTGCTAATAGTGAGTGTGAATGGCAATGACAATACTGTAGTACTGGAATACAGATGGATTACGGTGAACTCAAACACAAAATAACAACATAAAGTTTTTAAAGAGTAAACTTATCATCTGATTGTGAAATATGTGTCCGTTGGCTTGTTTTATGCATAATATTTAGATGATGGATGACTCTCTAATATAAAATCTGATGTAAACAATGGAGAATATATATTAAAATTACTCTAAATCCTTTAACCTTTTTGATGCTTTATATGTGAAAATTAACTGTTTGGACAACCGAATGTTCATATAAAATATGTCACGCCATTGTGGGTCAGTTGGCTCATGAAAGCTTTGCTAAGCCAATTAGAGTTTTGCATCATTCCTTCAAGTTTTGAAATGCCTGCTTTGTGACTTCTCCTAGCGACTCCTCTTTCATTTCCTCTTGCAAATAAAAAATAACATGGTTTGGCAAACAATTATTTTTTAATAATATGTTCCTCCAAATAAATTGTTTAATGTTAAAAAAATCCTCTGCCTTGTACCAGGCGCTCTCTGACCCTCATGTCGTTCCAAACTCGTAAGAGCTCCGTTCATCTTCGGAACACAGTTTAAGATATTTTAAATTTAGTCCGAGAGCTTGTTGACCCTTCATTGAAAATGTACAGTATACTGTCCATATCCAGAAAGGTAATAAAAACATCATCAAAGTAGTTCATGTGACATCAGTGGGTCAGTTAGAATGTGTTGAAGCATCAAAAATACATTTTAGTCCAAAAATAACAAAAATTACGACTATATTCAGCATTGTCTTCTCTTCCGCGTCTGTTGTATAGCGAATGCGTTATTTGAAGTTTTTTTTTTTCAAATTTACTGCGTTCGTCTCCCTCAGACTGTAAACGAAGCCCGGGCTCACAAAAAAAAAAACAGCTGGGGCGCACCAGATAACACATCAGCCGCGTCATACGTCATGCTGAATAAAGTCTTAATTTTTGTTATTTTTGGACCAAAATGTATTTTTGATGCTTCAACACATTCTAACTGACCCACTGATGTCACATGGACTACTTTGATAATGATTTTATTACCTTTCTGGACATGGACAGTAAACCGTACATAGATTTTCAATGAAGGGTCAACAAGCTCTCAAACTAAATATAAAAGGTCTTATGAGTTTGGAACGACATGAGGATGAGTCATTTATGACATTATTTTCATTTTTGGGCGAACTATCCCTTTAAGTAAATCCTGACAGTCGCAATTTAATGCCAAAATGATGGTTTGTGCTGGCGCAAGCGGTTAGTATGTCTGGCCCTAAATGCTAAGTTCCTTAAACTTCTCTGTTTGCTCTTTAGTAGCGCAAGACTTCATAACAGTCACCTCCTCACTCTTATTCTACACAATACAGACATGATTCAAGGTTATCTTGGGTTACTTTTTTGCTTTTTTATTAATTCGGCAAACACTTCCTTACATTCATTTTGTACATTATAGATCACTATATACAATAATTGGAAATCATGCCTACGGGTTTACCAGCTGAGCAGTAGAAAAAATATTTACATTTATTTACTTGTAATTGCATTTAGTGCCTTAAGTCAAATTTACACATGTATATATTACATTATTAAAGTGTCCACATGTAAAAAGTCGTTATATAAAATCCAGTTCCACATAATTTAGAAACTGCAACTTGAAGACTTTAAAAAGGAAGTTCTGGTTTGATGGAAATTAAGACCAAAATGGTTTCCTCTTTTCTTCTAAAGATTTATATCTCTCTTTCCTTTGGCTTGCTAGCTCAACACCTCACCACTGAACCACAGAAACATACTGTACCCTTAGTAACAGCTGTTATGTAAGGGATAATGTAGAGGCAGCCGGTAGTTATCGGGAAATAAGCCCCGACAGTGTGATCAGGACCCGACGCGAAGCGGAGGGTCTTGTATCACACTGAAGGGGCTTATTTCCCGATAACTACCGGCTGACTCTACATTATCCCGCTTATTACACGGCTACTTGTCACATAAGAAAAAAAACTGGACATGAATATGAATTTGAAACATTTTATTGGCATATTTGTTTTAAATTAACATTTTTTATCCTTCCGCGAAACTTTGCACAGATGCATAAAATGATCGTAATACCTTATTAAGATCATCTGCTTCATACTTGTCTATCTTCATTTTTTTCTCTTTTAGCCAGTCTTTGAGAAGTTTTAATGCCCATTCTGTATTTTTTTTGTGTGTTGGCTTCGTAGCTGTCATGCTCTATTTTGTCAAGTTCAGTCTCAGTAAGCTGTCTGTGTCTTGTCGTGGTTGTCGAGTGTTTGTCACAAGATGGCGCCAAACAAACAGTAATCTTTATTGATCTTTATTGGCGCGGAGCGATCTTACTCATAAAAGTAGTACCGGCTATGCGTTATTATTTTGGAGCGGTTATTATTCGAAAAGAACGAACCTGCAAATGTCTCAACTGACCAATCAGAATCAAGCATTCCAGAGAGCCGTGTAATAAGCAAGAATACTTATAAAGCTAAAAAAAAAGATCACGCCATATATCTCACGAATGGCCTAAATTCTTTTGAAAAACAAATATTTGTACTGTACATGTGCTGTAAACATGTTTTCTTATCAACATATATTTTATGTTACATTAACTTAACAAATTACATTTTCCAAAGTTATGTCAACTTATCACAAGTCAAAATTTAAAAACGTAGGTTGAATTGACTTGCATAATTTAGTTGTTTAAACTTGCTGCATTTTTTCATAGTGTGAGATGTACTGACCATGCTTCTCTGGTTCAGAAAACTGCAGCAATAGTGAGTCAATCATTTCTGTTGGTATATCTGAGAGTAGACACAATCATCCTGCTCCATACGCTGTTTCTGAACGTTGCGACCGCCCGGAGTGAACGTCACCTCACCATACTGAACCTCATCTTCCTTCATCTTCTTCTTTTTAGTCTTTCTCTGATTTGCTACCTCAGCATATTCAACATCTGCAGCTGAACTCATCTCTAAATACAGAGAAAGATCACATCAACAACACATACTGTAAGGAAAACTCTACAGAATAAACTTAAAAACAATCCCTAGAGAAAAATGTAAAGGGTACTTCTTATTTTCAGCCTCTAAACTTAATTTAGGTTAATTGGTCCTCTTTGTTACCTGTTTTCTTTGGTTTATTGTCTCTGTTGAGTTTGTCATGATTGATGTCAGCGTAGACGAGTTCTGTCCCGCCATCAGCTGCTGATAGAGAAATGATATAAAACACATTCAGTAAAGCATCAACATATCTGCAACATCAAGACCTGCACAAAACAACAAAACCTTAATTCAGTTTCTTTGGGGAAAAGTAATATTTAAAATAAGATTGATGGCTGACAAATAACAAAAGCTGTAGTCCTATAAATTATTCCAATAACTAGATCAAAATTAAATTAAATAAAAAAAGGTTGCATTCACCAGATGCACATTCACAACATATACTAGTGTCTTCCAATGGCAGAGTCAATGGAAACACAATCGAATGGTAAATTCCACATTTTCGCTCCACCTCGGACCATAAATATTGTTACGTCCCATGTTATTATTTATTTTGGGAATGGTATATTTGTCTTTACTTTCGTTTCAGCATGGTTATGCTGGTACCTGAGTGGTTAAACCCTTGGCCAATCACCGCAGCGCATGGTGACGACAACGCATGGCTTCACCAATGAGGGCGCCCTAGTGGATTATTAAAGAGCGCACCTGTGCAGGAAGCGGGAGTTAGCTGGCATGCCACACATTTTATTGTTGTGTGATGGTTGACTTGCGTGCTTATTTTGCCCTGTACTATTCTTGTGTTTAATACCTGTTGGGAAAGTCTGGGTTTTTCAAAAGTCAGTGTTTAATGGCCCATTTGAACTTTTTTTTGGTGTTTCTCGCCATTTCTGTTATCTGGTTGATAAACCGACATTACTTAACGGGGAAAGTGATAAAGAACGGGTAAGATATACATGTGTGTCACACTGAGCTGTATAGAACACTAGTTTAGTATTTTTTTGGTTTATAGTAAAAAGTAATGTATTTAGGGCGTCTTTGATGCCCAACATTTTTCTTTTTGTTCAATGTAGGGTTTTTGTGAATATTAATCGGGATCAATAACAGTTGTCCCGAACAATTAAGCACTTGCCCGTATAATGGAAATCAAGTGATGGTACAGGTTAGGGAGTGTTTGTGTGTTAGTGTAAGGTTTAAGTCGTGGGTTGTTGCTTGTTGGATAGGAGTAATAATAACCATGACAGTAATTTGACAAATGTAGAAAGGATGATTTACTAGACATTACAACTCATTTCCAAATTCTTGTATCGAAACAATTGCTTAAAAAGAGATTAAAAATGTTGTGTGTAAGCGTCTGCTTGAATTACAAATTTTGGTTGTGTCGAATTCACACTCTGTGTTAGTTGGTGCGGAAGGCATTTCTAGTCCTGATGTAACTTATAGGGATAACACAGGAGCAGAGAATGTGTTTAGGACCGTCCTGCTGCCGTACGATCCGTTTCCACTTGTCTACTTTGGTTCCAAGGGGGATGGGAGATTAAAAGTTTGGATAGCTCATTTACAGATGGAAGCTGAGGATAAAGCTGATAAATGACAAGCTGAATAAGATTTGCATCTAAAGATAAGCACACTTGAGATTGAGGTTGAAAACAAGTTAAGATGTAATTGGAGTTAGATGCCATGAAAATTGTTGGTGGTGTAGCAGCCGTGCAGCCAGCTGCTCCATCAGTTTTGCCAGCTCCTTCTCACACCTATTCCCTCTTGAGTTGCTACGCTCTCTCCACCGGCGGATTCAAACTCAGTAGCGGTTACATTTGATGTTGGTTAAATATATTACGTTAGTTCCTCATTTTAGGGAAATCGAGGTTGACTCCTATTTTAATGCCTTTGAACGTATCGCAACTTCGCTTTGTTGGCCAAAAGAGATATGGACAATTTTACTTAAGTGCAAATTAGGAGGGAAGACACAAGAGGTTTTTCGACTTTACCTTTGGAGGAGAGTTTAAAATATGACACCGTAAAACTAGCCCCAAAAAATTGCCTGTGATTCATGTGTATCTCATCAGCTAGGCAAAATCGCATACATTATCCGATGTACCGTGACAGTGTTACATTTTTTTGTGAGTATTTTTGTAGCAGATGTTGAGGATCGAAGGAGTGTGGTCTCCAAAGTAGTGAGACTTTCAAATTACAGTTTTTCTCAGTCGCTTGGTACATTTCTCAAATCAGATTTGAGATTCTCAAAACTTGTTAAATTTTCACATCATTGTGTCACTTGTACACATCAAAAAAGCAGTTTCTCATTTCTTTGAAGAAGTTCCAAATGCTTGGTACATCCATGCAATCGATTATGTACAATTCTCTGCTGTTTTCTACATTATCAATTGGTTATGTCACGTTGATCAAAATGTATTATAATGGTTCTTTGTTGAATAGTCTCACCCCCCCAACATATAGGCATTAGTTGATAGTATAAATCTTTACATGCAAGATAGTTGAAGTTGTCATAATATGTCAAGCATATTTCTATACATTTCCAATAAAAAAAATTCTAAATCTGTCCTGAATTGGTAAATTACTACCAGGTGAATCTTGAAGGAATTTGCATCTTATAAACTTTGCAAATATACTGTATATAAAGCCGGAGCACAACACAATGTTACAATGTCTAACAATGGAAGGACAAATTGTATTCAGATGACTTTTCACCTTTTTAGACACTCTACAGCAGGGGTGGGCTTTCTTGGTCCTGGAGGGCCACTGTCCTGCAAAGTTTAGCTCCAACCCTAATCAAACACACCTGAAAATCTCAATCAAAGGCTTCAGTATGATTTGGAAATGAGATTCAGGTGTGTTTGATTAGGGTTGGAGCTAAACTTTGCAGGACAGTGGCCCTCCAGGACGAGGAATGCCCACCCCTGCTCTACAGGGATCTCATCACTGAACAAGAGTATGTGATAGTTTGCTTGACGTACTGTAGCAGTGTTTTAAAATTGAAAACTGTTGTTAAGCCTGAAGTACTGCAGTTACGTAGACTGTTGTAAAATACATTTGTGTAGGTGAACTTAAGGCCCGACAGATTTTGACCATGTCTGAAGCAGGGACTTTCAGGTTCAGAGGCTTGACATATTGGATTGTTCATTCATAAGTGTCTGATGTACAGGAACTATGAATGAACAGACTAAGAAATATCTTACTAGACAACGTGTAGTCACTGTAACAGTAAGTTGAAAATACCTGTTGAATTATTGCACATAATTCAGTAAGACGTTTAAAATGGAAAAACGGATTGTTAAATAAATCTCCAAGCATGGCTCACAGGGAATATCTGATGAGATAGAGCAGGTGTCTCCAACCATGCTCCTGGTGAGCTACCGTCCTGCAGACTTCAGTTTCAATCCAGCTCCAACACACTTGTCTGTAATTATCAAGCAACCTTGAGGACCTTGATTAGCTGCTTTAGCTTTGTTGGATTGGGTTTGAAGCTAAAATCTGTAGGACGGCAGCTCACCAGGATGTTGAGAAGCCATATAAATGGCTATCTCTAAGGCCCTGTTTACACATACATGGGTATTTTGAAAAACTGAGACATTTCCCTTCGTTTCCGCCCTTCGTTTACACGCGAACGGAGAACTCACCATTTGAAACCGATTCTTTCTAAAAACTCCGTCCAGAGTGGAGATTTTGAAAATCTTCGGTTGCACAGTTGCATGTAAACTGAGACAAACGGATGTTTAGGCAGCCAACGTCACAGTATGTGGCAAAGCTCGCACCTACGTCAAAAGTGCGACCTTGTTCAAAAGAGGAATAGGAAGTTACTCGTTGCTTTTTTGGGTTTCTGATTGGCATACGTAGGCTTGAGCTTCTTGTTACACCATATATACACGGGTACGTGTCAATGAACACTTTTCTGAAAACTGACATGTGTGCACAAAGTTATTTTTGAAACCGGAATGGTTGCAATGTCCGTTTATGAAAATAGCCGTCCATGTGAAAACGTAGTCTTAGTTTGAAACTTATCCTAAAATGCCTAAAAATGTAAAATAAAAGCTTGCCAATGCGCTTCAAGCCGTTTTTGGTTTGTACAAAGTAATTTGTAAGAGAGTACATGAGTTAAAGGCTGAAAAGGAGGGGCTGTTTACACTTGGTATTAAGATGTGTTTTCATCGATCGGATCACAAGTGGACGAGAGAGACACATTGCGTTTACACCTGGTATTTAAATCCATCTCTTTTGTCCACTTTCGACCGCATCTGTCCTGAATACTGTGAGGGGGTGGTCTGTGAGACGGTGGGCGAGTCTCTCTGCTGTCATTCAAACGCGAGCGGGAGTAATTATGAGTTTATATGGACACAAACTTATATTATGTCAGGGCCAGCTGCTTGTTTAGCAAGTATACATGCTGCACAGTGTTTTGTACGTTTATTTGTTGGAGCTTTCTCTGAATTTTCAGCGCAATTGATGAAATAGGATCGCGCAACTTTTACGCTTTCAAAACGAAACTACGGAGAACACCCCGCAGTAGTTTATCAATGAAAGGCAAAAAATAGCGCTGTAAAATTTGGAAAATTAGTGTTTAATACCTCAGATTAGATAAATGGGCGGAGAGAAGGCGGTCGCGTGTGGCTGTTCGCACACATTCAACCACATTGCGTTCCGCAACTCCAAAGCGATCCGATCGAAAGTGGTTTCGACTACCTCTGAATGTGGTTGAAAGTGGTCGAAAGTGGACGCGTTCAAAACGTTTTGAACACCGTTTACACCTGGCATTAACGTCGTCCACTTGTGATCCGATCGACGAAAACGCATGTTAATGCCAAGTGTAAACAGCCTCGGAGTGACTCAGTGTTGTGGTAATTTCTACAAAACAAATAACCAGGCAATTGAAACTGGTCAAGATGCAGAACGAGATCTCCTTAGAACTAAAAAGGATATGCTTAAATCATCTGAAGATAATGATATTTTGACCAAAATTTGGAGGAAGCACAGACAGCCTGTCAGTGTATGATAATGAATGGCACAACTGAGAAAAATGCTAGTAAGACATTGTTAGATGTGACAGTGTATAGTTTGGTTTCAGAAATGCCAGATTTGCAGGAAGAAAGTGCTGAGGATTGGGTCTTTTAGTAGTCAGTACTCTGACTCTACAGTTCGATTTCCAATGGCACCAGTTCATGTGATTACAACTATGCGTGCTAATGAAGGAAGGGAAGAGCAAATGACCTCTACCATGATCAGAGCATTTAATTGTGATCAAGAACATTGGGTAATTTGACTCTGCCAAGCAGGATCCATTACATTTTCTAAAGAATCTGGAAAAATATGCAGATCTGATGGTGATGCCTGATACTTTGTCTGGAGCCTTAACTCAGAAAGTAAACAACAGAACTGCAAATAAATCAGAGAGAAAACAGGCAATTCCTGAAGTTTTGGGAATGATGTAAGTTGATTGGGAAAATGTCTGAGATGCACATGAGGAAAAGGGAGCCCCCAGCAGCATTTCAGAGCGTTTTACTGGAGCCATTTAAAACTTTCAGTGGCACTCCTGATATTACTAAGAAGTCTGCCCTGATTAACAAATGTGATCCACTCACCCATTCTGCTGTGTCAATGTTTGTGATGCTTTCTCTGAATATGATGACATTATTGTTAAAATGACACAGGTTTCCAACAATAATGCTAATAGTCAAATAAAAGGTGCCAAATCTGGACATCCAGTGGCTGCTTTTGGCAGGTCATAATATTCTAGATTAACTGATGGCTTCCACCATACTGTAGACCAAGAAGGTTTGCAAGAGTAAATTTGCTATGCATGTGGAAATGGTCACATTGCTAGACATTGTCAAGAAAATAAGAGACATACAAACTTTGTCTGTCATGAAAGTGGAAAGGATGGTCATATTTCAAGGAATTATTTGGAGAAAAAATGGAAAGATAATGAAGTTGTTTTCTTTAAATGTGGAAAGACAGGGCACAAGGTAAGACAGTAGCCTCTTTCACACAGTAATTCTGGTTAATTACCATGAATTTACCAGAATGAATTTACCAGTAAATACAAAAATGTGCTGTTCACACATGCAGTGACATTCCGTCTTTTTACCAGTAAGACATCATTCACACATCAGTATCAAAATACCGGTAAATTCGGAGAGAAAGCGGAAGTTACCTGTGGCGCGCGGCCGGCGAGCTCCGTCCGTGTCATATTTGTAAACGGCGGGTTATGACTTAATATCCACGGTCCGTATTTTGTTGTTTTCACATCTGTGGCAAACGGTCGCGAAGTTGCTCGTGACCAAACAACATTGCGTTAGGCGGCGTCAAACGGAACCTGCGCGTTTGCACATTAGGCTTCACAGATGGTGTGCTAAGGACGTCGGCAATTTGGCAATTAGATGGTAAGCTGTTTTAAACAACTTTGGTGAAGAAATGTGGATGTTAATTTCAGGTGTGCTCGACTTTTAAGCAACATGTGTGTGGAAACGTCCGTAAACAGTCTGGGGGAAACCGCGTCACCTGTATAAAAAAACTTTCTGATTGGCCCGCCCGATCTGTCAGCGCGGTCTGACGTCATCTAAATGCCGGTAATGCTATATTTTTCGTTCACACACAGCGCTTACCGGCAAATTACCGTTAATCTTACAACCTGTCTTACTGGTAAATTGGGAGCACTGATTTACCGGAAAGGTTCTGTTCACACATGACATGTTAACTGCAATTTACCAGTAAATTACCAGTAAAGACTGTATGTGTGAAAGGGACTAGTGTCACTTTTCTCATAAAAGAAAGTTTGGCTTTCATGATTTACTTAAGAAAACAGGCAGTTTAGAAACCCAGCTAGGACTGTTAAAACCCAGCAATGGAAAGAAGGAAGAAAGCATTCACACTTTGCCAGACACATCACTGTGTGAACGACATGACTGTAATTCAGTCACAAGCAGATGTTGATGGGAACTAGAAATTTTCTTATGATAGTAACACAGAAAAAAACATGTTTACTACCAAAAGAGGGTTGATTCTTTATAAATCATGAAAAATGTTTTAATATAATTGATATGTTAATGTATTTTGAAGAAATGTTTTAACGCCATTAAATTTTAAAATTAATTTAAAAAACTTCTGATGTTTGATATCTCTCGATTAAACGTATGTGACTTTGATGTTTTGAATGTGAAAAAGATCTTGTGGGGGAAAAGGGGGGCAACCTCTTCTTATGTTCTTGTTTCAAGTGTAAGCATGGAGATTTGAAATGTGTACCCTTGGGGAAAGATGATCTGGACAAAAAGGACAAGGACCAGAAGGCATGACAAGTGATGGCAGGGTTCTTCCTCAAGTAAAAGGAATTAACCCAATCAGCCAAGAATTTCTCGAGTGTTACCACTGAAATAGGAAATCCAGACATTTCATATTCCAGTTTGAGAAAATTCTAAAGGTGGAGAATCTTGAAACATTACAGGAACATGTTCTTAAAAGAAAGGAAGAACCTTTCTAGATTTGGTACATATTTTTATCAAGAGAATAGTGGGGAATAAACACCGTGAGAGTGTTGTGACAAAACCCCATTCGGTTTCATCTGCGAGTGTGACGCAGTGGAAAAACAACCATTGTGTGAAGCACCACAAACAAACTGATGTTTGTGAGATTAATCTCATGCATACTCACAATAATTTTGCTAGGTTAATTGTCACCGATGAGAAAACTTTTGTTTCTACAACTCTAAATCATTTCTCCATCTCTGTTAACGGTAGCCAGATACCTTGTAATGTCAATCGTACTTAATTTTGTATAAATACAGAATCAGCATGGTCAATATGTTATTATAACTTTCCATATGTGAATGTGACCCAACAAGTACTATCCTTCAACACAGAACAACAACTTGGTTTTATAGAAAATATTCCAGAATTAGATTTTGAACTGCCAGAATTAGACAATGTGCTAATGTCATTGATGCAATGAAAAGACAGTCAATTAATGCCCAACAAGATCTTAATGAGAAAGACAGAGGTTTGACTGTTACACTGCAAAAAATGATTTTCAAGAAAAAAATCTAATTATTTTTGTCTTGTTTTCAGTAAAAATATCTAAAAATTCATAAATTAAGATGCTTTTTCTTGATGAGCAAAACCTTCATAAGTCTAGTTTTTAGACCAAAAGTATCAAATTCAAGTGATTTTGTGCATAAAACAAGCAAAAAAATCTGCCAATGGGGTAAGCAATTTCGTCTTGATTTTTTTCTTGAATTTAGATTTTTTATCTTGTTTTCAGTAGAAATATCTAAAAATTCTTAAATTAAGATGCTTTTTCTTGATGACCAACATGACCTAAGAAAATAAGTCTAGTTTATAGACAAAAAATATACAATTTAAGTGAATTTGTGCTTAAAATAAGATAATTTAGCCAATGGTGTGAGAAAAAAAAAACTAAAAATAAGTTCTCTTTTTTTCTTAAACACTTGATTTAAGCAAAATTTTCTCAACCCATTGGCAGACAATTTTGCTTGTTTTAAGCACAAATTCACTAAAATGTTTTATTTTTTGTCTAAAAACTAGGCTTATTTTCTTAGGTCATTTTGCTCATCATGAAAATACATCTTGATTTAAGAATTTGTAGCTATTTCTACTGAAAACAAGACAAAAATACTAAGTAAGAAAGTCATTTTTTTGCAGTGTGAGAATCACAGAAGAGCTGAAGCAGTAGTGCTGCAGTCGTTTTACTGCAGAGTCTACATGTATGCTGAATCCATACATCTTAATTATAGACTTGAACTACTGATCCAAACTTTTAGCTGTGTTGATGTAATTTTTTACATGTTTGTGACATTTGAAACCAAGGTGATTTTGAACCACTGGAATGAAAATGTCTCCAGTTTTATGGAGATAATACTCAGCAATGGCTTTGAATGATGAATTTGTACATGGTTGCTCCTTAAGCATATTAAAAACATCACAAAGACATAAACAACAACAAAAACCTGATTTTCCCCACAGGGGGACTTTAACACAATGGTTAAATGGATAGTTATTCTGTCATAATTTTCTCATCCTTGTGTTGTTTTAAATCTGTTGAATTTCCTTTTTCTGATGAACACAAAAGAAGATACTTTGATAAATGATGGTAAGCACACAGCTGATTGTAACCATTGATTTCCATATTAGGAAAACACATATGGAAGTATTGTGATAAATGATGAAGAAGATATTTTGATAAATGATGATAAGCACACAGTTGACGGTACCCATTGACTTCCATAGTATTTGTTTTTCCTATGGAAGTCAATGGTTACAATCAGCTGTGTGCTTACCATCATTTATCAAAATATATTCTTTCTTTTTCATCAAAATAAAATAAAAAAACTGGTACAGGTTTAGAACAACATGGAGGTGAGTAAATGATGACAACATTTTCATTTTTGGGGGAACTATCCCTTTAGTGTGGGGTAGGTCACAACTTTGGTTCAGTCTCTCAGTGGTTCACATTTGAATGTGGAGTAAATGTTTTAAAAAACGTTTCACAATTTTTGTGGCTACTCAGCTAAACCAAACATATCACCATAGTCTCATTTCATGTTAAGACAAAACTGAAGCATTTTTTCACGAATGCACTACAGTTATATTTCATTTTAACCTTCATAAGTGAGTAACTGTACCAGTCAGAATATTTACTGCAAATTCATGTACTCTAAATGAACTGACCTGCTGCTGACTTAGGTTGTTTCTTCTTCTTGTAAATGTAACAAACTGTGATGACCAGCAAAATAAGAATCACAATTGAAGAAGCCATTCCAATAAGATGTACTGGTTCCACTATGGAAAAAACACAACACAATTGTTTTACACAGTTACATAAATACATATGCTTTTGAATATACAGATTTTGAATGTTCATTAATGTTCAACAGCAACAAGAATAGCAATTATATCTGTGTTCAGAGAAATGTCTTTATGCAAAATCTCATTTTATTTGTTCTTTTAATTTTGGTGAAATGTGCTCATTTATAGCAGTTGTAGAGCATTGTGTTAGCAGCACAAAAGATCATGGGTTTGATCCCAGGGAACACACATGTTGATAAATGTATACCTTGTAATGCACTGTAATGTGGCTTTGGATAAATTTAAATGTCAATTGTGTTTTGGTTTTGTCAAAAATCATTTTAGCTACATGATTGCATGATAAATTATCCATTGACGAAACCCTGTATAGTTTGTTTCTCACATCTACACTGCAGTTGCTTTACACTCACACTTCAGTGATGCCAACAGTCCAGGGTTCTGTGTGTGGGTGAGATTACTAGCAGAGAGATTCGTACCGAATGCTGAAGTGCTATCTGTAGAAGTCAGATGTGTGGTCACAGATGCAGTAGTTGTTCCTGTAATCAGACACAACTGAAGAATCATCTCCATTCTCTCTCTGTATCAATTTACCCCAAAACACATCGACACAAGTCATGAACCGACCAATAAACCTCATCACAGTTAACAATTAAACCTCCATTTCAGATAGTCAATTCATGGGTGAATCTCAAATTTGCCAATAATATATGTTGAGGACATATATAAGACCAAAATCAAAAGAAAGAAGTGAGAATTTTTGATTATGATAACAATATGGTAACCTTAACACATACAAGACGAAAATATAAATTTTGTATGATTTAACTGTATAATACTCTAAACTATGTTTACTTCATGTTGTAGTTGCTGCAATGCCTTTAATTTCTGCTGATTTAAGTAGAAAAAGAGAATACTTTAGTGGTAAAGATTTCGTAAATGGGGTCCACGAACGGTTAGGTTACAAATATTTATTTAAATATATTCCTTTGTGTTCATCAGAACAACGAAATTTATACAGGACTTCTTCCTTATAATGTTATTTTTATTTGGTTTTTATTTTATTTAGGAGAAATGTGTCCTGTGTTTATGAGATGTTGTGAGATTTATTCAGTGATATTATTCTTGTTGCTGTTGTTTTAGTAAGTAAAGTAAACATTCATAGTTTAAAGCTCACCAGGACAATGGTCTACAGTAATGCTCTTCTCTCCATGACTGATGTGGTTCTTCACACTGCAGATGAGGTTTCCAGAAGTGTTCCCATTCAGATTAATGGTGGTTTTATTATCTTGTGGTAGTGTTTGTCCATTCAGAGTCCAGTTGAAGAAGAGTGAATCCCCCTCAGAGGAGCAGGATGCCCACCTCACCCCACTGATGCATTCGACTGACACATTCACTGAGCCAATAGGAGCTGGAGGCAAGGACATGATAAAATACAGCACACAGGGTTCAGAATGGCATACTTGCATACTACTCATACTATTTCTGCAGTTTTGTATACTGTGTACAGCATGTTCCTTTCTCTATTTGTATAATACTAAATAAAGAGGTGCAGTCTATCCAATGCACGAGATCCTGTACTGTACTGCACTCAACCCTCAATTTCCAGTGTGATTCAAAAGGTCAAGGTTTGGCTGGTTAGCATGGTTTTGTTAGCACATGCTATAACTCTCTCTATTTCATTTGATATCACAGCTCATGATATCTACTAGTCTGTTAGAAACCTGGAGGTGGTGCTTGAAGGACCAGCTGATATTTACAACACACACTGAAACAACTACTTGATCACGTGTAGTTATGTGCTTTATCACCATCTTTCCTCTTTGAGCATGATACTCTTTTAAAAAAATAAAGGTTCCCAAAAGGATCTTTGTCTGGCTGTATGGTTCCATTAAGAACTTTTAACATCTACAGAACCTTTTTGTTGAACAAAAGATTTTTTGTTGTGGAAAAAGGTTCTAAAGAAGTAGACAAGAAATTGATCTTTTACGAACATTTGACCAAAAGTTTATTTGGGGAACCAAAAAAAAAGGGTTCTTCTATAGCATTGCTTTGAAAAACTCTTAATAGCACCTTTATTTTTAAGAGCGTACACAGAGTAAAAGCTCAAAAACTCCTGACTACGGCAAAAGTGAGCAAACCTCTCCAAATGATCCAGAATACAGAAGCACGTCTGATCTTCAATCAACCAAAAATATCTCTTGTCGCATCCCTTCTCATCTCTCTCTCTCAATTGGCTACTTGTTGCTGCCTGCAGCATTTGTAAGTCACTGATACTGACCTTCAGGACAATAACTAAAGCTTTATCCTCAAACAGTACTTCAACTCACTCCTATAGGTATACAACACCTCCTGCCATCTATGGTCAATAAATGAGCGACACCTCTTTACAACCTTCAAGAAACAACTGAAGACACATTTTCTATCTTACTGTTTAAAATTGTTAACAATAGTTATTATTGTAATTATGTCATCCTTTTATTTTACATTTGTACCTAATATGAACATGCAAAATAACTCTTTATTTCTGCCAGGATAATTGGACACCATTTGCTAAACATTTGGCGTGTTTAGATTATGTGACGTCAGTGCAGCATAATAATGTTTGAAATATTTATTTCAGTGCATGGTAGTAGTATTGTAGAGTTGCTGTAGACAAATACTTTCAGATATAAATAATATCCTGCATGAATCCGCACACACACATTCTGGTTTCCATGTTTTGTGGGGACATTCCATAGATGTAATGCATTTTATACCATACAAACTGTATATTCTATTCCCTTCCCCTAACCCAAACCCTAACCTCAACCATCACAGAAAACAATTGGTCCCCACAACGTGATAATCACCAGGTACACACGCACGCACGCACGCACACACACACACACACACAAACACAATTTTATTTGAATAAGAAAGAGATGTCAAAAAAGTGTGATAGTATTTATTCTGATAGAGAGTTACTTTACCTTCAACCTTCACTTGAAGTCCTGCAGATGTTTCTTTGCCCTGTGAGTCAGTAAGCTTTAATGTGTATCTCCCTGAATCTGCTCTGGTCACATTGTTTATACTCACAGTGTCATTACTGCCGATAACGTCAGATCTGTTTTCATAAAACTTTAATTTCTTGATTACGTTATTCTGTATTTTACAAATCAAAGTCTCTTCTTTCTTTAATTCCAGTTTAATTATATGAATATCCTGAAACATCCGTAGAGAGAGTTTGTCTCCCAGAGCTGCATAACAGGTTTCTGTCTGATTAAAAGTGCAGTTCTGATCCACACCTGCAAAACAAAACACACACATACACAAAATCAAATCTAACAACAGAAACATTTCAACATGTTTTTATTATAAAAGACAGAGTCTGTACGTTTTCTGCGGGTATAAATATTACTCTCATCATAATTTAAAACCATTAAAGCAACATTTAAAACTCTTAAACATAAAGAATTGTATAAGATAGATATTATCTTTGATCAGTGGAGCATCTGATCTCAGTCCTCAGAGTCTCAGCCCTACCCAGTGTCAAATGCAGCAACATCTAATACAAGCATTAATACAACATTTCCCTTCAGTCAGTCATAAGTAAATATCATAAAGTACTATCATGAGCATCACCTCTGTAACTGAAAACTTTCCAAGCATCTGTGAGCTGTTGAATTTTCTCAGCAGATTAAAACAAACCTCTCAATGAAAGATTTTAAATCTATGCTCAGAACCAAATTCTTCAGATTCTTTTTACAAGTGACTATAGTTTTCAGATATGTTGTAAACATATCTCAAATAATTAAATAAATGTCCTCTTTCTATTGTATCTGTTTTCGTTTCAGATGAACCTTTTAGGTGTTTCTACCATAGTTTGCCATCTCTTGCCTCAAAATCAGACTTATACTGTATTTATTAAATTACTGCAGTGGGTCTGTCAAGCCACACAACTACTTAAGAAATGAAACCTTAATAATTGATGATCGTTTACTTACATGAGACAGTCTGTAGCAGCACCAGCATCAGTCCAAAGATGATCAACATTGCTCTGAAGTTTCCAGAAGAGAGTAAATCCATCAGAAGAGAGTAAAGACAGAGTCCTTAAAGCAGACTGTAAAGTAGGAAGATCTGTCGCTCTGTCTCATGTGTCTCACTCTGACAGACCACAACTGCTTACACTGGACTCACAGTCTTTAGTGAGAATCAGGAAGTTTCCTCACATGGGGGAAAACAGACACAGACACACTGCTAAACAATTTCCACTATACTTTAAAGAAAGAGAGAAGTAACAAATGTCCCATAAATCTTTAAAAAACACTGAAAAAGTGTCAAATATCTTAACTAATTGACTCATTTACCAATGTACATGTTTTATACATTTTAGGGCCCCTCAGAATTGAGCTGAATAAATGCATACACTGTCTGGATCCTGAAAGGACAACATGCAGTAGGCTGTTATGTTTAAACGAAGATTAATGGAAAAGATGCATTTTATTAAACTTCTTTTACAGTTTTTACAGCTCATTATTTTATAAAATGTCCGTCATCTTATTTTCAACACCTTGGCTTTAATATTTTTGGGATAAGCTATATTTTGAGATTTCTACAAAACATTTTTGTCACAGATAATAGAGGTTCTTGTAAACAACAGAACTGTGACTAACTCTGTAACAAGACATCAAAACACATCTTACGTTAACAGAAGTTAAAACCACTGAACACAGTCGACAAACACCAGATACATTGATGAAGTCTTAGTGGCCAGAGTAAAAATTAAATAAGATTTATATGCAACAATACCCAATTTTTTTTGCCTTTTCAATTTCAATGAAGAAACCCATTTGATTAGTAATGAAGTAAAACATCCTGATATTTAACCTGAAGAAGAACCTAGAGAAGATTAAATGCAAACGCATCAGTACTCAAAATCACCACACGAGGTCTCCATCACCACAGTGCTTAAATTTGGTTTGGATAGTTACAGCACACCACACTTTCATACCAAACCTTCAATGAGGGAATATAAAGTAAAACTGTAGATCAGGGATGGGCAACTTCAGTCCTGAAGGGCTGGTGTCCTGCAGAGTTTAGCTCCAACCATAATTAAACACACCTGAAGCAGCCAGTTAAGGTCTTACTAGGCATACTAGAAACTTTTAGGCAGGTGTGTTGGGGCAAGTTGGAGCTAAACTCTGCAGGACACGAGCCCTCCAGGACCGAAGTTGCCCATCCCTGCTGTAGATATAAGGGCAATATGTGACATGGCAAATTTTGTGTTTATATGCAAATACCACTGAAATAGCAAAATATAAGTAACATTTAAATACATATTCATATTAATCCAATTAGCCAAATTTCAGTAAACGGTGAAACACTCATTTAAATTTAATTGCATTTGAGAATACATTTGTATTACATTAATGTTATAATAAGCTCTAAAATGCTGTATTTAAAGTCCTCTCACAGTCAGTTACTGTATGTTAACACAAAGTTAAATATTGGTTGTTGTTTTTGGAAAATATCAGACCCTGGGGTATTCTAGAAGGCAGGTTATGTGACCTACACGGGTAAGTTTAGGAGTAAGTACTAGCATATCCAGGATTCACAATGTGGGTGGGCCCAGAGAAAATCAGGTGCGCCTAGCGGAAAATGCATCTGTTATCAAAATATACAAACACACAACTACACCTGCTTCAATATATCACCGTTTAATAAGAACAAAAGCCTGTATATGTGGGCCCTATTTTAACAATGTAAGCGCAATGTGCAATAAACCAATAAGAGTCTTATCTCTCATCCCCTTTAAAAGCCAGTTGCGCTGGCGGCATCCCAATTTCCTATTTTGGCAGAATTTGTAAACTAAAAAAAAGCGGAGGAAGAAGACCACTAGTTTAAGATTGATATTAAAAAATTGCGTTGTTTTTATTTGTAATGAAATTGTTATTTTTTTTGGTAATAAAACCTTTAAAAGTCGTTTTCTTTCAGTCATGGAAGTAAAAATAGCAGGCCCACCCAGGCCCACCCATAGCTATGCGACTGGGAGTAAGTAAACGGATAACCTCTGCTTTCGATTCCAAAAACGGAGGTAACTTTTGGGTTATGTAAGTAACCATGGCAACTGACTCTCTGAGGAGCAGGTTATATTCCAGGGTTAGTTCATTTAAGTTAATGACACAAAGCTTCGGAGGATGTCTGCTCATGCGTGCATTTATGATAAGCGTGCAGCAGACGTGGAAGCATATATTTTGGATAATATTATAATGTCAAAGCATTTATTTTATTACATTTACAGTCAGAATATTTATTGCTGTCTATTTCTGACTTAGAAAATGTTTGCTTTCTCTTTTAAAATAAAATACTTTTTTAATAAAATGGATTGATATATGTGATTAGACTAAAACATATACATTTAAATATGTCCATTATTAATATATCTCCAAAAAACAGTGGATGAAATGAAACACAATTCCATCAGTTAATTAATTTTAACAACAAAGTAACGTTCCGTATTAATTCTGTCAATTCATAAATAAACTCATTACTCTCTTTCACTTACTAGATAATATGAGATAAATCTTAATTTATAATAAATGTGTGTGCAAATACATTGTCATTATTGAGCCAGAAATCTTAACATTATTTAAGTGACAATGTGGTAATGTTACAGTAAATTAGTATAACAGATGAAACACATGATGTCAGTCCTGTGCTAAATAATAATTGATTATTTACAGAGGAACAGAAGTTACGCCTGCCTGCAGTCTATGATATTCATATGCTTTTAACACTGACCCACACAATGACACAGGTGAAGCACAGAATTGCTTAGGTGACATCCATTAAAACACAGACATGACAGAGTGGTCAGAGATTTCCTATTATAAATCAGGTACATAATGAGATGAAATTATAAATATATATTTAATAGTATCATTTTTATTTCTTAAACATGCATGTATGATCCTTAGCCTCCTCTCTACATTTGATCTAGTTCTTTCTCTAAATCATATTTTTTCTTTAATAATTTACCTTTTGCAGCTCCTTTCCTGAGCTATCATTTTTGAGCCAAAAGGAAATTGAAATGTTTGGTTAAATCATATACATATTATAACATATAGAACATGTTACTATGGGAACTAATCTAACACTAATGTTCTACACTTCTAGAAACCGATATACTCAGAGTAGGCAAGTTTTGGTTTAATCAATCCAGAGTTCAGGGTTAATCTGATGGTAAGTTAACCCTGCTTTCTGGAGTACATTCCTGGGTATGTCACGACTGACCAATCGGAATCAAGCACATTGTGTTTTTATTTTTCTCTCTTTTCTGCTCCCTTTTATAAATGTATTATTAAAGGAACATGAGCAAGTAATTTTATATGGCATTTAACATACATTTCTTGTGAAGACATGTTATATACTTCTGTTTTCTTGCTCAGTCTGTTGGTAAAAACTGTTGACCAATAATTTCCTGATTCTCACTATAAAGACTTTGAGTTCAGTATAAGCAGATGTGGTTTGTCAGACACGCGAGTGAGTGAAAGATCTTCATACTTCACAGTCTGCTTCAGGACTCTGTCTTTACTCTCTTCTGATGGATTTACTTTCTTTAAGAAACTTCAGAGAAATGTTGATCATCTTTGGACTGATGCTGGTTCTGCTTCACACTGGCTCATGTAAGTGAATGATCATCTCAAGTTGAATGTTATGATGCTGTTTAATCACATTTGGGCAGCTATACACAAAAAAGATGGTGCCAAATTGCACGAAAAGTGGTTAATTGCCTTGTAATCATTGGAACCACTTTAAATCATATTTAAATTCAATTGTAGTTATGTAGTACCATAAGTTTTAACCACTTACACCTGCATAGCACCACTTGACAAAATAGAACTGAGATCAGATGCTCAACTGATCAAATATAATGTCTGTCTTATACATTTCTTTTTGTTCAAAAGTTTTAATTATGTGAGTTCATTTGTAATATGTTTTTTTGCTGGTTTTAAATTATGATGAGAGTAATAATTATACCAGCAGAAAACAAAGGGGTGGTTTTCCAGACAGGGATTATCATAAATCAGGACTAGGCCTTAGTTAACTTATTAAATATAACTAGTTTTAACAAACATACCTTACTAAAAACATTATTTGTGTGCATTTTGAGGCAAAACAAAGAGTAATAATGTATTTTAAGATTTGTCTGTCACAACACAAGAAACAGGTAGGAGGACGCAAGTACAAGTTCTTTAGATAAACATTTACTAACAAATGCACTAGAATAGTGATGTTAGGTTCTTGAACAAATCGTTCTTTTAAAGCTGGTTCTCAGGAAGTAACCAGTCAATAGGTTCCGAGGACGCACAGCCGAAATAGCGCAGCAGACTCAAAAAGAACCGAACGAAGTTTGTTGATGATTGCCGAGGCGAGGATTGCAGACGATTCTGATGAATGAGTTGCTGACACTGCGTGTGTATCACCGAGGATTTGAATTAGCCTGATGCACAAAGTTTATTGTTTTATTAGTTTCTTGATATGGTTGTTTTATTAAAAAGCTTTAGTTTTAGTACAATTTATTGTGCATGCAAATCATATTTTAGTTGTTTAAGGAACCCTAATGAGTTTAAAAGACAAGTTTATTTATTATTTAACTTAGGATATGTAGAACACATCCGCAACTGTGCATCAGTGTCTTTTAGGAATCTTATCCAAGTTGTATGGTAGTCAAAATGAGCAGTTGTATCTGGCATTTATGATCCGTGATTGAAACTGTGACCACAAACATTACTAACTTGTAAATTAAAGGCAATAAATCAGCTATGCCTTCGTAAAAACAACGTTATTTGAATGTTTTAATGTGTTGACACAAACGACTTTATTTGAATGTTTCAGTGATACAAGTAGTTAGAAAATAAATGTGTTGTGATGTAATTTCTTGATGATGTCAGGAACCTGTCAATCGGCTTTTTGAAACGGTTCAATGAGCCGAACTGTCTGAAAAGAGTCGGTTCGCAGAAATGCATAAGACTTTGCATTACTACACTAGAACACTGAACGGTAAATAAACAAACAAACAGGCAGGCAGGCAGGCAAAATTGGGAACAGGAACTAAGATGTACACTATAGTTACAGAGACATTCAGAGACAATGATCCAGCGACTGACAAGACAAGAGACAGGGCAATTATACACAAGTGAAATGAGTAACAGTTGTTCTGATGAATAATGAGGGAAATGTCCAGGTGACAACAATCAGTAGCAGACACAAAATAGAACACAGATTAAACCGTGACAATGTCAGTGCAAGTTGTTTTTGGTTTGGACAGCTCTTACATTTTTTTTAAGTCTAGAACTAGTCTAATCCCTGTCCTGGAAACTGCCCCTTAGAGTCTGTCTATTATAATAAAAGTTTGATGTTTTGTGTGTGTTTTGGTCTATAGGTGTGAATCAGAACTGCAGTTTTAATCAGACAGAATCCTGTTATGCAGCTCTGGGAAAACAACTCTCTCTACGGATGTTTCAGGATATTCATATAATTACACTGGAATTAAAGAAAGAAGAGAGTTTGATTTGTAAAATACAGAATAACGTAATCAAGAAATTAAATTTTTATGAAAACAGATCTGACGTTATCGGCAGTAATGACACTGTGATTATAAACAGTGTGACCAGAGCAGATTCAGGGAGATACACATTAACGCTTACTGACTCACAGGGCAAAGCAACATCTGCAGGACTTCAAGTGAATGTTGAAGGTAAAGTAACTCTCTATCAGAATAAATACTATCACACTTTCTCTACAGATCTTCTCTACACAGTGTACACTGCATATAAACTGTTTATTAATTAAATTCTTATCAAAACCAGTGTCTATTATGCAAAAATATTTTTATTACACATTCATGTTACATTGATGTCACATTACATGAGATGTTTAATTCAGCAAAATTGTGTCCAGTTATCACCCAGTTGCTGATAGGTGTATTTCACTATAAAGCTCCTTTCATTTGGCAAGAAAATTTCTGTTTCATAACACTTTTTTAGATAAAAATGCTGTAGTTGCAGCATAACAGGATCATGTTAATCAGCTAAACCTTGACCTCCTGGATCATACTGGAAATGAGAGTTGAGTACAGTACAGGATCAGGATCAGGATCAGGATGCTCTTGATGTAGACGGCACCTGTTTATTTAGTATTACATACAAACAGATATGAGCATGCTGTACAGAAACAGTATGAGTAGTATACAAGTAAGTCATTATGAACCCTGTGTGTGTTGTATCATGTGATTGTGATGCGTCCCTGATTTACTATAACAACAACAACAAGAGTGACTAAGATGAATTAATTTTCTGATCTGGAGGTTTAATTGTTAACAGTGTTGAGGTTTATCAGTCAGTTCACTCCAAAAGAGTATCCAAATAACAGGCAATAGGTCAGGGCAGGCAGCAAACAAACAATATCCAAAACAACAGGCACGGGTCAAAACAGGCAAACACAGAACAGGAAACAGAATACAGGTTAACAGGTAGAATGCTAGGTAGGTTAAACAATAATCAGCAGGGAGTGAACAGATTTGACCGGTTTAATACAAAAACACAGGAAGTGAGAAGCATGGCATGACATGATATCAAAATAAAAGTCAGAACAGGGTGTCAAAATAAAAGTACAAAACACAAAACAAGACAAAATCCTTACATTGATGTGTTTGTGTTGTACTGTAGGTTCAGTCTCTATGTCATTTGTGATAGTGTGGACCTTACAGATGATGTTTCTTCTGCTTCTGTTAGGAGGCTTTCACATCTACATCAGAAAGCGCACCAGCACACAAACACCAGGTGACAAACACTTATGATGGATCTGAATCACTAATGTTTAAGATTGTGATGATAATGATTATAATCTGATGTTTTCAGGAGAAAAAAAGCAAGAAGATATTGTTATGTATGAAAACTTAAACAAGGTTACAGAATAACATCGACAGAATCAAGGAAATATTATCACTTATATGCTTAAGTTTGTGTCTACTTTACCAGGTGATTAGCATGAAATGTTAAACTCTAGCTACTTAAGTCAGAATTACACATGTGTCATGGATGAATTAGGTCTGTAAGGTGTATATATAGCATATTCTTTGTATATTTAACATAGAACACATTTAGACAGCCTTCATAGGCAATCTTACAGAATTCTGTTTAAAATAAACAGAGAGCACCGTTGTGATAAAATTGAATATTTAGAAATACTAACTTCTTACTAAAAAAACAACCGCAAGTTGGAAAAAGTGAAAATTTACATAAAAGTTTATTTACACAAAAACTGTGCTCCAAACACTTTTTTGGACCATGTTTTAATTTTGAAAATTCGCAGGCTCGAATAATCACATTCTCTGCTCACACACACACACACACACACATACACACACGCATGCACGCTCACATGCACGCACACACACACACACACGCACACACAAACACACACACACACACACACACACACACACACACACACACACACACACACACACACACACACACACACACACACACACACACACACACACACACAAACATAGAATTGCATTGAAAGCAGTGAAGGATACATCCACTGCCTTCAGAAATCAACCTGATGAAGGATACAAAGAGTAAAGCAAACATTGGATTCAGACGTGTCTTGATCTCTTCCTCCAAAGGCAGCATTTAAGAGCTTTCAGATGCAGTCTTGGTCTCAAACTGTGTTTACCGTTGTGTTCTGTGTTATTTTAGCATAAGCACTTTTAAAGTAATGACTTGTATGTGTTTCTGTTTTGATACTTTATGACTGTTAATAAAGACTCATCACATGAAAATTGGGGTAAAAATGTTTCTTTTTTATATGACACAAAAATCGTAATGTATAGAGGGTATGCATTGACGTCACTTTTCCACATGACCACGGCGGAGCTCGCCCTGTTGAGTGGCAAAACATTCAAAAAAATTGCTGGTTTTCATACAGTAGCAGCTGCTGCGAAAACGCCAGTAAAACTGACTATTATCAACTTAAATTGAATTTAGTTGGCCTTAACAGTGACCCTAAAAACTTGCCAAACAATTAGTAGTCTGTGGACCATGGCATATGGCCAGACATTGCTTTTCCTGAAATATATGTTTGTCTTGCCTAACACTATTAAACCATCCCACCTTTGTAGAACACAAGGCTCATTATAATGGATGTTTTTAATGACGACTCACTGACAAAACTTTGCAATTACAAGATAATAAGAGTATAATTATAAGAGTATTTATGTATGTGTATTTTAGGTAGCACTTTATTTTACAGTATGTGTACTTACATTGTAAATATATGGTAAATAAGTTGTACTTACCGACAAATGTGTGGTACTTACTTTTAGGTATCTACATGGTAATTAACTGGTATCATTACTGTACTTACCAGTGGTACATACTTGGTAGTTATTATGTAACTCTAGATAAGTACTGGGTAATATACTTATAGTGTAGGTATACTGTAACTAACGAGAAACATTACTGTACTTACAAATAAATGTACAATATAAGTATTTAGTATTTACAGGCAAGTTAGGGTAAATGACAGGTATTTATAGTGTACATATATGATAACTAATCTCAAACACTTCTGTACTTACAAATTGTACCTACTGTAAAATAAAGTGCGACCGTAATGTTTATATATGAATGAGTGTTAAAAAACATAGCACTGCTCATAGATAAAGTTCCACCATAAATTATTTTATGTTGCAGCACTCGTTCACTTCTCTGGACTGTTTGTTTACAGTGTCGCGTGAGCAGCTACACTGCAGGTTCGACTTCATTTGGCGCTAAGCAGACCTCTTGGTGATGTCAAAGTACCGCGAGAGAGAGTCAAAGCAGATTTTTCCATGTGATAACTGGAGTCTCTCTCGCGGTACTTTGCTGTCACTCGCCAGTCTGCTCCCCAGTTACTTTCGCGTCACTATAGTAATCTGAATTCATAGAAATTCATAAGCTGATCGGATCGCGCAGTTCGGCATGAAGTATATAGCCTAATATGTATTTCAACCCGCTAAAGTAGCAAGTGTAGCATGCTAATGGTCAATGCTTCACATCTATATTATGACTAAACTTTAAAAATGTCACAAAACCATGCTGTTACGCATCCTCGCGCTATTTTTAGTGGGTATACGGAAATCCTTGACAATTTCTAGTGGGTATACGGCGTAGTCCTGCGTATCACGTAGACTACACCACTGCATATAATGTCTGTAAATTAATTTTATAAACACCATAGTGTTCAATCAATTGATCTGAGGTGTCACATCCAACTTATTATTTAGGTACATTCCACCACTGGGAATTGCTTACATAAAATTAAAAGTCCAGATATTTTTGTCACATATGCAGACATCAAGATTCACCCCATGAATCACAACAGTGGTGACACTATGGGAATCATGAGTTTTTATAATACGCTGGTGCAATGCATTGCAACATGTAGGAAACTCCCCACTGTTGTGATTCATGGGCTGATTCTTGATGTCAGTATCTGTGTCATAAGGTCTGGACTTTACATTTTTGATTACAGCCATGAGTTTAAAAAACATTTATGTTTCTTAACATAAGAGTGAAAGTCACTTACCATCTTAAGGATATGAAAAATAACACATTTAAATCAAATGAGGTGATGCAAACATGAGTACACCCTACAAAAATTCTTTTAAAAAAGCAATCTAATATTTTGTATGGCCTCAGCCACTAATTCTTCTAGACATTGAATAAAGAAGTTGACAACATACAGTTACCTCTTTCAGATCCTGGATGGAAAATGACGTTCTGCTTGTCGTTTCAGAACTCCCCATACCTCAACCTGGCGTTGAGGTCTGAATCACTTTTACCCTGTGCTTCTTCTTAAATGAATTAGTGACCTTAAATGTGTGTTTTGGGTCACAATCATGTTAAAAGACTGCACGGTGAGCAATGGCACAGAGTGATGGAAGCATCTTCTCTTTAAGTATTTCACAGTACATCTGTGTATTCATGATGCCGTCTATACAATTCAACTCTCCAACACCTGCAGCATTCATTCAAGCCCACAGAAGAACACTGCCACCACCATGCATTTTTCATTGGTACCATGCATTTTTCATTGTACTCCTCACCCTTGCCACACCATACAGTTTGGAACACCTCAGAACCACAAAGATTAATCTGTGTCTCATTACTCCAAAGTATAGAGAGCTAGAGACCCAATAGTCTTTACCTTTCTCAATATGAGCTCTAACAAAAGGCTTTTTGTGCATTGACTTTACCAGTGGCTTCCTCTGTGGATGACAGCCATGCATGCCTTTCCTTTGCACTATACCTCTGTCGTGTGTTGTCAAAGGAAACACCCCAGCTTGACTTTCTAATGATTTAGCCAACTGTGCTGAACTTGCATGATGATTTTTTTTAACATCAATTATCACAAAATACTCTTGACAAGGTGTTAACTTCAGGGAACGTCCTGGAGATCGCAGAGAGCTTCTCACAAGTCCATACTTTTGTAATTTTTGGATCCCTTTCGTGACAGTATTCAAATTTATTAGCAATGCCTAACTTATTATCTTGAAACCTTGATCATTTTGTGCAAAGAAATTATTTTATTTCTCATGTCTTAAGACATTTCTTTACCATGTGGTGCTATTCTGTCACCATTACATGAGAGTGGATTTTCTCTCTTAAATACCACTCTCAATTGCCAGTTATCCTGTGGCCACCTGTGTGATGATTAATTATATTCATAATTTCCTAGTGAATTCCTGTTAATTACACTTTATTTAATTTTTTTGCTAACATGTTCATCATGTACTCATTTTTGCATCCCCCCATTTGATTTCAATTAGTTATTTTTTGTGTCCTAAAGATGGTCAGTGACTTTTACTCTTTTGTTAATTAAAATAAATGTTTAATAAAACTGTTTAGTAAAAAAAGAAAGCAAATTGGTCTCATATTTACTAACAAATGGAGAAAAATCTTAATTTTCAAAGGGGGTGGGATGTCGAAATGACGTCCTTTTGAGACGCCTTGCTCAGTGGGTTAATCATTTGAAATATTTTTAAGCTTATTAATTCTTATTCAAACTGAGTAAAGATACAAAGATTGATACAATAAACGTATAGTATATCAGTGTAGATCATTCACAGTACCTTGGCGATAGATCTGTGGTGTGTTATCAGTTTTAGCAGTTGTTTTCGAAAAATAACAGTCCTGGGATTTCTCTCTTTTCTGGTTGCCTTTTCAAATCCATTATTAAAGGAACGTAAGCAAGTGATTTTATATGGCGTTATATAAATTTCTTGTGACGACATGTTATATACCATACTTCTGTTTTCTTGTCAAGGCTGTTGGTGAAAACGGTTGTCCTATAATTTCCGACAAAACTTCCTGATTCTTAATTAAGACTGCAAGTCCAGTGTAAGCAGAAGTAATCTGCCAGAGTGAGACACGTGACTGAGTAAAAGATCTTCATACTTCACAGTCTGCTTCAGGACTCTGTCTTTACTCTCTTCTGATGGATTTACTCTCTTTTAGAAACTTCAGTGAAATGTTGATCATCTTTGGACTGATGCTGGTTCTGCTTCAGACTGGCTCATGTAAGTGAATGATCATCTCAAGCTGAATGTTATGATGCTGTTGAATCACATGTTGGCAGCTGTACACAAAAAATGATGGTGCTAAATTGCACTCAAAGTGGTTTATTGCCTTGTAATCATAGGGGAAACACTTTAAGTGCTATAATATAACACGTGTCTTTAAATGTGCTAAACATCACTTTTGTCAATTGGTGCTATGTAGAACCATAAGTAGTAACCACTACACCTGCCAATATAGCACCACTAAGGGTTCTAAATATCACCATTTGACAAAGGTGCTTTAAACACCTTTAAAGTTGCTATTATTAAAGTAAAAGTGCTTCATGATGCCGCAGAAGAACCTTTAACATCCAAACACCTTTCTGTTTCAAAAAGGTTCTTCAGATTATATTTAAGGTAATAAAGAAATGGTTCTTGAATGTTTCTTTGAGGAACCAGAATTGTTCCTCTATGGCATTACTGAAGTGAAACGTTGTATTAATGCTGGAATTATGTTGCTGAATTTGTAGGGCTCAGACTCTGAGATCAGATGCTCCACTGATCAAATATCATTTCTGTCTGATACATTTCTTTATGTTTAAGAGTTTTAATTACTGTATGTGAGTTCATTTGTAATATGTTGCTTTGCTGGTTTTAAATTGAGAGTAATATTTGTACCAGCAGAAAACATTAGACTATTATAATAAAACATGTTATAATGTTTTTGTTGTTAGATTTGTTTTTGTGTGTTTTGTTCTGCAGGTGTGGATCAGATCTGCAGGTTTAATCAGACAACACCCTGTAATGCAGCTCTGGGAGACAAACTCGCTCTACAGATAATTTGGGATATTAATTTAGGATATACTAAACTGGAATTAAGGAAAGATAATATATTAATTTGTAAAATACAGAATAACACAATAATTAAATATGATCTTTATAGTAAGAGACCTGACGTTACCATCAGTACTGGCACTGTGATTATAAACAGTGTGACAAGAGCTGATTCAGGGAGATACACATTAAAGCTTTATGACTCACAGGGCATAGAAACATCTGCAGGACTTCAAGTGAATGTTGAAGGTAAAGTAACTCTCTATCAGAATAAATACTATCACACTTTCTCTAGAGATCTTTTCTACACAGTGTACACTTCATACTGTCTATGAATTAAATTAGTATTTAAACAAATTAGTATTATGCAGAAATATTTTTATTACACATTCATGTTACATTGATTTTACATTACATGAGATGTTTAATTTAGCAAATGGTGTCGAGTTATCATCCAGTTGCAGTTATTTTACAGGTGTATTTCACTTAAAAACCTCCTTTCATTTGGCATTAAGTTAAAATAATAAGGGACTGTCACTGACATCAAATGCTAGAGAGAAAAATATCAGTTTTACCCTTAAATAGTCTAAATAAACATGCTTTTAAAAAATAACTTTACAACGAGATGCTGTAGTTACAGAATAACAGGATCATGTTAATCAGCTAAACCTTGACCTCCTGGATCATACTGGAAATGAGAGTTCAGTACAGTACAGTACAGGATCTCATGCTCTTTATGTAGACTGAACCTGTTTATTTAGTATTACAAACAGATATGAGCATGCTGTAGACCAGGGGTCTCCAGAGTCTGTGAGGTGCCCACCAAAGCACATTTTATTAATCGTCTCTATTAAAAGTCTCAACTGTAATATTTATTTATTACATATTTTTTATATTAGCTTGGCTTGGCTTGCGTATGTTAACATTTTAAACAATACTAAAACAATTATAATCAACAAGTACAGTCAAATAAAATCAACAATTTAAACAAAAAAGGTTTTGAGTAAATTATATCAAAAAGTAAACTAGCCCTCCAGATCGAATTATCCATTGTGGTAGCCCTTGCTCACAAAAAGGTTGGGGACCCCTGCTGTAGACAGTATATACACTGCAGAAATTTTGTGAGTAGTATGCAAGTATGCCATTCTGAACCCTTTGGCACAGTGTTTCAGTGGGTAGCACTGTTGTCTCACAGCAAGAAGGTTCCCAATTCCCCAGAAGAGCATCACTGTAAACAATTGTACTGGTGAGCTTAAACAAGGAATTTTTATTGATTTACTGAAACAACTACAACAAGAGTGACTGATATGAATTAATTCTCTGATCTGAAGGTTTAATTGTTAACAGTGTTGAGGTTTATCAGTCAGTTCATGTGTTATGGGGTTAAGAGAGATGAATCTTCAACTGTGTCTGATTACAGGAACATCTACTGCATCTGTGACCTCACATCTGACCTCTACACTAACCATTAACAAACATCATATACACCTTTCTTATTTACAGTTAATAAAGGAAATAATAACAAAATTAGACATCCATCAATGGCATACAACATTTTAATTAAGAGTTAATTAAGAGAATTATTACAATTTGAGTATAATTTCTGAAATCATTTTTACAAAAACAACTTTGCCTAATTTCACTTAATTATTTAGACTTTATTTTTCTTATGTGCAGAACAAAAAACTAGTGTACTGCTTACTCTTTACTACACCATGTACACTGCACATACTGTCTGCTAATAAAAATAGTTGTAATGTGAAGGAAAGTAATTATTAATCCAAAGCATTTGGATGAGATGGTAAGATTTTGTTTTTGTTTTGGTTTTTTATGCAATAATTAATAATCAGATGGGTGGGTGATTAAATGCAATGATTCACTGACAGATATTGTTTGTGTACTGTAGGTCCAGTCTCTCTGTTTGTGATAGTGTGGACCTTACAGATGATATTTCTTCTGCTTCTGTTAGGAGGCTTTCACATCTACATCAGAAAGCGCACCAGCACACAACCACCAGGTGACAAACACTTATGATGCATCTGAATCACTAATGTTTAAGATTGTAATGAAAATGATTATAATGTGATGTTTTCAGGAGAAATAAATCAAGAAGATATTCTTCTGTAAGAAAACTTAAACAAGATACAGAATAACATCGACAGACAGAAGGAGGCTTTATCACTTATGAGAAATGATTTCATGATGTCAAAGATTTTCACATTAATGGAGCTTTTACCTTATGCACCAGCCGTGGATATTCTGATATTATTATTGTGACTTCTTTTAAGTTCTTTAAATGTTTATGTACAAAAGCGAAATTGTCCAAAATATATCCAAATAATGATCCTACCTGTCAACTTTATATCATACTTTTTGTCTGTGCCCAGCATTAATTTCTCTCTGGACACATATTTTTAAGTCAATTTCTGATGTTTTTATTTTAGATATTGAACCAAGTCCCTAGTAGCACTATTTAGTCTTTAGTCTTGTTTCATAATTGCTAAGAGAGTTGTACTAACAAACTGGAAAAATCCCTCCCCACCTTATTATTATCATTGGATGCATGACCTGTTGCAGTTTATTCAAATATAAAAATGTAAATTAAAAAAATGGTAGAACAGAACAATTTAATACAATTTGGAAACCCTTCTTGTCATGCCTTAAAAAATAATGACTTCAGTCTAAATATATAAGTAACCCCTCCCTCTGTATTCACTCTTTGCAGTTCTTGTCCACCCTGTTATTCCTGATTTAGAAACACAAAGCGAAAAAAGGAAAAAAATGTATTAGTATTTTTTTCTTCCTCAAGTGACAATGATTGTTTATAGGTGCCCCCTCCCGTTCTCTTTCTTTTTTCTCTATAGACCAATTTAGAGTAGACGTCACAGTTACGTCACTGCAAGCTGCGCGCGCAATGCGGTTGCAGAAAAACAGTGGAAATGAATTAGACACGAGTGAAAAGAGCAAGATAACTCACTGGAAAATGTCATGTTGTGCTGTTAAGTGTCAGAATAAGAATGCCAAAAAAGATGGCTTTCATTTTTATAGAATACCATCGTCAAAGACATCATTTGAAGATAAACGTAGGTGTTTATGATTACAATAAGCCCTTAAACGAACAGAATGGAGCAAGGAAATCATCTGGAAATCTTTTAATAATTAGAATAGAAAATAAGTAGAGAAGATGTCCGGTGTTCTGTCGAAGTCTGTTCCCTCCATGTGTTTCTTATAGCGTTTTTATCATGTTACAATTATAATTTATTAAGGAAGAAATAACAAAAAACAGGAACATTATGAAATATTTAATAAACGCTATTATATATAATACATGATAGTATTGCTTTTACATGTACTTTAGCGATTCAGACTGTAAAAATATTTGATTTAGCAAAAAAGAACAATACATATACATTACATACATGCATATCAGTAGCCAAGCCATTTACACTTTTGATCTATCTAAAAAAATAAACGTAATGTGATTAAAACGCTATAAGAAACATTGCACTAAAGGGAAACATAAAGGAATCAGACTTCGACAGAACACCGGATCCATAAAAATCACGGTTAAATGCTAAAACACTTCACAACCCTACTGCGGAGCAGTCACTTTCTGCAACCAGTTTGGCTCCGCCCACAAAAAACGTCATCTCTGTTTGCAAACACGAAATTGGTCTATATAATTTTTTATACTGTGTTTATATATGTAGCAAGAATTTATTGTATTATATTTGTCCCTTATTTTGTAACTCTGTCTATTGGGCTGGGTGCAAGATAGGGCCCCTTGTGTTCTGTATTTCAAGGGGCAATATGTAGATTTAAACTAAATTAAAAAAATGCTATATGTTTGTAGTTATTTCGAAAACACATTCACATATCTTTGTCTCTAAAAACACTGCTATAGCCAGCTATTCTACTTTAATGTCTGTTTTCGTTTTGTTCTGTGTGATCCTGCATACAATAGGAAACCAAATTAGCTTTTTATGATTCCAGTGTCACTCATCGTAGTTGTATTTTTACTAGTAAGAATTAAATAAGAGAGCTCTACAAGTCAATTTCTGCTTCCCATAGTGTATGACTCAATGCTTTTCATTGGCAGTTGCACTTCTATAGGTGTCTGTCCACTTTTCTTGCATTTTTCAAATATTGCCAGTGGGTGGAGTCAGGCTCTGAACAGGGGTTTAGTTACGCTTTAAAAACTAATAACTTAAACCAAACTTTAATAAAAAAAAAAAACAAGAACACTTAAAAGAGCACCATAACATGAAATAAATAATGTACTGTAACAGAAACCATTGCTGGGAAAAATGCATTTAAAGTGTAATTTGATTGATAAGTTTAGCTCATGTGCCAATTGTTTACATGGTGATGGTAGGGGTTATGACCTATACTGGAGTCTGCCACTAGGGGGCAATTAAAATGTCTTGACTTTTCAGGATGTGTAGCCCCACTGACTGCTCCTTTAAAGTATTTACCACACAGTTAAACTAAAACAGTGGTCACCAATCCTGGTCCTGGAGGGCCGGTGTCTCTGCAGAGTTTAGCTCCAACCTTAAAGGAATAGTCTACCCTTTTGCCATATTAAAATATGTTATTACCTCAACCTAAACAAATTAATACATACCTATCTTTGTTCAATGCGTGCACTGTACAGCGCGTCGTGAATGTGTTAGCATTTAGCCTAGACCAGGGATGGGCAACTTTGATAATGACGAGGGCCAGCATTTTTCTCCTTTATTCCCAAGGGGGCCAGAACCACACGCACAATTTACATCATTCTTAATTTTCTTTATTAAGAAACCACAATATACAATGAACCGGTCTTTATAGATTTTAACTATTAAACTTGGCAATTATGCTAATTCTAAATCATAACTTTATTTTCAGTGGACAAAGCATTTTTAGATAAAACTTCTTACAGTTTTTTTCGATTGCTAAACGACAGTGGGCACAACTGGAGTCACATGTGCAAAACTCTAACTACAGTCTGCACAGCAGCAGTTCATGTGGACCAAACTCTAGTTCGTTTTTCATTGGTTAAACACAGTTTTCAAAACTTTACACACTTATCCCATGACTTTAACCACAACCTTCACAACACTGTGGATTTACAGCACTTTGTTCAAATGCTAACACACTGCTGTCAAAACTGTGAACCACACATTCAAAACAGATTGATTGTGCCTTTCAAACACTGCTGATTGCAATTTCATATAAATATAAATTCCAATTTCATTTATATATTTCATTTATATATAATATTACTTTTTATATAAATATGATAGGTAGAGCTTAGAAAGACAAATTTTGGAAATGGAACAAGGAAGACGGGTTCGTGGAGGGAGAAGGGTGGCAGGTAGTGGCCTGATGCTAGCGAAAGGCAGGATTAGCTCCTCAATTCTTTGTTTGAAATACAGTATGTACTTTTAGTTTCTGTCTTTTTTCCTCATTATTATAATTCCATAAACTACTACAGACTATTGAAGCAAACTGCAAATTTTCATTTACCTTAAAGAATTGTTCTGGTCAAAAAATTTCAATAAATCATGTGATAAATCAATCAATAAATACATCATTATTTGAAGAAAATATTACTTTGTATGAAGTCACTGAAATTGTTCAAATTGTAAAGATAAAAAGTTAGTAATTTCTGTATTGGTGTTTGATGTTAGTGTTTTTCCTCTCAGTGTGTTGTGAGTGACAGTGTGTGTTATCTCAGTGAGGGTTGTGTTTAGTGTTTGGCTGCACGGAGCTGTTTTGAGCCATGTGTTAAGAGTTGTGCTCAGGTGACATTTGGTATTGCAGGTTGTAGTTAGAGTTTTGCACATGTAGCTCCAGTTGTGCCCACTGACGTTTAGCAATCGAAAAAAAACTGTAACTGCATTGCTTTAACATCTGTAACAAACAAGGCAGTTTTAAATTAGTATAGAGGAGTTTCTCATCCTGCCCTCAGAGAACAAAATTATTTAAAATAAATATACATAATAATAATAATAATAATGAATACATACATTCAAAACAAAATATATAAAAATGTTAATAACAAAGTATTTTACCTTTCAAATCTAAGAGTAATTCTGTCTCGAGTCTGATCCGTCACCCAAACCAGTGGCATTGTTTTGAACCCGACTGGACCCGAATGTAAACTGACGTGTGTGCAGTCGCAGCCCTGGTGGGCTCGCAACCAATTTGGCGAGCTGCTCCATTTGTTTATATGACGATGACACCGAGGTAACGGCTAAAATGTACATTTAAAATGATCTGACATGTCTGTCTCAACGAAAATTAACCTATCGCCAGCCACAAAATGTCGTAATTAGGCGCTCTTGGCAAACAGAGGAGAGGTTTGAAAAGGACATTAACACACATAGTTCAGGGCTTATCGGGTCAGTTCGGGAAAAACATTCATTTTAAATAAACCGAGACCCGATTATTGTACCCGACCTGTGTCCGAGGCACGCGTGAAACATTTAGATCCAAACTTGATCGAGTCTCGGGTCGGACCTTGGGTTTTCAGACCCTGTGAACTTGAAGACCTCTTCTTCGCATAAGCCCAAACACGGGACTATGCTTACTGTGACGATCCGCTGGACGTAGCGCCCCCTCCTGGTTGGGAGGTTTTACGTCCGAATACAAAAATCATAATTTTAAAAGTATTTGATAAATTATAATATGGTCCAGCGGGCCGTATTAAAATCTACCCCGGGCCGTGTGCGGCCCTCGGGCCGCCAGTTGCCCATCCCTGGCCTAGACCCATTCATTCCTATGGTACCAAAAAAAAGTTTTATTTTGTGGCACCATACTTACTGGTACAACTCCTCATGTAACAGTTTTTAAAGCTTGCCTACATTTTCAATAATTTGACACATTTGTGCGTTTCAATATGATTTAAAGATGCAATGACATTAAGTGGGAGGAGATTTATATGTGCCTCGGGTTTAATCGAAAAAACACTTTAGCATTAAATACACTTGTGTATCCTCCCTCATGACTCCTCATGAAGCCTCTTTACTCTTCGATCTTTGCATTTTCGAGGTGCAGTTAAAGAATTGAGATGTCCAACAATATGAGCTTGATCGGTTTCCAGGTTGTAGGAGCGAGAAAACATATTTAAAACACCCATAGACTTCCACTGTAAAAGAATAAAGCCAAAATATCCCAAAAATATCAGCTGACGTAATTTGGAGCCAGAATCTGTGCAGAAGTGATTGTGAGGTGGGCCGCGGTATCAAGGTCCTGCTCAGTTTTTGTCCAGTTTGACTCAATCACAAACACACAAATGATGTCTTACCACATTTTTAATAACCTAAACCAAACATAAAAAACAACAATTAAAAGTACACAAGCATAAGAAATAACTAATGTAACAGTTAGACAAGACAAACATATAACTTGTGTCAGGAAAAGCAGTGTCTGGCCACAGCAGCCGCTATGAAAACCACCCATTTTGTCGACCGTTTTTGCCACTCAACCTGGCGAGCTCTCGTGTGGTCATGTGGAAAAGTGACGTCAATGCATACCCTCTATACATTCATGGCATGATGCGCTGTGCCGCGGTGCTTCTAGTCTGGTGTGCAGCGCCCTTAAGGCCTCTCCCAAAATTTTAAGAGCTTTATTGAAATTATTTTATTTTAGAAAATGTTGTATTTATCAATTTTGTCTGAGGCTCTTAATACTATTAGACCTCTGTAATTTTTTTTGTGTGTGTGTGTTTAACTAAAGTTTTATTTTACCTTGAATCTTATTTCTGTGTGTTTTTGTGCAGTCATTCACAGGGAATACAGCAGCTTTGTATGAATTATTGTAATTTAATGTTTCCATGCACATAATACACTAAAAGGAAGCATGTGATTGATCAATGTATCTGTCAATCAAACACACTCTTTCTATGTTCAGTTCTTGAATGAGCTAAATGAGCTTATTGTGCTTTGTGTATTTATTTGTATTGTCATGGCCGATGTTAAGTTAGGCCTGAGATGCTCTATTCATTTTTCAAATCTTAACTGATTTTAAAACCACGAAAGTCCACAGACAAAAGGACAGTTTCGAACCATTTTTAAAATTATAATCTTCTGAATGCACAAAACAGACAATTGAACAGCCCATTAGACCACACCTGCCGACTGTAATAATGATTTCACACTGCAGCAGTAAATTGGAATCTATAAAACAGAGGATTTTTTTGGACAAAAAGTCAGGTGCGACAAGCCTCGAATTGGGCCATGGCCACTAATCGACAGGGGGTGCAAATTGGACCCAAAATAGCCTGTCTATATAACACTGTACAGTACATAGACACTTGTTATTGCAACCTAAACCTGACAAGATGTTCAGGGCTTTATTTTGTGATAACAATTGGCTGGATGTACATTAGTCCACTTATTGCATGGCAGCTTGCTACATAAAGAATGACATCAAATAATTTGAAATATTTTATTAGCTTATTTATTCAAATAAAAAACTGAGTAAAGAGACCAAGAGATACATTAAACATATAATGTATCTGTGAAGGACACCTAGAACCAGGATTAGTGGTGTGTTATTAGTTTTAACAATTATTTCCGGGAAATATCAGATCCTGGGGGTATTCCAGAAAGCAGGTTATGTGACTTACCAGGGTAAGTTTAGGAGTAAGTAAATGGGTAACCTCTGCTTTCGATTCCAAAAATGTAGGTAACTTTTGGGTTATGTAAGTAACAATAGCAACTAACTCTCTGAGGAACAGGTTATGTTCCAAGGTAAGTTCATTGTATTTAATGACAAGAAGCTTGGGAATATGTCTGCACATGCATGCATTAATGATGAGCGTGCAGCAGATGGGGATGAATGTATTTTGCATATGTCAAAGCATATATTTTATTACATTTACAGTCGCAAATATTTATGCTGTCTATTTCTAACTTAGAAAATGTATGCTTTCTCTTTAAAAATCAAATACTTTTTTAATAAAATGGATTGATATCTGTGATTAGACTAAATTATATACATTTAAATATATCATTTTTATTTCTTAAACATGCACTTCTAATCCTTAGCCTCCTCTCTACATTTGATCTAGTTCTTTCTCTAAATCATATTTTTTCTTTAAAAATTGACCTTTTGCAGCTCCTTTCCTGAGCTATCATTTTTGAGCCAAAAGGAAATTGAGAGGTTTGGTTAAATCATATAGGATGTCAGGGACAGGGAAGACAGAACCCTAGTGCAGACAGCTCTTAACCAAAAATACTTTTATTATATAACAAAAACACCCTCGAGGGGGGTATACAAGGCAAGAATATAAATTATAACAAGACATGGCAAACCAAACAGGATCCATAACAGTGTCAAACGTGACGCACACAATGATCCGACACAGGACATCACACACAATGGCTTTAAATAGGGGAGAACTAAACTAGGGAACGAGGACACACAGGTGAAGGGCGTAAACTAATAATGAATAATTAACAAGGCAACGAGGGGGGCGGGGTCAAGACTTAAGACAGGAGAGCACGAGGCACACAAAACACAAACACAGGCCACGTGACTCTCCACACAAAACAAGACAACAGTGAGGGCTGCCATGACCCTGTCACATGAAACACATAAGACATACAGGGCTGACAGGATCATGACAATAGGAAATATTATAACATATAGAACATGTTACTATGGGAACTAATGTAACACTAATGTTCTCCACTTCTAGAAACCAATATAACCAGAGTACGCAAGTTTTGGGTTAATCAACCCAGAGATAAGGGTTAATCTGATGGTAAGTTAACCCTGCTTTCTGGAATACATCCCTGGGTATGTCACAGCTGACCAATCAGAATCAAGCACATTGTATTGTTATTTTTGTCTCTTTTCTGCTCCCTTTTATAAATGTATTATTAAAGTAACATGAGCAAGTGATTTTATATGGGGTTTTATAAATATTTCTTGTGAAGACATGTTATATACTTCTGTTTTCTTGCCCAGTCTGTTGGTGAAAACTGTTGACCAATCATTTCCAATTAAGCTTCCTGATTCTAAGTAAAGGCTGTGAGTCCAGTATAAGCAGATGTGATCTGTCAGAGTGAGAAACACGACTGAAAGATCTTCATACTTCACAATCTGCTTCAGGACTCTGTTTTTACACTGTTGATGGACTTCTGGAAACTTCAGTGAAATGTTGATCATCTTTGTACTGATGCTGGTTCTGCTTCAGATTGGCTCATGTAAGTACATGATCATCTCAAGTTAAATAATGCTGTTTAATCACATGTGGGCAGCTATACACAAAAAAGATGGCGCTAAATTGCACTAAAAGTGGTTCATTGTCTTGTAATCATAGGGGAACCAGTTTAAGTGCTATAGCACCCATCTTTAAACAGCTCATTTGTCAATTGGCATTATGTAGTACCGTAAGTTGTAACCACTTACACCTGCATAGCACCATTTGACAAAATAGAACTGAGATCAGATGCTCCACTGATCAAATATAATGTCTGTCTTATACATTTCTTTATGTTCAAGAGTTTTAATTATGTGAGTTCATTTGTAATATTTTGCTTTGATGGTTTTAAATTATGATGAGAGTAATAATTACACTAGCAGAAAACAAAGGGGTGGTTTCCCAGACAGGGATTATCTTAAACCAGGACTAGGCCTTAGTTTACCTATAAAATATAACTATTTTTAACAAACATGCCTTAAAGAAAACATTATTTGTGTGCATTTTGTGGCAAAACAAAGAGTAATAATGTATTTTAAGATATGTCTGTCACAACACGGGAAACAGGTAGGAGGAAGCAAGTACAAGTTCTTTAGATGAACATTTACTAACAAATGCACTAGAATAGTGATGTTAGGTTCTTGAACGAATTGTTCTTTTAAAACCGGTTCTCAGGAAGTAACCAGTCGAGCCGGTTTAAAAATCTAACTTTAGTTTTGGACATAGGTTCTGAGAACGCACAGCCGAATAGCATGTCGGACTGAAAAAGAACCGAACGAAGTTTGTTGATGATTGCCGAGGCAAGGATTGCAGACGATTCTGACAAATGAGTTGCTGACACTGCATGTGTATCACCGAGGATTTGAATTAGCCTGATGCACAAAGTTTCTTGTTTTATTAGTTTCTTGATATGGTTGTTTTATTAAAAAGCTTTAGTTTTAGTACAATTTATTGTGCATGCAAATCATATTTTATTTGTTTAAGGAACATCAATGAGTTTAAAAGACAAGTTTATTTATTCTTTAACTTAGGATATGTAGAACAAATACGCAACTGTGCATCAGTGTCTTTTAGGAATCTTATCCAAGTTGTAGGCTAGTCAAACTGGTCAGTTGTATCTGGCATTTATGATCCGTGATTGAAACTGTGACCACAAACATTACTAACTTGTAAATTAAAGGCAATAAATCAGCTATGCCTTCGTAAAAACAACGTTATTTGAATGTTTTAATGTGTTGACACAAACGACTTTATTTGAATGTTTCAGTGATACAAGTAGTTAGAAAATAAATGTGTTGTGATGTAATTTATTGATGATATCAAGAACCGGTGAATTGGCTTTTTGAACCAGTTCAATGAGCCGAACTGTCTGAAAAGAGTCGGTTCGCAGAAATGCATCAGACTTTGCATTACTACACTAGAACACTGAACAGTAAATAAACAAACAAACAGGCAGGCAGGCAAAACTGGGAACAGGAACTAAGACGTACACTATAGTTACAGAGACATTCAGAGACAATGATCCAGCGACTGACAAGACAAGAGACAGGGCAATTATACACAAGTGAAATGAGTAACAGTTGTTCTGATGAATAATGAGGGAAATGTCCAGGTATCAGACACAAAACAGAACACAGATTAAACCGTGACAATGTCAGTGCAAGTTGTTTTTGGTTTGGACAGCTCTTACATTTTTTTAAAGTCTAGAACTAGTTTAATCCCTGTCCTGGAAACTGCCCCTTAGAGTCTGTCTATTATAATAAAAGTTTGATGTTTTGTGTGTGTTTTGGTCTACAGGTGTGGATCAGAACTGCACTTTTAATCAGACAGAAACCTGTTATGCAGCTCTGGGAGACAAACTCTCTCTACGGATGTTTCAGGATATTCCTATAGTTAAACTGGAATTAAAGAAAGAAGAGACTTTGATTTATAAAGTAGTCAATAACAGAATCTTTAAATTTGATTTTTATTATAAAAGATCTGACATTACATTATCTGACGGCAATAATGACACTGTGATTATAAAAAGTGTGACCAGAGCAGATTCAGGGAGATACACATTAACGCTTACTGACTCACAGGGCAAAGCAACATCTACACCAGAACTTCAAGTGAATGTTGAAGGTAAAGTAACTCTCTATCAGAATAAATACTATCACACTTTCTCTACAGATCTTCTCTACACAGTGTACACTGCATAAACTGTTTATTAATTAAATTCTTATCTAAACCGGTGTGTATTATGCAGAAATATTTTTATTACACATTCATGTTACATTGATGTCACATTACATGAGATGTTTAATTCAGCAAAATTGTGTCCAGTTATCACCCAGTTGCTGATATTTTACAGGTGTATTTCACTAAACACTTTCATTTGGCAAGAAAATTTCTGTTTCATAACAGTCTAAATATATGCTTTTTTAGATAAAAATGCTGTAGTTAAAGCATAACAGGATCATGTTAATCAGCTAAACCTTGACCTCCTGGATCATACTGGAAATGAGAGTTGAGTAAAGTACAGCACAGGATCAGGATGCTCTGGATGTAGACTGCACCTGTTTATTTAGTATTACATGCAAACAGATATGAGCATGCTGTTCAGAAACAGTATGAGGAGTATACAAGTAAGTCATTATGAACCCTGTGTGTGTTGTATCATGTGATTGTGATGCGTCCCTGCCTCCAGCTCCTATTGGCTCAGTGAAAGTGTCAGTCGAATGCATCAGTGGGGTTTGGTTGGCATCCTGCTCCTCTGAGGGGGATTCACTCTTTTTCAGTTGGACTCTGAATGGAAAACCACTAGCACAAGAATATAAAACCACCATTAATCTGGATGGGAAAACTTCTGGAAACCTCATCTGCAGTGTGAAGAATCACATCAGTCATGGAGAGAAGAGCATCACTGTAAACTATTGTACCGGTGAGCAGTGCCGCTGCTAGCCATTTTGGTGCCCTAAGCATAATTCCTTTATAATGCCCCCCACCCCGACCCTGAGAAAAACAACGTTTGTTTTTGCCAGTTTAATTTTTTATTGCCAAACATATTAATACTTAATAGCAGAAAGTAAAATCTTCACAGCTTTAGCCAACACGCACTACACATTTGAAAGTGCGAACTTTTATAGAATAGCAAAACAGAAAAAATTACCAAACTTAAATTATCAAAATAATCCAGACATGGTTTTCCCAAGTACAATTTCACTTTAAATAAATTACATTAAATAAACATCAATAAGTAAACAAGAATACTCAATATTCTTAAATAAAACAAAGATTCAGAGAAGTGCCACAGTAATGTTTGCTTCATATCATGACGTTTTATATTTATATATATTTAAAGTGATGAATTGTAACATGTGCACTGACTGCTAATGTTAACTTTTACTGAGAAAGTTTTAACCACCGTCACGTCAAAATAAACCACAAAATAAACTGCTGCTCAATATCTAAAGAAACGTAGTAAAGAAAGTAACAGCTGCGTCAGTTATTTGTAAAATGCATATGCATAGGTAATGTTTTACAGTAATGTTTCTTAATTTAGCTTGCACTGAAGTTATAAATTATAACAACATAGTTTGCTAAACATTAATATCAGCACAGCAAGTTCGAGGCGCATTACTGCAGCCCATGCGCATTTCCCTTATTTAAGAGATTAAACATGATGGACTTAGCTGCAAGTGATGCACGGGCATCATCCCGCAGTTTCTTCCTTTTTCTTTTTTCCGATCCTGACTCCTGCTGTCTTTTCGGGACCATTTCCAAAAATTGCCTACTGACTGTCCGTTTCTCAATCCGAAGGCTGCAGCCTGCGCAAGGTCGCATATGCACGCTGCATACGTCATCAAGCCTGGTTTATTTCAGTTAATTAGACATTAGCAAATCATAAGCATATTACAACAATTTACGATTAACTAAGAATAATAGTTCACTTTATAATCATTAATATTACGAAATAAGAAAGTTTTGATGACGTATGCAGCCTGTAAATGCGACCTCTGGAGGCTGCAGCCTTCGGATTGAGAAACGGCCTCTGTCAAACTTCGTCAGGCGCCCGCGCGATCAAACGGCATGGACCATCAAAGGCTGGGGGCATACTTTCTAGACTAGAGACATTAAATTATCTCGTTCCCCCTTTTTTGTAACATATACATGGATATAAAGGGCCTAATAATATTTCTATAGACTAATGAAATAATTTCAGCATTATAATTTTTTTTCATTAGGCTATTATTTTTGGTGCCCCCTCAGCAAGTGATGCCCTACGCACAGCGCGTGATGCGCGTTATGGGAGCGGCGGGGCTGCCGGTGAGCTTTAAACTATGAATGTTTACTGATTAACAACAAGAGACTGAGATAAATTAATTATCTGATCTGAAGGTTTAATTCTTAACAGTGATGAGGTTTATCAGTCAGTTCACTCCAAAAGAGTATCCAAATAACAGGCAATAGGTCAGGGCAGGCAGCAAACAAACAATATCCAAAACAACAGGCACGGGTCAAAAACAGGCAAACACAGAACAGAAAACAGGATACAGGTTAACAGGTAGAATGCTAGGTAGGTTAAACAATAATCAGCAGGGAGTGAACAGATTTGACCGGTTTAATACAAAAACACAGGAAGTGAGAAGCATGGCATGACATGATATCAAAATAAAAGTCAGAACAGGGTGTCAAAATAAAAGTACAAAACACAAAACAAGACAAAATCCTTACATTGATGTGTTTGTGTTGTACTCTAGGTTCAGTTTCTCTGTCGTTTGTGATAGTGTGGACCTTACAGATGGTATTTCTTCTGCTTCTGTTAGGAGGCTTTCACATCTACATCAGAAAGCGCACCAACACACAAACACCAGGTGACAAACACTTATGATGGATCTGAATCACTAATGTTTAACATTGTGATGATAATGATTATAATCTGATGTTTTCAGGAGAAAAAAAGCAAGAAGATATTGTTCTGTATGAAAACTTAAACAAGGTTACAGAATAACATCGACAGAATGAAGGAAATATCATCACTTATGCTTAAGTTTGTGTCTACTTTATCAAGTGATTAGCATAAAGTTAAACTCTACTTGAGTCAGAATTACACACATGTCAAGTATAAATTAGGTCTGAAAGGTGTATATATAGCATATTCTTTGTACAGTATATTTAGCACTGTATATTTTGCAAAGAACACATTTAGACAGCCTTCATAGGCAATGTAACAGAATTCTGTTCAAAATATAAACAAAGAGCACCTTTGTGAATTTATTGAATATTTAGAAATATAAATTTCTTCCTAGAAATGCAATCATAAGTTGGAAAAAGTGAAAATTTATATAAAAGTTTATTTACACAAATACTGTGCTCCAAACACTTTTTTGGACACTGTGTTTCACATAGAATTCTGTGACATTGAAGGAAGTGAAGGATACATCCACTGCCTTCAGAAATCAACCTGATGAAGGTATCTCAGGATACAGGAAGTAAAGCAAACATTGGATTCAGACGTGTCTTGATCTCTTCCTCCAAAGGCAGCATTTAGTGCTTTCAGACGGAGTCTTGGTCTCAAACTGTTTTTACTATTGTGTTCTGTGTTATTTTAGCATAAGCTGTTTAAAGTAATGACTTTTTTGTGTTTCTGTTTTGATACTTTATGACTGTTAATAAAGACTTATCACAGAAATTCGGGATAAAATTGTTGTTTTTATATGACACAAAAAACCTAATGTAAAGAGGGTATGCAACGACGTCACTTTTCCTGACCACGACGGAGCTCGCCCTGTTGAGTGGCAAAACATTCAACAAAATGGCTGGTTTTCATAGCAGCTGCTGCGAAAACGCCAGTAAAACTTACTATTATCAGCTTAAATTGAATTTAGTTGGCCTGGGGCCTCATTTATAAAGCGTGCGTACGCACAGATTTGATCGTAAAGTTTGCGTACGCAAAAATCCACGGCAAAGTGCATATTTATAAAAGCTGTCTTTGACGTGGAAAAGTGCTTAGCGCCACGTCAGGGTCTGAGCAGACGTACGCACTTTTGCTTGTCTGATTGCTGCAGGTTTTTGGAAATATAAGCCAATCTTGCTGCTCGAAATTTGGTTTAAACGTTGAGAAGTGCTCTTTTATATGTCTGTGACATTAATTAGGCATCGTTTAAAGGCGGAGATCTGAAACTGCTGGGATGGGCATAAGTTCAAGTTTATTTGCGATTTATAGATTTGAAAGGGGTACGCGCGTTTTTTGCGCGTACGTTCGGTTTATGAATCACACGTACGCATTTTTGATAAATGATCGTAAGATCAAATGTAGGATGGTTTTTACGCAGCATTTTATAAATGAGGCCCCTTAAGAGTGACCCTAAAAACTTGCCAAACATTTAGTAGTCTGTGGACATTGGCATGTGGCCAGACATTGCTTTTCCTGAAAAATATGTTTGTCTTGCCTAAAACTATTAAACCATTCCACCTTTGTAGAACACAAGGCTCATCATAATGGATGTTTTTTAATGAAGACTCACTGACAAAACTTTGCAATTACAAGATAATAAGAGTGCAATTATAAGAGTATTTATTTATGTATATTTTAGGTAGCAGTTTAATTTACAGTACGTGTACTTACCTTGTACATATATGGTAAATAAGTTGTACTTACCAACAAATGTGTGGTACTTATTTTTAGGTATCTACATGGTAATTAACTGGTATCATTACTGTACTTACCAGTGGTACATACTTGGTAGTTATTATGTAACTCTAGATAAGTACTGGGTAATAACAGATACATACTTATAGTGTAGGTATACTGTAACTAACGAGAAACATTACTGTACTTACAAATAAATGTACAATATGAGTATTTAGTATTTACAGGCAAGTTAGGGTAAATGACAGGTATTTATAGTGTACATATATGATAACTGATCTCAAACACTACTGTACTTACAAATTGTATATACACAATAAGTGTGTACTAGTGAATGTACCCAGTAGTTATTCATATGATAGTCAATGGTTGGGTTTGCCTTACAGTGACATGTATATGATGCTATATCTTAGGTGTTAGGTCCTATGTAATAAATGTGTAAAAAATCAACACATTATTTTACCGTCCTGTTTCCATGCAGTTACCATGGATGTACTAGTGAATTTACCCAGTAGTTAATGTGTATGATAGTCAATGGTTGGGTTTGCCTCACAGTGACATGTATGTAATGCTATATTGGAAGCAATTATTTTACAGTACGTGTACTTACCTTGTACATATATGATAAATAAGTTGTACTTACCGACAAATGTCTAGTACTTACTTTTAGGTATCTACATGGTATTTAACTGGTATCATTACTGGACTTACCAGTGATACATGCTTGGTATAGTTATTATGTAACTAAGTACTGGTTAATAACAGATACAAACTTATAGTGTAGGTATACTGTAACTAACGAGAAACATTACTGTACTTACAAATAAATGTACAATTTAAGTATTTAGTATTTGCAGGCAAGTTAGGGTAAATGACAGGGATTTATAGTGTACATATATGAAAACTTATATCAAACACTTCTGTACAAATTGTACGTACTGTAAAATAAAGTGCGACCGTAATGTTTATATATGAATGAGTGTTCAAAAACATAGCACTGCTCATAGATAAAGTTCCACCTTAAATGCTCTCTCTCTCTCTCTCTCTCTCTCTCTCTCTCTCTCTCTCTCTCTCTCTCTCTCTCTCTCTCTCTCGTCCACTAAATAATTGTTAAATGTGCCTTATCTCTGTTAAACTAAAACAGTTTAATCTCTGTTACAATCAACTACAATGTTTTGAAGTAGGACCAACAGAGATTTATATGCTGACGTTTTATTGAAAATGTTTTTTCACCATAATGAAGATCAGTGATTCCTTTAGTTGGGTATTTGAGTCTTGGCATTTTCTTATTGGTGTCTGGTCTTTGAACACTAAGAGTGCTAAAAGATTTTATCTTTTGCAAAGATAATTTATTACAAAACTCACATGGGTCTTATAACTTCCCTGAAAGTTTACCAACAGTAATACCACATATAGATTTTTTTGTCACATATGCAGACATCAAGATTCACCCCATGAATCACAACAGTGGTGACACTATGGGAATCATGAGTTTTTATAATACGCAATATTGCAACATGTAGGAAACTCACCACTGTTGTGATTCATGGGCTGATTCTTGATGATGGCATCTGTGTCATAAGGTCTGGACTTTAAATTTTTGATTACAGCCATGAGTTTAAAAAACATTTATGTTTCTTAACATAAGAGTGAAAGTCACTTACCATCTTAAGGATATGAAAAATAACACATTTAAATCAAATGAGGTGATGCAAACATGAGTACACCCTACAAAAATTCTTTAAAAAAGCAATCTAATATTTTGTATGGCCTCCATTCTTTAAAAAAACAGCACTAATTCTTCTAGACATTGAATAAAGAAGTTGACAACATACAGTTACATCTTTAATTCTCCATTCTTGAACAATGACCTCTTTTAGATCCTGGATGGAAAATGACGTTCTGCTTGTCTTTTCAGAACTCCCCGTACCTCAACCTGGGGTTCTTCTAAAATGAATTAGTGACCTTAGATGTGTGTTTTGGGCAGAGGTGTAAAAAGTACCCAAAAATTTTAATCAAGTGAAAGTACAAGTACTGAGTGTAAATTTTACTCAATTAAAAGTAAAAGTATCTGGCCAGAATTATACTTGAGTAAAAGTAAAAAAGTACCACATTAAAATTGTACTTGAGTATTAAAAAAGTAAAAGTAACCGGAAGAAGGAAAACGAGAGATTCATGTTTAAGCTTTCTATAAAAACATGAAGTGAATGAACCACATACAAGGTTTTATCCTTGTGACAACACACGACGGACGTATAGTGCAAAGGAAAGGCATGCATGGCTGTCATTCATAGAGGAAGCCACTGGTAAAGTCAATGCACATAAAGCCTTTTTGCTAGTGTCATGGCCATCTTGTCCTTTGTTTAATCTAGTCTTGTGGCAGAATCATGACAGACCCATGTTTTGTGTGGGTTCACGTGGTCTCAGTATTGGTTTACTAGACCACGTGTTCCCTGTGTCTTGTCTCTTTTACCCCGCTCCCTTGTTATCCTCCTCTTCATTGTTTAACTCCTGTCACCTGTTGCCCTCATTAGTTGTCCTCTTTTTAAGATCCTTGTGTTTGTTGTCCTGTGCTTGTGCATTGTTTCCAATTCATGTGAGTACTTTGTTAAGCTGTCAAGTCTAGTGTTTTATATTAAGTGTTTTGTCTAGGTTATTGTTAAGTGTATGCAGTTTAGTGTTATAGTTTAGTCCTGTGTCCTGTCTAGTTTAGTGTTCACTAAGTATCCAGTTTATGTTGTTTTGCTCCCTCGTGGGTTTTGCTTTCTGTTTTTGTCACAATAAAAGTCTTTAGTGTTCATCCACCACTGTCTGCATTTGGGTTCCTTACACTCCACATAACAGCTAAAGCACATATTGAGAAAGGTAAAGACTATTGGGTTTCTAACTCTCTATACTTTGGAGTAATGACCCACAGATTAATCCTTGTGGCTCTGAGGTGTTCCAAACTGTATGGTGTGGCAAGGGTGAAGAGTACAACAAAGAATGCATGGTACCAACAGTAAAGCATGGTGGTGGTAGTGTTCTTCTGTGGGCTTGCATGAGTGCTGCAGGTGTCAGAGTTGAATTTTATAGACCGCATCATGAATACACCGGTGTACTGTGAAATACTTAAAGACAAGATGCTACCATCACTCTGTGCCATTGGTCACCGGGCAATCTTTAAACATGATTGTTACCCAAAACCAGAGTTGTAAAGTACTTAAGGAATTTTACTTGATTACTGTACTTAAGTTACTTATTACTGTACTTTTACTTAATTACATTTTTTTTTAAAGAAAAAAAGAACTTTTTACTGCTTACAATTTTATTTACAGTCAAAAAGTACTTCTATTTTAGAGATCTATTTTCGCTTGCTCTATCAAACCAATTGAATTGCGCTGATGGCCAGTTTAACTTAAATGTTATTTATTCTGGAGCCTTTGGACCCACTAAGGAATTGGCCAACAGTTCATCTAATGATGAAGATTTTTTGCCTCTTTGAAACCGACAACACATGAAGTGACACGTTTCCTGCTGTTTGCAGCCTCTCTATCAAGACCAAGACCTTGTTCACACTGTCAGTCCAAATTTTGGTGCATATCTAATTCGACAGACTCACTGTCCACATTGTGTATCACAACTGTTCAGATCCGATCTGTGCGTCCTGTAGCCGTTTTCAGGATTATCTGCACTATTATGTTTCTATGGCAATGACGTCGCGCTGGCATGACAATCTGCCTCAACGTCTGACGTGTTTTATGTGATGTGACAGCATGACGTAACCAAAAAGCTATACAAATGCGATCAGGACAGTCAAGGCCGCCTTAATGCACGGGCTTATCTGGCCTGAAGCTCAGGGGCCTCCCAAGTTCACGTTAATTTTGTTTTTTAACTTTTCAGGTTGTCTGTCAATCACTCTAACTGCACGTTACATGGCTGCTGATTGGTCCGTGGTAACTTACTGTGAAATAAAATATCAGACGTAACAGATTTTCAATTCCGTGTAATGTAATTAAGTGCGCGTTGTCAACTTGGAATTCCTGCATGTTAGACTGGGTGTGACAGAGAAACGGGAAATAATCCACCAACAAATGAAAGAGTAATTTCTGAAATTTCATAATAAGCTCTCTCTCTTTCGCGCGCGCGCTCACTCTCTCTGTGCTCGTACAGCTGCGTCTCTGGCATGCAGAAGTCTCTCCAACCGTGCGCAAGAAACTGTGCCGCCAAATAAAAAAAGGAGTTCCCGAACATTAATGCTGTTCGCTGTTATAAAGTTTAAGTTTACTCGCGTTTATATCAGGGACGCGTGCGCAGCTGGAGCGATGTAGTTTGACGCGATGTTAGCTCACAGGACACACATCTGGTTAAGAAAGACGACGCAACGGTAAATGTGCAAGTCAAAGCGTGACAAGACCATCTCAAATGATCATCCCCTGATCGCACCATTCATATTTATAATCTCCTTATCTAAAGATCTTATATACAGGTATGTTCCCTGTCTGTTTTGTGCATATTCATACGTGTTCGTTTTACATGCGTAGTATGCATAAATACTAAATACAATATATCTTCAATAGCCTACAAAATAAATAACTGATTAAAAAACAAGATTCTGTCTATAAAGACTTATCTTTTGTTAACATTAATGCATTTTCACTTTAAAACTAACTTTAACTTCTTATATTTTTACAACTGTGGTGAGCATTTAGTTAGTGAGTGGCAATTTTCTGCAAATTTGTATATTCCAAAAACTATATAAACATAAAGCTTATAAACACTTTTGGTTTTATTTTCACCACAAGTTGCTGTGTGTGGTTGTTAAATAAAGTGTCTTGTGTTTATGCTCAAGTGGGCTCAGTGATATGTTATTAATGATAATATGGTGTTTTCTGGGTCAAAGAGGGAAAACTACATTTTGTGATGTAGATTACATAGATATTACAATTTTTTTTTTCAAAATGAGACTATAAATTGAGGGTATGGGGGGCCTCCAAAACCTCTCAGCCCCAGGGCCTCACATTAGGTTAAGGCGGCCCTGAGGACGGTAAGACTGAAATCGATTTCCGGAAATGCAATTTGAAACGAATTTCAAACCACCTCTGGATGTAGCCTGAAACAGATTAGAAAAAAACAGATTTCATGTGGTTTTTAGCCGTTCACCATTCTAAATGTGATTGGATTCCTGTCGGATATGCACCAAAATCGGATTTGGACTGACAGTGTGAACAAGGTCTAATACACCTTTTCCTGCAACGGCTGCCTGTGAGAGGCTTGATCGAGCTTGAAATTTAATTTAAATTCGAGGTTTTACAATTTTGAGTAGCATGTTGCATATTAAAATTCATTGTCATTGTCACGGATCTCCACATTTTTCTGTGTCTGTACCACAGACTTTCTTTTCCGTGTCAGTTTCACGTATTGGTTACTCAATTGTTTTTCCTATTTTCTTACCATTTTCGCGTGGGTTTGGGGTTAGAACGACTTTCTGTAACATAAAATGACATCCAAACCCAACTCCTAACCCTAACGTCAGGCGACAATTGTTTAAAAGTATGGAAAAAATATTATAAACCAATAGTTAAAGTGACATCCTAACCCAAAGCCCAAATCTAACCCAAACCCATGCGAAAAAGGTTTAAAAATAGGAAAAACAATTGAGTAATCAATACGTGAAACTGACACGAAAAAGAAAGTCCGTGGTACATACACGAAAAAATGCGGAGATCCGTGACAATGACACGGATAAATGAGCAAACAATTCTGTGACTATACCACGGAACTTTGTGAGATCATGTTGGAAATTAGGTAGTAGTCTTATAGTTTGATAATGAAATACAATTAAATACAAACACACTGTAAAAAATAAAAAGTTGACTTAACTTAAATTTTCAAGGCAACTTGCTGCACAGTAGTGATGTTACGTTCGTGAACGAATCGTTCTTTTTGAACGAATCTTTTATGTGAACGAATCGTTCTCGTTCACGCCATCCATTGACTCATATTTCTCGTTCACTGAAATTTCCCTCCCTTCTTGAGGAGCACGGACAAATGATGCGCGGCTTTCTTTCCGCCTTCAAAGAGTGACAAAACTACGAGCCAATGGCAATCGAGTATAAGCTGTGGCCGAGCATATGATTGGCTCAACGTACTGAATGAATACGCCCTTCACTGACCGAGCCGCTGTTTTGAGTCTGAACGAACGTGAGAGAGATAGAGAGATCGCGTTCTTAAACAAACTGAATGACTGGTACAGGTTACAACCTAATGAATGAGAGAGATCGTATAGATAGCGAGTGCAACGTAAACAATCTTGTGAAAGAATCATGTGGTTTTATTTTAATAAAAGTTATAGTGTTTAGGCGGACTATTTACCTTAATACAAATGATAAGCAAGGTAATTACTGTTGAAAAAATTGGTATTTCTGTTTAATATAGTTTTATATGTCTATATACTTTAATCCACCCTTTCACCGAACTTAAATCAGTCATCTGCGTCTGAACGAAGTCTTGAATGGCATGACCGAAATTATATGATTCGTGAACGAGGATCTGATGACTGACGAACCAGAGGAGGCATGCACGGGAGTCTTTATTTACAACAAATCCAGATTAGATGTACTATGAATGTACGTGTGTCTTAATATATTCGGTAACTTGATAAAATTATGCTTAGTATTTCACAATTTGAGCTTTATTAAAAACTAATGAGTTTTTGCAAAAAGTCATTCATTGTCTTAAAACACATAATGACACACATCTTCGCCACCTATTGGCGTATTTTTGTAAAATTAAGAAATGGTCACTGAACGAATCAGTGAACGAGTCTGAACGAATCATTTTGGTGAACGAACTGAAAATGAACGAGTCACCTAAATGAACGAAAATTTCCATCACTACTGCACAGCTTTTTTGAGTTTACTCAACTTTTGAATGATGTAGTTCACCTAACTCAATTTACTGAGTAATGTCAACTTAAACTGATTAGGTAATAAGAAAATTTCTATGTTCACTCAACTAGTGACTAAGTTGGGTAAAGAGTAATTTAGTATATCCAAATTTAAGTAATCTACATGTTTGGACTGTGGGAGTATACACAGAAAGATCTCATAAACAAAGTCGTTGTCTGACTTAAACCAGAGACCTTTTTGCTGTGAGGCAACAATGATGCGCGCTAACTCATTGTGCTGCCCTCTACACTGAACACACACTTCTCAATCATGGTAACAATGAACAAACATAATTCTTTAAAAATTACTCTAAATACAACATATAACTAACATTAACAACATAACAACATAAATAAATCCAGCAAAAATTAAAACAGTCATCTTTTTTAGTAAATATTAACCAAAGAAGTGAACATGTCGCAATGCATGCTGGTAAATTGCAGTTAACATGTCATATGTGAACAGAACCTTTCCGGTAAATCAGTGCTCCCAATTTACCAGTAAGAAAGGTTTTAAGATTACCAGTAATTTACAGGTAAGTGCTATGTGTGAACGAAAAATATAGGATTGCCGGCATTTAGAACGGACGACGTCAGACCACGCTGACAGATCGGGCCAATCAGAACGTTTTTAAACAGATAACGCGTTTACCACCGCACTGTTTACGTTCGTTTCCACACCCATGCTGTTTAAAAGTCGAGCACAACTGAAGTTAACATCCACATTTCTTCAAAGTTGTTTAAAACAGCTTACCATATATTGTCCAAATTGCCGACGTCCTTAGCACACCCTCGGTGAAGCCTAATGTGCAAACACAGGTTCCGTTTGACGCCGCCTAACGCAATGTTGTTTGGTCACGAGCAACTTCGCGACCGTTTGCCACAGATGTGAAAACAACAAAATACGGACCGACGATATTAAGTCATAACCCGCCATTGTGTACAAATACAACACGGAGCTTGCGGCCGCGCGCCACAGGTAACTTCCGCTTTCTCTCCGAGTTTACCGGTATTTTGATACTAATGTGTGAATGATGTCTTACTGGTAAAAAGATGGAACATCACTGCATGTGTGAACAGCACATTTTTGTATTTACTGGAAAATTCATTCTGATAAATTCATTGTAATTTACTAGAATTACTGTGTGAAAGAGGCTACTGTTTGATGTTTGTGTTTCAGTCTCTTTGACGTTTGTGATAGTGTGGAGCTTACAGATGATATTTCTTCTGCTTCTGTTAGGAGGCTTTCACATCTACATCAGAAAGCGCACCAGCACACAAACACCAGGTGACAAACACTTATGATGGATCTGAATCATTAATGTTTAACATTGTGATGATAAGAATTATAATGTGATGTTTTCAGGAGAAATAAAGCAAGAAGATATTGTTCTGTATGAAAACTTAAACAAGATAACAGAATAACTTCAACAGAATGAAGGAGATATCATCACGAGAAATTATTTCATAATTTCATATTAATGGAGCTTTAGCCTCGTGCACCGGCTTTAGATGTTTTCATTTTCAAATTCATCCAAATTACCAAGTATCTGTAAATGGTTGTTTAAATTTAATTGCATCTGGGAATTTAATTTATATTTTAGATTACACTGTTAGATGTCGCTGTAGATTTAGCAGTACATTACTGTAAAAATCCACAGTACTATACTGTATGTGTACATTACAGTACAGTACTGCAGTTCATAATGCATTCTGGGTAAATTTGTTTGAGCGGGAAAATTTTACAGTATATTTTGGTCTTGATGTAACCTTGCTGTAGCCATTGCTGTAATGTGTCAGGTGTACTTGCAATAATCAGAGAAAGTGCGCCAACGTCAAATCACACAGACAGAGCACAACTCCTGGCTGCACCTGAAGGAGGACGATTGATTTCTGTCAGTTCGGTAAGTTTGAAATATTTCTGTTTCATGAAAACTTAATTTTTAGTTTAAGAATGTTGTCAATAGTTTGTCACAATATTGTTTTAAACGTGCAATGAGAGAGAAAAACGGTCGCCAACAAAGTTTCAATCTCCCTCAGAAAGTAAGCTTACACACAGATGTCTACCGCTGCTTTAACTCGCTTTACACCTTTATTAATGAATATAGGGTTGTTTTAACTAAATTATGAGGGTTTTGGTGAGTTTATATTGTGTTGAAAGTGTGGTGACAATGAATATTTTTAACAAAATGGACAAAGACAACCCGCCAGCGCGGTCTTGCGGTCCCAGCATAATGGTCGTTTATCTCGGCGTTTCATCCGTTCAGTTAGCGTCAGAGAAAAGTATTAACCCGTTTAATCCCACCGGTCACATTTGTTAAGTTCGACTGTTTGGCAAGGCTGACTCGTGGTTGTAAACAGTCAGGACTTGACACGCGTACACAGCATACTGTAGTACCGAACTCGTCTCCTCCACAGAAGTGAAAACAAGAAACCTCATATTTAACTGGATACATACATCGAACTCATCGCAGCTTTAACTTCGACCAAATATAATTCAGACCTGGGCTCATCTTAATATCAGATGAACTTAAGGGATTGCCGCGCCTATTGTTGTTGTTATTATATTACGGTATTATCAGCAAAAGCAGAGAATATCTTCTCTAAAGCGTTTTACACGTCCAGTAAGTTGTCAAATACATTTTTATGGCATATTGTTTCCACCACTTCAGATGCATTACATGCAGTATATATAAGTTTCCAAAACGCATCAAATCAATGCACGAAAAGAGAATGGGCTCCGCATTTACGTACCTTTGCCTTCTCGTCTCTGTCATCTGATCCTTCATCTCTGGATGTAAAATAGTCCATTATAACATCGTGTAGGAAACTGGCATCACCAGGATTGCTCAGATTTAGGCGTTCATGTTTATCTTTAAAGTGAGCAGCTAGCTACTAACTTAAAAAACTTTGCGTGAAATAGCGTGTTACACCGCAGCCGGTCCGGGTTAAACATTAGGGGCAGTCTTTTTACCTTGTCACTATAAATCGCTATTTTCTGCACTAAACGAGACATTTTCAGATATTTTCTGTAGACAAGATGTTATAGAATAATAATAAAAAAAAAGACTTATTTAGATATTTATATATAATATATAATATAACAACTAATATATATATATTTGTTTTACAACTGACTAAACACTTACAGAAAGGTTTGATTTGTTAGCATAACATGATATTAGATTTAAACACTTAATGCATTTTTAAATCAATCACTTTGTCTCTGCACAATGAACATTATCAAATATTATTAATATATTGTTCATTGTTAGTTCATATTAGCTAAGGCATTACCAAATGTTAAGGAATAAACTATTGTAGTAAAGTATTACTAAATTTTCTTTTTCCATTTCCTTTACAATGTCTACTTATTTCTATGGCTAACAGATTTTGTAAAATTTGTATTTTTTACAGTCTTACCATTGCTTGTAAGCTGGATTGGGTAAGATGGATCATCTTTAAAGGAACCAGGCAAGTACATGATGTACAGTTACAAGTCATGTATTTTTTTGACTGCAATATTAAATGCTTTCACGTCACATGTAAAAGTACACAGGAATGTGCTGATCACTTTTTATTTGTAGTTTACCTGAGTGTCCTTGCACTTTATCAGGAGTTAAGGCAGATGTGGAGGCACAACGGGTGACACCAGACACACCCAAGCACATTATGTTCGGTAAGTTTGCACTTTACCACTACAGCTTCTTTAAATACCCATGTATACACTCATTCACAATTCCCACACACAACACTGTAACACGACCATACACAACATGTACAGAATTGTCTTAGTTTGCCATGTAGAAATATACAAACAGAAATATTCAGACTTTGGTTATAAGAAATGTAATAATTGTATTTATTTAGCAGAGGTGTCCCTGGACTTTATTGACAAAAGATTTTGTTTTCAGAATAAAAAGTTGTGTCCAAATCAGTAACAATTGTACTTTCTGTTCAGGACATTCAATCATGACATGATCCAGGTGGATGCTGTCCATTGAGGAAAGAGTTTGTTCCGAGGTAAGTGAATCTTCTGTATTTTAATGTAATTCGGTGTGGAACAGTAGAATAAGAGCAAAAGGTTTCAGAATAGGAGTAAATTCAAGGCTGAGTTTAGTTTTTAAAAAATCTTTTTCTATCTTATATTTGTTGACTTAATGTTTATGATATTTCTAACAGGTTTCTGGATAGAATTAATTCCAAAGATGGGAAAAAGTGCACATCCAGACAAGGAGCAAGCAAAAAGACAAGGAACTTGGTGCAGAGAAAAGCTGTGGCCATTAACCCCCATGTGAACAGCTTCATGCAGTCCCTGATTGAGTTCGAATGGACGACTTCAAAGTAAAGGCCACTGTGGTCTGTCTGCCAGTTTAATGCATTTATTTTTAGTGTTCAATGAAATTCAAGTAGAATATTTAAAACTATGGGCCAGTGTTCTTTTTACCACAGTGAAATGTTACCTTTTAGTCGATGATGGACTTTAAACTGAAAACTTCAAACTATGGAACAGTGTTCTATTTGCCAGAGTTAAATATGTTACAGCAGGGGTCTCCAAACTTGTTTATACTTGTTGATTTTATTTTATGTTACTTGATTATATGTTTATTATTGTTTAAAATCTTGTTTTAAATGTTTTGTTTCGATTAAATGTTTTTATAAATAAAATTTTAATACAAACATTGCTTGGACTGCCTTTTAATTCATTATGTCATGTCAAGGATAGCATTTTTACCATATTAATAACTATAGATTTAAACCTAAATCTCTATCTATTTTATATAATATTATTGTATTAACTGTAATAAGTAATAAATAGTATTTATGGGTCAATATAGACATTACAGTAAATTACTGTAAAAATAGACTACTGTAATAAAATATTGTAAAATTACAGTACAGTACTGCTTTGTAACTATACAGTACTAGTTTGTGTACTGTAAAATGGTATTACAGTACAGTACTGTAAACCCAAAATACAGTAACTTGCTGGCAACCGTGCTGCCAGTACCGTACTGTAAAAATACAGGGAAATCGTTAACAGTGTATCAGAATAAATACTATCACACTTTCTCTACAGATCTTTTCTACACAGTGTTCACTTCATGTCTATGAATCAAATTAACATCTAAACCACTGTCACATTACATGAGTTGTTTAATTTGGCAAAATGGTTTCCAGTTATCATCCAGTTGCAGTTATTTTACAGATGTATGAAAAATTGTGTGTGAAAAAGGTGTATGAAAAAAGTATAAAAAGTTCCTTTCATTTGGCAATAATTTAAAATAACAAACGACTGTCATTGACATCAAATACTGTATAAAGAGAAAAATATCTGTTTCATAATTTTTTTTAGAAAACTTTACAACAAGCTGTAGTTATAGCATAACAGGATCATGTTTATCAGCTAAACTTTGACGATCTGGATCATACTGGAAATGAAGTGTTGAGTACAGTTCAGTACAGGATCTCATGCTCTGTATGTAGACGGCACCTGTTTATTTATTGCAAACAGATATGAGCATGCTGTACACAGTATACACACTGCAGAAATTGTATGGGTAGCAAGTGTGCCATTCTGAACCCTGTGTGTGTTGTATTTATTATGTGACTGCGAAGTGTTCCTCCCTCCAGCTCCTATTGGCTCAGTGAAAGTGTCAGTCGAGTGCATCAGTGGGGTGAGGTGGGCATACTGCTCCTCTGAGGGGGATTCACTCTTCTTCAACTGGACTCTGAATGGACAACCACTACCACAAGAAAATAAGACCAACATTATTCTGGATGGGGAAACTTCTGGAAACCTCATCTGCAGTGTGAAGAACCACATCAGTCATGGAGAGAAGAGCATCACTGTAAACTATTGTCCTGGTGAGCTTTAAACTGTGAATGTTTACTTATTTACTAAAACAACAGCAACAAGAATAATAACACTGGATGAATCTCACAACATCTCATAAACACAGGTACATTTCACCTAAATAAAAATAACAGTTTGCATATGGAGAGAAGAAGATCACTGTGAAGAGAAGAACATCACTGTAAAATATTGTAACAGTGAGCTTTAAACTATGAATCTTCACTGATTTACTAAAATGAGTGACTGAGATGAATTAATTCTCTGAAGGTTTAATTGTTAACAGTGTTGAGGTTTATCAGTCAGTTCATGACTTGTGTCAATGTGTTGTGAGATTCAGAGAGAGAAAAGATGATTCTTCAGTTGTGTCTGATAACACAAACAAGTACATCTGTGACCTCTACAGTGACCAATAGCACGCATCACCCGGCCTGATTCTCTCTGCTAGTAATTTCACCCTCACACAGAACTCTGGATTGTTTTCATCACTGAACTGTGAGTGTTGAGCAACTGCATTGTAGATGTGAGAAAGAAACTTTACAGGGTTTTGTCAATGAATCATTTATCTGTGCAATCATAGCTAAAATAATGTTTATGACAAAAACCAAAACACAATTGTCATCGGTGACCTCACGTCTGACCTCTCTAAACAATCACAGACAGACATCAGACTCAGGAGAGGGTACACGTTTCTTATTTACAGTTAATAAAGAAAATAACAAAATAAGACATCCATCAGTGTGTCAACATTTTTTTATTAGAGTTTATATTTACAATTTCAGTAGAGTATTTTGACAAACACAGCTTTGCTTTAAGTTCTGCACTAACTTAACTAACTTATTTATGTTAATTGTTTTTATTTTTATTTAGCTACAGTATGTTCATAACATAATAGTGTACAGCACTGCTTACTTTTTACTACACAGTGTACACTGCACGTATACTGTCTGCTAACTAAAAATTGTTGTACAGTAAATGTGAGGGGAAATAATTATTAATCTTAAGTCTTTAGGATGAGATGGCAAGATTTTGTTTTTATTTTGAGGTTTTTATACAATAATTAATAATCAGATGGGTGGATGATTTAATGAAATGATTTACTGACAGATATTGTTTGATGTGTTTGTGTTGTACTGTAGGTTCAGTCTCTCTGACGTTTGTGATAGTGTGGACCTTACAGATAATATTTCTTCTGCTTCTGTTAGGAGGCTTTCACATCTACATCAGAAAGTGCACCAGCACACAAACACCAGGTGACAAACACTTATGATGGATCTGAATCACTTATGTTTAACATTGTGATGATAATAACTATAATCTGATGTTTTTAGGAGAAATAAAGCAAGAAGATATTGTTCTGTATGAAAACTTAAACAAGGTTACAGAATAACATCGACAGAATAAAGGAGATATCATCACTTATATGAGAAATAATTGTATAATGTCAAAGATTTTCATATTAATGGAGCTTTAACCTTGTGCACCAGCCTTGGATATTATGATATTATTATTATGACTTCTTTTAATTTCTTTAAATGTTCATGTACAATATTGCTTAAGATTGTGTCTTTATCAGGTGATTAAAGGGATAGTTCAGACAAAAAATATGTTAAACCCATTATTTACTCACCCTCAAGCCGTCCAAGATGCATATGTCCATAATGTTTCAGATTTTCAGTTATTTTAGAAAATGTTTTAGAAAATAGTTTTTACAGTTTTTCTCAATTGCTAAAACACTAAACCCTATTGTCTGAACCAAATGCTCAGTTGCCTGAACCCACTGATTAAATCAATCACTCTTTTGGCAAAACCATAAGCACTTTTCACCTGTTCAGACACAACTTGCCAACACATTTTCATTGTGATTGTGCATAATGGTGAACACAGGTGACAAAAGTCAAACACAATTAAAGCACAAGTGTCACCACTTAAACACAACAACTCAAAATTGATCACACTTGTGGCTAATGATATGAGGGAACATACTGTATACAGTTAGCCAGTTCAGAGAGCACTGGTTTGTGAGGCCTTCAATGGATAGAAATCTGAGAGGAAGAGTTTGTGTGAGAGGAGGTCGAGGTGGTCAGCGAAGACAAAGAACAGTAATATCTGATGAAATCAGAGCTACTGTGATTGACCATGTTCTGCATAAGATTTCTGTTTTGTCTTTTTGTACCAGTGCTATATGCACAGTTTTTTGTTTTGTTTTGCAACATGCATTTAGCCTACAGTAAACAATAAACATTTATTTCTCAGGCTTCATGTCTGAGCATTGTGTTTTCTATTTTTCTACGTAGTGTTTAGTGACTGTTCTGTAGTGTTTTTACGTAGTGTATTGACTCGGGGCATGATTTGACAACATAGTTCAGTTTTGAGCACAGTTTGAACTGTTTTGAGGTGAAAGTTTGGTTTTGCAAGATGAGTCTGAGGTTTTGTGAATGTAGCTTGAAAATTGGGTTTTGTGTTCACAGTTAAGAGAAAAGGAGAGCAGCATTCAACAAATGTGTCTTAGCAATCGAGAAAAACTGTAAAATGTAAGGATATGGAGTCCACCTCTTTCAAGTACAAAACCTGTGCATCCATCCTTCATAAAAGTAATCCAAATGGCTACAGGGGCTAAACAAAGGCCTTCTGAAGGTATCCTTGCAGTTTTGTCACAAAAACTCCATATTTAAAAATTAATAAATGAAAATAATTAGCTTCTGGTAATTCTGCCATCTTAGACGGCTCTGTATTCAGATAAAAGTGTGTTCGCACTTTGCAGAGGGTTCATTGCTGCTGCTCTCTGTGCCTCCATCCTCTGCATCTACTGTAAGGCCTTTCTTTAGCCCCCAGGAGCCGTTTGGATTACTTTTGTGAAGGATGGATGCACATTTTTAGGACTTGAAGGAGGTTATCAGTGTTGAAAATACTGTTGTTATATAGCCTTGATGTGGGCAGGGCAATACACGTGATTTTGACAAAACAGGTGAATGCAGAAAGTCATTTGGATACCATGTCAACCAAGCAGGGCTGGGTTTCCCGATAACGATTGAACTTAGCACTTAACTCTTTCACCGCCAGCGTTTTTTTTTTTTAAAGTTGCCAGCCAGCGCCAGCATTTTTCATGATTTTCACCAAAGTTTAATGCCTTTCAGAAAATGTTCTTCTTTAAATATATAAACATACATATACCAAATGAAAGAACAGACCCTCTGCTTTCAAACAAAAAAAACCGTTTCATCCTACCTTCAGTGGTTCTTTTTGTAATCAGCTTTTGAATATGGGTAGGTTTCTGCAAAAAAAAAACACATTTTGAGCAAAAAGCAGAGATAATTCCATTTTTGTGACGGACTTTTCATAGAGATCCCATTCAGAGCGATCTTTAAAACAGACACGGACATGCAGCCGCTTGCCATAGGGCAATACTTCCGGGTTTAAAAAGTTGCGGAAGGGCGCCACCTGGTGGATAATAGCGGTATTGTGGAAAGACGGAAAATCTCGTCATTGGCGGGGAAGCGGTTTCTCTTAATTGACGAGATATCTCGTCAATGGCGGTGAAAGAGTTAAGAGCGCTTTCTACGAGCTACTTAACGAAAATTCGTTGTTCATTTACGTGCGTTTCCCAAAGGTGCAAGTGAAACGATCATTCGCAGCTGGGTTTTAAGTGCTACTTACGAGTCGCTATCCACTTGTCAAGTGCTGAAATGTCACCAATAGAATGACTCGAATTTGTAGCAAAAGCTTGTTTAGGCTAATGATCTTCAGCCGATGTGCACTAACATTTTAAATAATATATTTTCATTATTGTTCAATGACTTTTTAAATGTTTTAATAATTTATTAAATATTATTTTCCGTATTTAGTTAGGACTCGTCCCACTGCGAAATGCCTTCGGCATTTAATGTAATAGTTTAGATTATTATTATTATTTGTTTTTTATTATCTATGTTTATTTATTATTAGGGATTATTGCATTGTACTGTACATATTTATTTGGTTTCCTTAATCAGATGCCATTTCACTTCAAAACAATTATTTTTACTGTAGATTAATTATAGAAGCAATTGGTAGGAACCATTTATCAATTTAATAGTACCAACTATTACCGAAATTTACCAAATTTGTTTTCCTTCTTTATTAATTTATGTTTAGTAATTTAAATTTGATTTCTCATTTTAATTTTAAATATATTATATTAAAGTCATTTAAACAAATAAACAAAGAAGAATCAATAAATATATACATTTAAAACATTACATTATCGTCATTGCTGGAGTGCAATTTGCTGGTTGTCCTGCAGGTGACCTTGTAACTCTGTTGTCTTACGATGCACTTATGAAAGAACGATTACTCCAGACCACTCGTAGATCTACGATGATTTTCAAGTGCTACTTACGAAGCTTTTGGGAAACGGCCCGTAATTTTAAGATGATTCGTACGATCGTTTTTACGATCAACTTAGCCTTACGATGCTTTTGGGAAACCCGGCCCAGGTAAGTAGCCCATGGTGCTGTAGCAGATCAATAGCCGCTTTTGCACTATCGGGCCTGTGCGAGCCAGGGCTTCAAACGGGCCTCACGGAGCCAATAGCCTCCGACCTCCTGCCGCTTAGCCAAAATCAAGACGCGTTTGCATTGTCAGGCCAATAGCACGGCAGCGCATCAGAAAATCCCGCCCTTAATACGCCTACCTGGATCTAACGTCACACAACTTCGCCTGTTTTACCGTGAGGAAGTCACTTCAATCTGACAGGAGACGGGAGATAGATCACATCATCATACAACAAACTTAATGAAAATTACAGAGGGGGCTGTTTGCACGGTGAAAGCCAAGATGAGAATATATAGATGTTTGCTCCCTCCGTGGTGTTACTCTTCAAGTTTATATTGGCTGCACATAAGCGATCTCACGACGAGACAATATCAGATCAATAAGCATTAGTAAACTTTATGAAGTAGGATAATTATAAATAAAGCGTTCATCTACCTAATGTGCCATTAAACTATATACACAATATTTTAAAGAACATAACGACACATAATAATCTTATTTTTTATGTTTAAAATACAGGTATGCACATGTTATTGTAAATATGTAACGTTTGTTTGTAATTATAGTTATATGGCGATGTACATCATAAGAGGTGTGATATCTTTATTCATGAAAATGTAAATAGTTGAGCATCACATGAAACACAAGGTAACTGTCTAATAGCTATTTCAATAATGTGTCAATGAATAAATACTTGTCTATAAAGAACTGCCTCGGATATCTGAATAGGACTGAAAACAAATTTACTTTCATCTCAAAAATCAAAATATTTGACAAATCATTAGAAAATTTGCTCGTTAAGAATTAACTCTGAATATACACAAGTATTTAAAAAGCTATGTTACAGTGGTTAAGTTAATGATGATTATTTTTACCATTTTGTTATAGAATTTCTGTGTTTCATTAGGATGTGATCCTTATTAAGCAATAATAGTAAACTGACAAGCAGCCTTAGCAATAATAGCGGGGTATTTTATTTACATATGAAGTTTATATCAGTGCACAAACAGGTGTTTTTAAAGACATCTCCTCCCGTCGGATATCAACATCCATGGTTTCTGTCGTCTCATCATCATCATCATCTTCGTTTCATCTCCTGCTCTTGCATCTGTTGCTGTGTCATCTCTCATATACAAAATAAAAACTCCTGGATGATAAACTGAAAGCTTTACGTTGGCATTTTTCTGTAAAACGGACACAAAAGAAAGCAGCACATGTGATGTTTTGTATAAAGGGTTTGTAAATACACATACAGTATACCGACAAGTTTGCTTCATTCATATAAGAGTCAAATTAATTTCCAAAATACCAGAAAGCATCGCTAAGACTAATATAATAAAACCATGGTTACTTTTTCTAAGGGCTGACTTAAAAAATTCAACAGATTTGACAATATACAAAAAAACAAAATAAACACCCATGTAAGACACTTATGCAATCGTTATTTGTATTGTATTTTAAGTGTTTTGTATAAAAAGGTTATGTAGCATGTTAACTCACTGACTGTAACGTAGATACCATCGTGACTCGAGTGATCGCTTCTTTAACATGGACGATGAAATGATGATCCAACACACATCTTTAATTTCTCAGCACTGTTGCACTTTAAACACTTTCTTCTGTGCCCGAAACTTTATAAACTTCTCCCGAACCGGTACCGGTGTGAGCCGGATCTTTAGCATGACAAGTTCGGCGTTGTAACGTGTCTTTGTTTTTAAAGATGCAGATCATTTCCTTCAGTCCGAAGTAAAAACATAGCAAGCAACTTCCGTTAAACAGTAAATTACTGGTGATCCCGATTATTTTTAAAGTTTTAAAGTTTAATCTGCAGACAGATGAATGCACATCTTGCCAGAGACTCAGATAAACTTTGACCTTTACCACTCCCCTAGCCCCGAGAAGCCTGCTCTGGCCCAAGGTATTCGGCAGGCCAGAAAAGCCGGCCTGAAGCCCCAACGAAGCACCAGCGAAGCACGATCATGCCCCGGAAGTGACAATGCAAACGGGACAGGCCTGACACGCCCGCTTGAAGCCCGATAGTGCAAACAAGACTAATGTGAACCGACCCGACCACACAACTTACAGAGTGTGGTTGTAGCCGCTAGGAGTATAATCACGTTGCAGGAGGAGTCGAATTCTTCTAGGAGTTGTATTACAACTGAAATAATTTTAGAGACATTATTTTAAGGTCGAAAAACTACATAGTGTTGCTTTAATTACACTCAATCTCCGTTTTGGTGGTGGGTGCACATGAAGCGATACACAGTTATCATCTTTCCCCCGGTTAATCCTATTATTTCTTACACATGCACACACTTTGCTTTGTTTGTTTGGTTTATTTGTTTGTGTCGGCAGCCTTCCGGAATGGGATTCTGCGGCAGCAAACACAAGCGATTGAGGGGCGCCCGTTTATGACTTCACAGAGTGCACCACACTGACGCAGTACACCCAAAGCAGGGCAGAGTCTATTATGTTTGTAAATGGGGTGTCTTAGGGGCAGTGCCGGTCCTAGATGCTGGGGGGCCCTAAGCAAAGCTTTGTGAGGGGCCCTCTGTCAGTGCATTCAGACCCTTATAGCATAGCACACATACATCTCGGAGACGTCTATTTGATGTCTGCGTTTACATCTGCAAGATGTCTTATTTAAATTGTTTTCTCATCTGCAATACGTCTGTGAGACGTCTCCTAAAAGATGTCATATAGACATATTGAAGATGTCTGCAAGACGTTTTTGATTTAGAATGTATGTAAACCAGCTCTTTTCCTTTATAAGATGCTTTTACACACCAGATGTATTCCAGATCTCCAGATCTTTACCAGACATCTCACAGACGTACCTGTGCTATCTGGGTAAAACCCAGTCAATGTTGCTGTTAGTTAGTTGTTAACTAACCACATAGTGTATTATCTTATAGCTGTATAATATTCCCATATGCACATTACTTTGAAACCCTGACTGATAAACTTGCTGATTATAACATGAAACATGTATTTGCTGATAAGTTGTTTTGATTTAAAATGTGTTGTGAGAAGCACTAAAAAATTAACCTGATCTAAATGAATGTAATGAATCAAATTAAATTACATATAAATACATACTGTTAATACACAGGGGTTAAATTGGGATTTGTTATGTGGGGGGGGGGGCTCTGTGGGGAGGGGTACTTCGAGGGGTAACATGTTTAATACTGATGACAGCAAAGCAACTGGTGTGTTTCAATGACATTCTGGACCTCTGATAGGATTTGATAAGTTTCAGCTTTAAAAGAGCATTTCACCCGTAGAAACATTAATCTTTATTGAAAGTGTTATATTTGTAGTCGAAATGTAACATACATTTAGAATTTGGTGCCTATTTTACAGAGAAAAGGGGTGTTTGTAGTCTCATTCCCTCAACAAAGACATTGCACTTCCTTCTTTCAATGATGCAAAATGATGATTTTTACATCATTGAAAGAAGGATGTGCAACACTGAAATCTGTATTTCTCCAGTCTCAGCGGCAACTGAGGAAATGATGCATGACCATTCAAAAACATGACTGGAGTTCTAACTATACAAAGCTTAATGCAAATGGGTGAAGTGTCCCTTTAAAGCTGTCACAGAGGTTGACCCCAAATATTTTAAAAATAGTGTCTGATTTTAAATATTGCAAATCTATGAGTTTGACACCCTATATCCATTTGTTGCACATGTCATTATGCACAACTGATCAAACTTTAAAGGAAGTTAAAAGAATCAATCTCCTTGAATAATTCTAGGCATAAGATGCCCAAAAAGACTCAATTAACAAGATAAGGTACAACACACAGTACTGTATCAGCAACATGTCTTAGAAATTAGCCATAGAGATTCCCTATGCTGGTCAGCAGCTACAATCATATAGTTAGGTTTGATTTGTGTAATCAAAATACATTATTTTATTATCTATACAATGAGTTATATCCAGTGTTATCCAGTTAACATACTGTAATTAACATGTGACATATACTTTAATCCTTTACAAATTTCAAGTCTTCTATTAAGTTTTCTCGACGTGGGCACCATTCTTACCTCTCTCTCTCTCTCTCTCTCTCTCTCTCTCTCTCTCTCTCTCTCTCTCTCTCTCTCTCTCTCTCTCTCTCGTCAAATTATCCTGCACGAGAGCGCGTTCTTGAAGTTCAAAGGAAAAAGCGCGTGTTTTCGCGGCAATTGCGTCACCCAATTCGCGTCATTTGAATCGCCCCATGCTAGGACGCGTGTCTTTACATTGACTTAATCTGCTCGCGCAAATCCTTTATCTTGTTCCCTTGCTTCACGTTTTTTTCCCTTTATTCTGCTCCAGACGGATAGCTTTGTCTTTGTTTTAAATCAATGGTGGGCATATAATATGCGCATCGTTACCAAATCACTCTTCTGCGTCATGCACGCGGCCGTTTCTAAATTTGAAGGCTGCAACCTCCGGATCATGTCGCATATGCGCGCTGCATACGTCATCAAGCCTGATTTATTTAAGTTAAATAACCATTTCATTTGCAAGTCATACGCATAATATAACAATTAACCATTAACTAAGAATAATAGTCAACATTATAATTGTTAATATTCTAAAATACGTTTTTATGACGCATATGCAGCCTACAAATGTGACCTCTGAAGGCTGCAGCCTTCGGATTGAGAAACTGCCTGCATGTTGTCCGAGTACATATCAGTGATTTAAGAAATCATTAAGTATTTTTAAAAACCCGCACAAATTCGGAAGTTTGCAAATTATTTAAATTATAGCGTCTTGTTTTCATTAAACATAATAATAATTTTTCTTTGATATAATGGTTTTAAATAATTCTGAGATCAAGGGGGCCCTCTAGTGGTGCGGGGCCCTATGCAAATTGCGTACTTTGCGTATAGGAAAGACCGGCACTGCTTAGGGGTCAAGCCACAAAGTTAATCTTTGTGTTCAATTATTGTCAAACTATTGTTTGAGTTTGTGTAAAGTTTGTAAGTGTTTATTGGGAACTTATGAGAAGAAGTTCAGAAATACTACCTGTCGGTGGAACTCCCAATTTAGGGGAGGAGTCTGGCCCTATAAAGCCGGAGGCCAGACTTAACAGGGGCATTTGTTTACCAAGTCGACCTGAGTGGATCATAGCAAAGTTAGACCTGAATTGTCGTCTCACAATGTGTTTACTGTTGTTCTGTGCTTTTAAAGTTATTTTAGCATAAGACGTTTTAAAGTAATGACTTTTATGTTTTTATTATCATAATAATGTATGTGACATATCATAATTCCTCCCACTTTGACTCAGTGTAACGACTCGTAGAGAGGAGGAAGCAAGTGCAGGCAATCAGAAATGGTTTATTAAAGATGATGGTAAATACACAGAAACACTGAAATAATAACTGAGTCCAGGATGTTGGCAATGGTGATCGATGGTCTACGGTGGCGTGAGAAGTGTTGGATGATGAAGTCGGTGGTGAATGTGAAGACGGTCAGTGGGTGAAACCAGGAACAGACCGGAACATACACACGGAGAACGACAACACGAAACACTAATCCAAACACGAACACGGGAGACAATGATCCAACCTGTGACTGCAGCAACATGAAATGAGGATCTGACAACAGGTAGAGAAACGGGTGAGTATTTGTAGCAGAGTAATGATGAGGATCAGCTGGAGCGAGACAATCAACCCACAGGTGACAACAATCAACTAAACGAGCACATGGAGACTACGTGAGTACAAACACAAACACAAAACATGACACGGAGGAAACAGTGGATTTCCTACCGTGACAGTACCCCCTCCTCTAGGACGTCACCTGACGTTCCCAGCCTGCTTTACCTGTAGATTGTAATCATCAATAAGGCGGTGATCCAGTATGTCCCGAGCAGGAACCCACCTTCTCTCCTCCGGACCGTAACCTTCCCAATCCACCAAGTACTGAAATCCGCGTCCCCTCCGTCTAGAGTCCAGAATACGGTTAACCGAATATGTGGTTTCCCCATTAACGATACGAGGCGGGGGGGGAACCGGGGCAGGCGAGTTAAGACGGGAAAAAATCACCGGTTTAATTTTGGACACATGGAACACGGGATGAATCCTCCTGTACGCCGGTGGAAGGCTAAGACGCACTGTTACCGGGTTAATAATCTTGGTAACAGAAAACGGGCCAATAAATTTGGGAGCAAGCTTATTCGAAACGGAACGCATCGGAATATTCTGGGTAGAAAGCCACACTCTTTGACCGACGACGTAACGGGGAGGCTTCGACCGGTGGCGATCGGCCTTAGCCTTGGTGCGCGACCTAGCCTGGAGCAGAGCTCTGCGAGCTCTGGTCCAGGTGCGGTGACACCTCTGGACTAGTGCGTGTGCGGAGGGGACCGACACCTCAGATTCCGTACTGACAAAATTAGGTGGTTGGTAACCTAAACTACACTTAAATGGAGACATGCCCGTAGATGACACTGGCAGAGAATTGTGTGCGTACTCCACAATTGAGAGTTGCTGACACCAGGACGAAGGATTATTGGAAGCCAGACATCGCAACGCCCTCTCGACATCCTGATTGGCTCGTTCGGTTTGACCATTGCTCTGGGGATGGAACCCGGATGAAAGACTAACAGTCGCTCCTAACAATTTACAGAACTCACGCCAAAATTTGGACACAAATTGGGGACCCCTGTCAGAGACCACGTCTGTCGGGAGGCCATGTATGCGGAAGACGTGGTCAATGACAGCTACCGCTGTTTCCTTGGCTGATGGTAATTTGGGCAAGGGAATGAAATGAGTCGCCTTCGAGAACCGGTCCACTACGGTTAAAATCACCGTATTACCCCTAGAGGGTGGGAGGGCGGTAATGAAATCTAGCGAAATGTGGGACCAGGGTCTCGAAGGGACAGACAGCGGTAAGAGTAACCCATCTGGAGGTCGATTGGAAGTCTTACCAGTGGCACAAACCGAGCAAGCCAAGACGAAGTCGTGGACGTCACGAGCCATACCAGGCCACCAAAATCGTTGCTTGACTAGAAACCTAGTTCTATTAACCCCTGGGTGACAAGCAACACTGGAACAATGACCCCACTGGAGGACGTCTGACCGTAACCCTTCCGGCACAAACAATCGGTTCGGTGGGCAACGAGCCGGGGGCGTTACCCCTTCTAAGGCAGTCAAAACCTTCGATTCGACCTCCCATCTGAGCGCGGAGATAATGATGGTCTCCGGTAAAATGGGCTCGGGAGTAGCAGTACGATCGGAACGCTCAAAAAGATGGGATAAAGCATCGGGTTTAATGTTTTTGGAACCCGGCCGGTAAGAAAGTGCAAAATCGAAACGACCGAAAAACAATGCCCACCGAGCCTGCCTGGAGTTAAGTCTTTTGGCGGTTCTAATGTATTCGAGATTCTTATGGTCCGTCCATACAATGAAGGGTACACCCGACCCTTCAAGCCAGTGACGCCATTCTTCCAGTGCAAGTTTGACTGCCAACAACTCTCGATTGCCAATGTCATAATTAACTTCCGCAGGAGATAAACGATGAGAATAATACGCGCACGGATGCACCTTTCCGTCTGAGGATGTGCGCTGGGACAACACTGCTCCTACCCCCACCTCTGACGCGTCGACCTCCACTATGAATTGACGTGAACGATCAGGGGTGACGAGAATCGGAGCTGAAACAAAGCAGCTTTTCAGTTTGGCAAACGCAGCCTCGGCTGCGTCTGACCACCTGAACATCAAACTAGGGGAGGTCAAAGCGGTCAGAGGCGCGGCTAGTTGGCTGAAATTGCGAATGAAACGCCTGTAAAAATTGGCGAACCCCAGAAATCTCTGCAGGGCCTTGCGAGACTCTGGGGATGGCCAATCTACCACAGCCTTAACCTTCTCAGGATCCATGCGAACACCCTCAGTCGAAATGATGTGTCCTAAAAAAGAAACAAAGTGTGCATGAAAAACGCATTTCTCCGCCTTGACAAACAATCCATTCTCTAGCAACCGCAGAAGCACTCGTCGTACGTGTTGCACGTGTTCCTGGAGAGACGAAGAAAAAATCAATATGTCATCCAGGTAAACATATATGAATAGATCGACCATGTCTCGCAACACGTCATTAACGAGTGCTTGGAAGACCGCTGGCGAGTTCGTGAGCCCGAAAGGCATCACGCAGTACTCAAAATGGCCACGAGGGGTGTTAAAAGCAGTCTTCCATTCGTCCCCCTCCCTGATGCGGACCAAATGATAAGCGTTACGTAAGTCCAATTTAGTGAAAACGGACGCTCCCTGCAACCTCTCGAAGGCTGAAGACATGAGCGGCAAAGGATAAGTATTCTTTACCGTTATGTTGTTCAGTCCTCGGTAGTCAATACAAGGTCGCAGAGATCCGTCCTTCTTTCCCACAAAAAAGAACCCCGCCCCCGCTGGAGAAGAGGAAGGGCGGATGAACCCCGTTGCTAGAGAACTGGATATATATTTCTCCATGGCCGCTGTCTCTGGAATAGACAAGGAATATAACTTGCCTTTAGGCGGAGAGGTACCTGGCAATAACTCTATCGCACAGTCATAGGGACGATGAGGAGGAAGAGAATCAGCCCGAGACTTACTGAACACCTCCTTCAGGTCGTGGTACTCTGCGGGCACGTTAGCCAAATCCACTGCTTCCCCCTGAAACACAGACTCAGAAACATTAATGACAGCAGACAGGAGACAAGACAAATGACACTCCTCGCTCCAGCTAACCACAGATCCGAGACGCCAATCGATCCTGGGGTTGTGCTTATGGAGCCAAGTGTGACCGAGGACAATGGAAGTCTGAGGTGAGTCCGTGATGAAAAATGAAATCTCCTCTGTATGGTTACCGGATGTGACAAGGGAAACGGGTATGGTGGTCTGTGTGATGACTGGCAGTCTGTGTCCGTTGAGTGCGAAAGGTGCAATGGGGTGATTGAGAGAGGTGAGAGGAATGTTGAGCTTACGAGCAAACTTGAAGTCCATGAAACACCCCTCGGCCCCCGAATCCACCAAAGCGTGAAGATCAAGTGCGTGGGTGGACCACCGTAGTCTCACCGGAAGGAGTGTCGATGTAGATGAGGTCTTCTTGGCAGAGATCCCACCCGATAGTAGCCTCAGTTTTACTATCGGGCTTGGTCTTTTACTGGACAGCGCTGGATGTGATGTTCTTGGCTGCCACAGTATAAACATAGTCCCAGGGACCTCCGCCTGATCCTCTCCTCCCGGGAGAGCCGAGCTCGCCCCACCTGCATGGGTTCCAGATCTCCAGGTGGGCTGACCGCAATCTCTGCGCGCTGACGCTGAGCCTCCGGTCTGGTCGCGAGAACAGCTCTTCCTCTCCGTCTGGTGGCTTGGTCGAGTCGGTTGTCTACTCTGATGGCGAGATCAATAAGCCCATTGAGAGAAGTGGGGAGCTCAACGGCGCGGATCTCCTGTTGAATGCGGTCAGCCAACCCATGCAGGAAGTGATCCCACTGCGCCTCTTCGTTCCACTTACACTCCGCCGCCAGGGTGCGGAACTCGATTGAGTAATCAGATACGGACCTGTCCTCCTGACATAGGTCCGTGAGCATTCTAGCCGCCTCCCTCCCGGCGACGGAGCGGTCGAAGACCCGTCTCATCTCCTCCGAAAGGGCGTGGAACGAAGCACAGCAGCTGTCATGGTTCTCCCACACCGCCGTCCCCCAGAGGGCAGCCTTCCCCGTAAGCAGTGATAATACGAAAGTCACTTTCATTTCTTCTGTGGTGAACGTGCGGGGCTGCAGAGCGAAATGCAGGGAACAATGAGACAAAAATGATCGACAAAATTTTGGCTCACCCGCATACTTCTCAGGGATAGGGAGGCGTGGTTCGGACTGGGAAATCCCCCCGGGGACGATCGGCGGTGCGGGTGGCGTGGGAGGCGCAGCGGGTGGCGGTGGTTGTTGTTGTTGTGCCTGGAGGGCGAGCTCAGACACCTTCGTCACCATTGCTTGGAAAGCTCGACCCATCTCATCTATCGCTTTGTCTTGGCGATCCATACGACCAATGGCTCTCTGCAGGAAGTCCTCCAGATGAGATGGGGAGCGATCGCCTGCTGCTTCCATGATGGTCAGATCCTACTGTAACGACTCGTAGAGAGGAGGAAGCAAGTGCAGGCAATCAGAAATGGTTTATTAAAGATGATGGTAAATACACAGAAACACTGAAATAATAACTGAGTCCAGGATGTTGGCAATGGTGATCGATGGTCTACGGTGGCGTGAGAAGTGTTGGATGATGAAGTCGGTGGTGAATGTGAAGACGGTCAGTGGGTGAAACCAGGAACAGACCGGAACATACACACGGAGAACGACAACACGAAACACTAATCCAAACACGAACACGGGAGACAATGATCCAACCTGTGACTGCAGCAACGCAGAGTAATGATGAGGATCAGCTGGAGCGAGACAATCAACCCACAGGTGACAACAATCAACTAAACGAGCACATGGAGACTACGTGAGTACAAACACAAACACAAAACATGACACGGAGGAAACAGTGGATTTCCTACCGTGACACTCAGAGCCTGTAAATGAACTTCTATTAGCATTGCATTGTAAGCGAATCTTTCAAACATGGTAAGGAGCATCACATTTCCAGTTGACGTCAGAGGTATTCAGGCCAATCACAACATGCAGTTTAGCTGGCCAATCAGGGACACAGCGCTTTTCCGATCGTTGAGCTTTGTACAAAATAAGAGCTTTTGAGGAAGGCAGTATATCTGGACCTACAAAAATGTAGGGTTTGTGGAAAATAATGTGCTTTCTAACCATAAACCACACGAATACATTACATTATACCAAATGCACAAAAAATTCTTACATATTTAAAAGCATGCATAGACATTCACTGTAAAAGAATAAAGCCAGTATGTGTGCAGTAGTGATTGTGAGGTGGTGCTGCAGTATTAAGGTCCCACTCATTTTCCAGTTTGTTTCAATCACAAACACAAAAAAAGTCTTCACATATTTTTAATAACTAATGAAATCTTTACAACGGAGGATTTTTGGGACAAACAGTCAGATGATGGCCTGTCTATATAACACTGTACAGTACATCTAGACAGTTGTTGCAACATGGCAGAGGTGGAAAGAGTAATAAAATATTGTACTCAAGTAAAAGTAAAGTTACTCTAATAATATTTTACTTAAGTAAAAGTAAAGTTACTGGTCTAAAAATCTACTCAAGTAAAAGTAAAAAGTAAGTCATTTTAAATTTACTCAGAGTAAAAGTTACTTTTTTTTACAGCGGGGAGAGGTGGAGGATTCTAGTGGCTATAGTTCAAAAATGACAAGGGAATATAAATCTCAAACTAGTTGTTTTTAATTGTAGGAACATCTTTACAATTAAAGTGCAATAACAAAAAGTTAATAAAATAAAAAGCTTTTTTAAACTAAGAAACTTTTATGAAATTGTTTAATGATTTTTACATGTGAGTTATTCACATTTGAAGGTGGTCAGCAGCAAGTAAATACAATCACTATAGTAAGGTTGTAGTTGATGTATTGCTGGTTCATACATTATTTTATTGAACTATATATCTAGTTTAAATGAGAATATAATGAGATGAGTGCCATGGCTATATACTTTTGACACGTTTATTGTCTTTTAGCTTCCCTGACCTGGGTGCCTGATGTCAGACCTTTATTCTTCTCTCTCTCCCTCTCTCTCTCTCTCTCTCTCTCTCTCTCTTTCTCTGTCTCTGCAATGTCTAATGACCTGCGCATTCTCGAGGACGTTCTGAAGTTGTGTTTGACTTGACGCAAAGCAGCTAGACCTCGGAAGATAATGCGCATGGTATTAAAAACGCGTTGTGCAAACGAGCGGTAAAAACGGCCATTTCGTAGTCAAGAGCATGAATCCTACCTTTTTATAGTCATGAAACACTCGCTTCGCGTCAGTGGAAAGTGGTCGCTTAAATATGACCAGGGGTTTCTTTCATAAGATTTGAACTGAGGCGGGTCTGCATTAGCACGCGCCTGTCTCGTCCATCTCCATGGTTCTTTTTGTGCGTTCGCCCGCCCATCAATCATCCGTTGCGCGTCTTTATCACCTTGCTTTTTAAATATTTTTTACTCAGTAACGGATATGATTTAAAATGTAGCGAAGTACAATACTTTAAACAAAACATACTTAAGTAAAAGTAAAAGTACAGATTTTAAAAACTACTCAAAAAAGTAAAAGTACACAAAAAAACTACTCAATTACAGTAACGTGAGTAAATGTAATTCGTTAATTTCCACCTCTGCAACATGGCAAGAGGTTCAGGGCTTTATTTTGTAATAACAATTGGCTGAATGTACAGAATTCGACTTAATTAACGGTAAAATTTTCCTTAGGTATGCATTATTTTTCGATAACTGCAGTGCACACCTAACTGTGTTTGTGGTAACCATGGTATAAGTGGAATAATTGACTCCGGTCCTTTGAATTATTTGAAAACTTGTGGTGTTACCACCCTGGGTGTGCATTATTTTCTCATAATTCAATGGCCCGTCATCAATTATTCCTTAGATATTTTATAAGCTCATTTATTCAAAATAAAAACTGAGTAAAGAGACGAAGAGTATTAGTGAAGATCACTCACTCACAGTATCTGGATGATAGATCTGTGTTGTGTTATCAGCAGTAGCAGTTTCTTTCGTATGTCACAACTGACTAATTGAAATCAAGACTTTGTGATGTGATTTTTCTCTTTTTTCTGCTCGCTTTTTGTGATTTTATATGGCGTTTTATAAACAGTTCTTGGGATGAAATGTTATATACTTTTCTTGCGAAGTCTGTGGGTGAAAACTGTTGAACCACAAAACTAATAATAGCAGACAAAATTTCCTGATTCCTTATAAAGGCTGGGGGTTCAGTTTTAACAGATAGTCTGTCAGAGTGAAACACACGTCAAAGTAAACGATCTTTATACTTTACAGTCTGCCTTTACACTGTTAATGGACTTACTAACTTCTGAAAAATTCTGTGAAATGTTGATCATCTTTGGACTGATGCTGGTTTTGCTTCAGATTGGCTCATGTAAGCGAATGATCATCTCAAACTAAATGTTATGATGCTGTTTAGTCACATGTCTGAATGTACTAAAAGTGGTTTATTGCCTTTTAATCACAGGGAACAACTTTAGGTGCTTTAGCACCTGTCTTTAAATGTGCTAAACAGCACCTTTTTAAAATGTTGCTATTTTGAACCATAAGTTGTAACTACTTACACCTGCCACTATAGTACCACTTAAGAATCTATATAGCAAAATTTGACAAAGATGCTCTTTAGCACTTTAAAGTTGCTATACACTCATTTCTAAATTTGGATGATAATCTTTAACATCCACTTAACCTTTCTGTTTCAAAAAGGTTCTTATAAATGGTACTAAAGAAAGGGTTCTTAAAAAAACTTTGACTGAATGGTTCTTTTAGGAACCAGTAGTGTTCTCGTGCCGTGTGTTGAAACTTAGCCAATGAAGACAGTGTTGTAGTAAGGTTGATCATTTACTGTAACTCTTTTTCATTAGCATGTTGTGGTGAAAACTGTAACAAAACAATACATACATATGTCTCAGTTAATCATACAATTATAAATGTCTGTAAAAAAAACAATCACAGCAGTTCTTGCTGTAGTAACATGGCTATTATCATCACTGTTAGCTTTTTTATAACTTATCAAACATAATCTTTTTAGCAAAATCCTTAACAGGTGATATGTCTAATGTCACATAAATGAATTTATGACATTGCCTCTATGAAGGATTAAAGTGGATGCAATGGATTGTTAGTGAGACATATGACTTTCTCATGTTTTCAACAACTCACAGGAAGTCTCCAAACAGGCATTGACATCATCACATATTTAATTTGATCATGATGGCAACGAGATGTGGTTTATCGCGTTACACTGTGACCTGTACATTTTTGCCTGGAGCTGAAGCTTTTCATCAACCTTCTCAAGAATAAAATTATTAATATAACCCGCCAATCCATAGTTAAGGCCCTTTCGGTGACTTCAAGATGATATTTCTGTCTTTAAAAATCATCAATTTCCTCCTGTGAAATGTCTCCTATAGCACCTGTCACCGAATGTTGATTGTTTGTCCGAGTGAGTGGAGGGGGCATGGCTTAGCCATAGGTCAATTGTTCCTCTATGGCATTACTGAAGTGAAACGCTGTATTAATGCTGGGATTAGATGTTGCTGCATTTAACACTTAGTAGGACTGAGACTCTGGGATCAGATGTTCCACTGGTCAAATATAATGTTTGTCTTATACATTTCTTTATGTTCAAGAGTTTCATTATCAGTTAATTTGTAAGATGTTGCTTTGTTGGTTTTAAATTATGATAAGAGTAATATTTATACGAGTAGAACACGTTTAGGTTACTCACATAACCATGGTTCCCTGAAATAACTGGAACAAGTGTTGCGTCAGTTTACTCCGTAATTAAAGGCTATTGGTTAACGTCTGTAAAAATTACAGACCAATGGTGTTCGAACCCGTGATAGGGCGAGGCTTACGCTCTATATAATGTGGGTTAGAATGCCATTTCACTTACCTCATTCGACTGAAGCGCAAGCCGAATAAAGTTCGCTTCGACAAATGTATAGCACGGCCAGCAACACAATGTTTGTTCCCATTTTTTTTTAGGGAACCATGGTAACGTGAGTAACCTAAACGTTCCCTTTCAATACAGTTCACTTCGCATTGTGTCAGTTTGTTGATGCTATGGGGAAACATAATCCCATCACGCCGTACATATACAATGTTTTAAAGTGCCCTGAGTAAAAGCACTATATAAACATAATGACACGGTGGATCCTTTAACGCACCAGGATGCGATATAACTTAGCGCCGTGCAGTGTAATACAAGAGTATGAGTATGATGGTAAGCTAACCGAATGCACCGTGATGCATACATAAATACAACAGCGGGTATACTGTACAGGTGAAATCAACGAGTGCAAGGTGATGCATGTGTGTGAGTTTAAGCAGACAGAACCTGCGGTTGTAGGGCAGGGAAATCTAAGCTGTAAAATCTGACAAACGTAGACGGCGATGACCAATATCAAAGATGGAAATCCCTGTAGACCAGTGGTTCTTAACGTTATTCCTGGAGGCCCACTGCCCTGCATGTTTTGTATGTCTCTTTTATTTGACAGACGTAGTTCAGTTCATGGAGATCCCTTCTAATGAGCTGATGATTTGAATCAGGTGTGTTAAATAAGGGAGACATACAAAATGTGCAGAGCAGTGGGCCTCCAGGAATAACGTTAAGAACCACTGCTGTAGACCAAGCCCAAGATGCAGCCATAATCCAAAAATAGCACGCTCTGACACCGAGTGGACATTGCTCGTTCAGGGAGGCATATGCCAGAGAGATAGACTCAACAATCCATTTAGATAACCGCTGTTTAGTAACGGTATACCCATAAAGTGATCTGCAAAGCTCACAAACAGCTGGTTGGACTTACGAAAAGCGACAGAGCGGTTTGTGTAAATTCTTAGCGCTCTGACAGGGCAGAGAGAGTTAGGAGGCTGTTCGCCGTCCGCCGGTGGGAGAGCAAGTAGAGAGACCACCAGAACCCTGAATCGCGTAGATAAAACTTTAGGAATGTAAACCTGCTCTTGGTCTAAGGATTGCTTTGCTATCGTTAGGACCGAATTCAAGACAAGATGGGTTGACGGAGAAAGCGTGTAAATTGCCTACTCATTTAACTGATGCTAAAGCCAGAAGGAGAGCGGTTTTAAACGAGAGGGCTTGTAAGTCCGCCTGTTCAAGCGCTTCAAAGGGTGGACCCCGTAAAGCTTTCAGGACCACGAATAGATCCCAGGGCGGGACCGTGTGCAGTCGTTTAAGGAATTTAATGATGAGGTCAGACCGGCTATCGGAGCGTGTTTCGCTGCAATCGCGCTACATAGACTTTATGTGTAGAGGACGCGCAACCGTCATCCAACAACTCCTGTAGAAAGGAGAGGATGTGTTCTGTGTCACAGGGTCTAAGCTTTTAACTATGCACCAATCAGAGAAAATAGACCACTTTTGAGCATAGAGGCACCTAGTGGATGGGACCCACACAATAACACAGGTGTAGCAAAGAATTGCTTAACTGACACCTATTAAAACACAGACATTATAAGTTAAATCAGGTACATAATGAAATGAAATTATAAATATATATTTAATAGTATCAATTTTAATTTCTTAAACATGCACTTCTGATCCTTAGCATCCTCTCTACATTTGATCTAGTTCTTTCTCTAAATCACATTTTTTCTTTTAAAATCGACCTCTTGCAGCTTCTTTCCTTAGCTATCATTTTTGAGCCAAAAGGAAATTGAGATGTTTGGTTATATTAAATCATATAGGACATATTATAACATATAGAACATGTTACTATTGGCACTAATGTAACATTTCCGTTCTGCACTTCTTGAAACCGATATAACCAGAGTAAATCAGTTTTGGGTTAATCAATCCAGAGTTCAGGGTTAATCTGATGGTAAATTAACCCAGCTTTCTGGAATACATCCCTGGATATGTCACGACTGACCAATCAGAATCAAGAACATTGTGTTGTTATTTTTCTCTCTTTTCTGCTCCCTTTTATACTGTAAATGTATTATTAAAGGAACGTGCAAGTGATTTTATATGGTGTTTTATAAACATTTCTTGTGATGACATGTTTTATACTTCTGTTTTCTTGCCTATAGTCTGTTGGTGAAAACTGTTGACCAATAATTTCCTGATTCTCACTATAAAACTGTGAGTCCGGAGTAAGCAGAAGTGATCTGTCAGAGTGAGACACACGACTGAATAAAAGATCTTCATACTTCACAGTCTGCTTCAGGACTCTGTCTTTACTCTCTTCTGATGGATTTACTATCTTCTGGAAACTTCAGTAAATTTTTTATAATCTTTGGACTGATGCTGGTTCTGCTTCAGACTGGCTCGTGTAAGTAAATGATCATCTCAAACTAAATGTTATGATGCTGTTTAATCACATTTGGGCAGCTATACAAAAAAAAGATGGTGCTAACTAAAAGTGGTTTGTCTTGTAATCATAGGGGAACCCCTTTAAGTGCAATAGCACCCATCACTTAACAGCACCTTTGTCAATTGGCGTTATGTAGTACCATAAGTAACACCATTTGACAAAATAGAACTGAGATCAGATGCTCCACTCATCAAATATAATGTCTGTCATATACATCTTTTATGTTCAAGAGTTTTAATTATGTGAGTTAATTTGTAATATGTTGCTTTGCTGGTTTTAAATAATGATGAGAGTAATATTTATACCAGCAGAAAACATAAAGGGTGGTTTCCCAGGCAGGGATTATCTTACTGCCTTACTAAAAACATTATTTGTGTGCATTTTGAGGCAAAACAAAGAGTACTGATGTATTTTAAAATATGTCAGTGCAAGTTGTTTTTTGTTTGTTTTTTTAAGTCTAGGACTAGTCTAATCCTTGTCTGGGAAACTGCCCCTTAGAGTCTATTATAATAAAACATGTAGAAATGGGTAACACTTTATATTACGACCCGCAAAGTACTGCGTAATTAAACCGAATTTACAGCGTACCTATTTGTAACAACAGAGTACCTCTACAGTACGTACTTGTAGGTGTAAGGGAACAATATTTTAAGTTTGGGGTAATAAGGGGTTAAGAATATGAAGAATTATAAATTATTTATTCTCTAAGTATTTTATAACTACAGGGTACCTATTGTAATATTACGGGGTATGTATGACTTAGTCAAGTCTATGGGGAAATTATGTATTCATTTTTTATGATTTTCTTGTGAATTTTTCATATTGACTACTGAATGTTGTATACAGTCGATGTCTACAAGCCACACCGGCAAAAAAATATAACAGCACATCACTTTTATTTTAGTAGTCTATATTACTTGCTTTTAATAACAAAAGTCCAGCTGATTTAATGTGGCTATCTTTTTTTAAGGCAAGTACCCTAAAATAGCAACTTATTCCCAATTTACCATAACTCTAACATTTGCGGACATATTTGAAGTGGTGCTTTGCAATTGGATATGCTTGACTCTGAAACTCTTTTATTTCAAATGACACAATAATGACCACAAAGCAGCATGCTATCTTTTGTTTTGTTTTTTTAATAGGTGTTATCATTGGTAGAATAAAACTTTGCAATATGTGTAAACACAAGTATTTTAGCCAAATAATTTATGCAATGGCAAACCAGAATGAAACAACAACAGATGGGTATCCAGCTCGCGGTAAAGCACATGCGACTAGATGGGTACTGCGCAGGTGTAGAGCGCGCACCCGCCAGCAGGAGGTTTGCTGGAACGCGTCGCAATCCTGAGGTGAAATTTCTTTAAGAGGTTTTAAAAACGTTCTACACTGTGGAGTACGGCTGCGATTGATGTGAGCAGGATCCACATGCTGGATAAGGTGACTGGTTTTGTTATTTCATGACTAATGCATTTCAAACAATGTTTTTTTCAAGAAAGTTGCCAGCTAACAGTAGCAGCAGGTTAGCTAGCATATAAGTTAGCCTAAAGTTAATAACTGGCTCAGAAAACCAGCTGCACAGTGAAGAAACATTTACTGAAGGCTTTCATTTATGTTTTTTCGTATGTAATGCAGAACAGCATTTGTGAGACGACATCAACTCAACCTCCGAGTGGACAAGAACACCAACAGAGGAAGCCAAGCCGCAAAAACAACGAAAAATTGCCATGACTTTTTATTTGAAATAAAAGTTTTGTGTTAATAAAAATGAAGTGTTGGCTTAAATATAGTGTTGTAAAGAAGTTTTGAAACAAGTTATTTAAAAATAAAAATAACAATTTTCTGTATGCTTATGGTATTTACCCTATAACATTTATAACAAGAGGTGAACAAAGCACCACTTTAGTTTACAGCCCGCAAATTGTCATGGTTCTGCCATCTTGTCCTTTTTATCTAGTCTTGTGGCAGAATCATGACAGACCCATGTTTTGTGTGGGTTCACGTGGTCTTAGTATTGGTTTACTAGACCACGTGTTCCCTGTGTCTTGTCTCTTTTACCCCGCTCCCTTGTCATCCTCTCCTCATTATTGTTTGATTTATATCACCTGCTCCCCTCTTGATGTGCTTGTGCATTGTTTCTGTGATCCTATGAGTATGCTGTCTTGAAGTCTTGTAGTGTTATTGTATCCAGTCTAGTTCATTGTTTAATGTTATCCTGTTTAATGTCATAGTGTAGTCTTGTGTCTTGTACAGTTTAGTGTTCCTTATATAATCCTGTTTATGTTGTTTTGCCCCCTCGTGGGTTTTGTTTTTGATTTTTGTACATATAATAAAAGTCTTTTGTTAGCACCTGCCATCTGCACTTGGGTTCCTCCTTACACTCCACCACCATCCATAACACAAATATAAGAGTTACCTAGTAAATACACAGTACATGCACCACTTTAATTTCCAGCCTGCAAAGGTAAGAGTTACCTGGTACATACACAGTACAACAGGGTAATAAGCACCACTTTAATTTCCAGCCTGCAAAAGTAAGAGTTACCTGGTACATATGTCACAGGTTGGAGAAGCGGACCGCCCCTGTCGCGGGTCACGCTCCTCCTAGTTCCACCCCGAGGAGGTCCCAAAACCACCCCAATGACCAGACACACAAGGGATGAATAATATTAAAAATGAAACTTTATTAAATATTAAAATAGGGGGAATTAAATATTTAAAAGGACATCATCAGTCCTCAAGTCTTCATAGCGAGGGGGGGCTGGGTAGGCCTCCACTCGTCGAGGAAAAGGTTTCGTGGCTACACACTCAAGGGTGTCCCACTTTATAAGATTCTCCAGTCCACACTCCACCGTTCTCAACAGCTGACTCTCCTCACGACTCCTCTGGCCTCGAATGGCTTCTATCAATATAAACACAGCACGACACTGCAAGCTGTAAAGTGTACACACAAATGAAGACAAAGACTCACCCACGGCACTACACACACACACTTCGTGAATTATGGACAGAGCCAAACTCGACCCGGGCCCGCCGTGTGGTGGGTTGGATGGTCGGTCTTGGTGAAGGGGATGAGTCAGATGAAAAAGGAACGCGAGACTTCCCCCGGCGGCGATTCAGATGTCCTACGGCTCGCCCACACTTCTCTCTCCGATGGGGCCGAATGATACCTTTTACATTCACGACATACACCACAGGCTGTAAGATTACTCACGTGTGTCTCTACTTCCAGGACAACTCCCCGGCTCGCCCACGCTTCTCTCTTCAATGGGGCAGCAATTCTTCGTAACACTCAGAACACAAGGTCAGGTGATACTTTTGTCACAGGTCGGGGCGAACCCCTTCCTAGCTCCCACCTCGAGGAGGTCCCAAAGCCACCACAATGACCAGACACATGAGAGAGAAGTTATAATTAAAAATAATCTTTATTAATTTACTTAAAATGATGATAGGGGAAAGGGGAAGGGCAATTTCCCCTCCAGGCGGGGCTTCACGGGAGCAGGGGGATCAAGCATTTAGGATTTTTCCTCTTGAGCCCGTGGCGCGCTCCCCTTCTCCTGGAGGCAAATCAGAAAGAGTGATTACTGTGCTGGATGCGTATTCTGGTGCGGTCTTTCTGCTTCCTTCCACAGGCCCGTGTGGCGAGCAGAGGTGTGTGTCACACAGGACTGGACTTCTCCTTCCTTTTTCTAGGTACGTGCTACGAGCAAAGGTAAGTGGTACACACGACTGGACTTTTCCTCACTTTTCTAGGTATGGGCTGTAATCAAAGGTAAGTGTTACACAGGACTGGACTTTTCTTCCTCTTCCAGGTATATGCTGTAAGCAAAGGTAAGTGGTACACAAGACTGGACTTTTCCTTCCTTTTCTTAGGTACGTGCTGTAAGCAAAGGTAAGTGTTACACAGGACTGGACTTTCCTTCCTCTTCTAGGTATGTGCTGTAAGCAAAGGTAAATGTTACACCAACCCATCCTCATGCCCGTGGCGTCAATATTTGACGCACTTGACCATGCGTCAATATGTTACGCGGAGGGTATACCTTTCGCGTCATTTTTTGACAAACTGGGGACTTCAATACTATTACGTCCGTTGCATTCTCTTTCCTATTTTCTTACCATTTTCGCGTCGGTTTAGGGTTAGATTACGCATATTAAACAGTGTACGCGAAATTAAACAGTTTAAACAGTTGTCACCTGGCGTTGGGGTTAGAGTTAGGTTTGGGTAGGGATGTCATTATGTAAATCCTCTGGCCTCGAATGGCTTCTATCAATATAAACACGGTACGACACTGCAAGCTGTAAGTGTACACACACAAATGAAGACAAAGACTCACCCACGGCACTACACACACACTTCGTGAATTATGGACAAAGCCAAGCTCGACCCGGGCCCGCCGTGTGGTGGGTTGGACGTTTTTTCTTGGTGAAGGGGATGAGATGAGTAAAAGGGGAGAGCGAGACTTCCCCCGGCGGCGATTCAGGTGTCCTACGGCTCGCCCACACCTCTCTCTCTCCGGTGGGGCCGAAATGCTACGTAACAACTCACAGCACAGGGTCAGATGATACCTTTTTATAGTGACGCTTCCCGGCTCGCCCACGTTTCTCTCTTCAATGGGGCCGCTACACTTCGTAACACTCAGAACACAAGATTAGGTAATACTTCAATGTCCACAATACACATCACAGACTGGATTGCTACTCACGTATATCTCTGCTTATAGTGACGCTTCCCGGCTTGCCCACGTTTCTCCCTTCAATGGGGCCGCAACACGTCAGAACACTCACGACACAAAAGCAGGTAATATGATGACATCCACAATACACAACATAGGCTGAAATGTTACTCACGTATATCTTCTACTTCCAGAATGGATTCCCGGCTCGCCCACGCTTTCTCTCTCTCTCCAGTGGGGCCGTAATGCTACGGAGCTTCTCACAACACAGTACCAGGTAATACTTTGCTTAGTCGTTCCCAATGGGCAGAATTCAGTTTACTCACACTTAATGTGGCTTCCGGCTATCCGCATTGAAGACCGCAACCGTCTTCAACTTAGCCGTCTTGGCAATTCGCTTAGCGATCCTCCTTCACTCCGTTTATCCAACTCCAATTCTTCCGTAGTAGTCACAGCCCAACAGCACAACACAACACAGCAGCACAGACGAAACACAGCGCAGACAAACTTCTCCAAGGGATCGATGTGGACCAACACACACGGGTCTGCACAGCAGAGACAAGGCACTTTTCAGTGTGGTGCTCCTTTAATGTCCACAGCTCCTTCCTTTTCGCCTCATTTGGCTGCCGCACTCTTTCCTGTCGCTTTAAGCGATCCCCGGATCAACGGTGCCCCTTCGGCTCCTCCAAGGACTCACGTAACACGACAGCACAGACAAAACACAGCGTGGACAAACTTCTCCTTCTTTCCGTGGTGCTCCGCTATGTCATAAAACCACAACTCCTTCCTTTAGCTTCTCTCGGGCCCGCACTCTTTCCGTTCACTTATAAAGCGATCCCCGGATCAACGGCGTCCTCGGTGCTTTCCAGGAAGTATGAGTTTGTGGTCCGCCTTAGGCGGAGCGGAGCTCGCCCACGCTTCTCTCTTCTCAACTTCTCCTCTCCTGTGTTTCTCTGGGCCTATTTATGTGTCCTTTCTGCCTGCATCCTCCAATCACAAATTTCCACACACCTGTTGCTCCTGAAGCCCTGATTGTGTTGCCCCAGAAACCAGGAAGTAAAAGGGTGTTTTACAAATGCGGTCCGGGCGGAAACCATCTTCAGGCGGAACCAATCTCCGCCGCTTTTGGTTCCGCCCTATATAGTCACCCGGTGACACATACACAGAACAAGCGGGGAATAAGCACCACTTTAATTAACAGCCCGCAAATATAAGAGTTACCTGGTAACTCCTGTATACATATACAGATCAAGGAGGTACAAGTTGCCATTATTTTTATTGTACTTTCCTTAAAACACAGATGATCAAAATAAAGCAGCTTCACTTTTGCTATTACACAGTACAGTCTATACTGAAATAAAAGTGATGTGCTGTTATATTTGCCGACGTGGCTCATAGACATTGACTGTATACAATACACTTTCATCAGGTAGCAAATATGAAAAAAAAACCTATAACAAAAAAAATTTATAGACCATATTACCCATAGACGTAAGTCATACATACCACGTAATATTACAATAGGAACCCTGTAGTTATGAAATACTTAGAGAATAAATAATTTATAATTTTCCATATATTCTTACCCCCTTATTACCCCAAACTTAAAATATTGTTCCCTTATACCTACAAGTACGTACTGTAGAGGTACTCTGTTGTTACAAATAGGTACGCTGTAAATTCGGTTTAATTACGCGGTTACATTGCAGGTCATAATATAAAGTGTTAACTAGAAATGTTTCTGTTGTCAGATGTTTTTTGTGTGTTTTGTTCTGCAGGTGTGGATCAGATCTGTCGTTTTAATCAGCAAGAAACCTGTTATGCAGCTCTGGAAGGCAAACTATCTCTGCAGATGATTCAGTATATTAATATATCTAAACTGGAATTAAAGAAAGAAAACATTATAATTTGTAAAATAGTAAAGGAAAATATCATTAAACCTGGTCTTTACTGTAGCAGACCTTACCTTTTGCTCAGTAATGGCACTGTGATTATAAACAGTGTGACCAAAACAGATTCAGGGAGATACACATTACAGCTAACTAACCTACAGGGCAAAGACACATTTACAGAACTTGAAGTGAATGTTGAAGGTAAAGTAACTCTCTATCAGAATAAAAACTAATACACTTTCTCTAGAGATCTTTTCTACACAGTCTACACTGCATATACTGTCTATTAAATAAATTAGTATCTAAACCAGTGTGTATTCTGCAGAAATATTTTTATTACACATTAGTTGATTTTACATTACTTGAGATTGTTAATTTTTGCAAAATGGTGTCCAGTTATCATCCAGTTGCAGTTATTTTACAGGTCTATTTCACTAAAAAGCTAATTTTATTTGGCAGTAAGTTAAAATAACAAATGACTGTATATAGAGAAAATTTCTGTTTCATAACAGTCAAAATAAACATGTTTTTTTTTTAGAAATCTTTACAGCAAAATGCTGTAGTTACAGCATAACAGGATCATGTTAATCAGCTAAACTTTGACCTCCTGGATCATACAGGAAATGGAGGGTTGAGTACAAGATCTCATGTTCGGGATGTAGACTGCACCTGTTTATTTAGTATTACACATAGATATGGATATACATAGATAAATGCTAGATGTGTTACGGCGGAGTCTCTAACATCATCACCTGGCGGCCATTACCACGGGGATGCTTTAACATGTTTCATATTTTTTTTCTTTTTAGTATAAGGCCCAATCCCATTTCTCTGTCTTATCCCTTCCCCTTACCCCTACCCCTTAGTTTTGCACGTTCACGTGAGATAGCCCTTTCGCTCTCATGAACGTGCAAAACTTAGGACTAGGGGTAAGGGGTAAGACAGAGAAATGGGATTGGGCCGAAGTATGCAGTGTCATAGGTACATCTTTGACGATTATAACAAACCAAACCGTTTGTAAATTGGTAAAAAATTAAGCAAGTTATGGTAATTTAACAGTACCTGCACCATTAAACTCAATGCTACGAGTAAGCGAGCTCCCCGTGATAAGATGGCCGCCAAATGCAGACGTTCCACTCAATTGGAAACAGTATGAGTATACAAGTATGCCATTCTGAACCCTGTGTGTGCTTTATTTATGATGTGACTGTGATGTGTCCCTGCCTCCAGCTCCTATTGGCTCAGTGAATGTGTCAGTCGAATGCATCAGTGGGATCATTTGGGCATCCTGCTCCTCTGAGGGGGATTCACTCTTCTTCATCTGGACTCTGAATGGACAACCACATGCACAAGGATATATGACCACCATTTATCTGGATAGGGAAACTTCTGAAAACCTCACCTGCAGCATAAAGAACCACTTCAGTCATGGAGAGAAGAGCATCACTATAAACCATTGTCCGGGTGAGCTTTAATCTATGAATGTTTATTGATTTACTACAACAAGAGTGACTGAGATGAATTAATTCTCTAATCTGGAGGTTTATTGTTAACATTGATGTGGTTTATCAGTAAGTTTTTGTCAATGTGTTGTGGGGTTCAGAGAGAGAATGTACAGTAGATGGTTCTTCAACTGTGTCTGATTGCAGGAACAACTATTACTACTATTAATAAAGCAATTTTGCGACCTTTTGCGTCATACTGAAGTTTCCCTCAATTCTAATGAGAGTAGTTTCTGCAGTCTCGTTCTCAATAATAATATTTCTTGGACTTTTTTGTATTGGTCCTGTAAAATGCAATGATATGCTGCTCAGTTTTTAATGTGGCTAACTGTTTTCACACTGAAATAGACTGTTGGGCTATGGTAACTGGGGTGGAATTTTCGACAGTAACAGTTCATTCCTGCGTTTATTGTTGTTTGCACTGTTAAGTGGCACCATTTTACTTAAAATATCTTTATATATTTTAATGGCCACCCTAAGTATACAGAAAATCAGACGTCAATCATCGATGGATTTTCTTCAATCTGTGCTATGTGCTACAATCTGTGCTACGTTTTCTTCAATCTGTGCTACACTGTAAACAAATTCCGTAGAAATTTGCAGCTGGGTTGCCGGTAAATTACAGTAGATTTAAATTTATGTTATTTACTGACAACATTTTGTTCAAAATTAAATGAACATTAAACATTTACAAGTCTTTGTCTTTACAGAGTAAAACTAAAAAACAGCATCAAGCAAAATATTCTGGGAAACAAAATCTGAAGCAAAAAACACAAAAAGTTTGATGATGATTTCTGGTTCCCAGAATGCTTTGCATGAGGCTGTTATTGTATAGTTTTTTTTCTGTAAAGATAAAGACTTGTTAATATTGAAAATTTATTTAACTTTGAACAAACTCTTGCCAGTAAATAACATAAATTTAAATCTACGGTAATTTACCGGCAACCCAGCTGCAATACCATTGTAATTTCTACGGATTTTTTTTTACTGTGTACGTGTTTCTGGAGGTTGCACATGTTTAACTGTGTCTGACGAAGAAACAGTTTGCGCGTATATAATGGCGGGTACATATGTGAAGTTTTGTTTTTAGTTAAAAGATTAGTAAATTATATTCACGTCATCCAACACTGTTTATGTTCTGCGTGTTTCTACATAGGCTATGAGTAAAACAACATGAAACGATTCAGTTTTTGCAGCAATCTGAACAATTCATTCAAACTGATTGGTGACCCAATTCAAAACGTTTGACTCATTTGCTTTGTAAAGAATCGACTCAAAAGACTCATTTATTTTCAATACTTTGTAAGGAATCGACTTAAACGAGTCATTAATACGTGAATGCCCCAGAAACAAAGAGACGGCAATTTAAAAATAAAATACACATTTCTTATATAAAAATACAGTAACGAAGGAACGTCGCACAGTGTAACAAAGTAAAAGTACAATTATTTTTTTTCCACCTCAGAAGGGCAACTTGAGTTGAGAAGGGCATATGGGCAGTTGCCTGGGCAACTTGAACAACCCCCCTGTGCATGTCCCTGCAGTTTAGTCTTGGCAATGGGGAGCTCCAGTTCCAGTCAGGGTTCTGGCCCCATTCTGCTGGACAATGTGGAATGTAAAGGAGGAGAAATGGATCTGAGCCATTGTGGGAATCACACTTGTGCCATCGAACTGTTGTATAAATGCATTATCGCTCTCGTAAGCCTGGCTGTGATTATAGGCCAGAGACACAAGTTCGCAATCTGAGTGTCAGAAAAAAGTCTCTTTTTTGATGAGCTACTTCTTTTCATCACATATTTGAAGGCCAGTATGACAATAAGTTAAAAATAAGTTACTGGGTTGTTCTTTTTGTTGATAGAAGCACCGGGGACCCAATTATAGCACTTTTCATGATATGTCCCCTTTAAGTGTTTTTCATATTGTACTTTAACAAGTTTTAACAGTCGAGAAATGCCATTTCTGTGATGCTTTTAAATCCATGCCCTGAATGCCCAGTTATGCCATATTAGATAGAAATAGAGGGATGTACATGTTTCTGTTGTTAGATTTGAGTGTGTGTATTGGTGAGCAAAAAAAATGTTAAGCCTGGACCCCACCTATGGGGTAAGTAATAACATTTGCATTTTTGTCACTTTCAGTGTAATTGTATAAGAACGATAGGTTAACAATCTTATAATAATAATAATAATGATGATAATAATAATAATAATAAACTTAATTTTCTATAGCACCTTTAAAAGTAGCATCTCAAAGCGCTTCACAGAAGAAAAAGGAGACAATTATACAATTATACAAACAATACATTAAAATAAATAAGATATAAAAACACACCAATAAAAAACATACTATCATTATAGGTAAAAAAATAAAGTTAAAAAGAATTCAATTTAAAGTAAAAGCTATAGAAATAGGCTTTAAGGGAGATTTAAAAACACTAAGGGATTCTGCTGCCTAATCCAAGCAGACAAGGAATTTCAGAGTCTTGGAGCAACTGAAGAAAATGCCCTATCACCCATAGATTTTAAACGGGTATGTGGGACGATTAAAAAGCCAGTTTCCAAACAGCGGTGAGCACGTACAGGTGTGTAGGTGGTTTAAAGCTCAGTTAGATAGTGTGGAGCCAATTCATTCAAAGCTTTGTATAAGCATGAGAATTAGAACTAGAACACTGAGAGAGATAGAAGACACAGCCACGTTAACATCAGGTTTTGAATGTACATAAACCTGGGTATCATCTGCATAAAAGTGAAAGTTGAAACCAAGTGATCCTAAAAGTTAACCTAATGGTTAAATGTAAATGCTAAAAAGTAAAGGTTCCAAAATTGAGGAACGGCAGTTTTCACAGCACCAATATCAGACCTGTAACCACCAATTGTAATGAACTGTTTTCGATCTGAGAGATAAGACTCAAATCCTGATTGAAGGGGCTCAAAAAGATGGTTAATAGTAAGATGGGAATTTGAGTGATTAGCAACAATTCGCTCTAAAATTTTGTAAAGAAATGGAAGATTAGAAATGGGACAGAAATTATTCAGATTGTTAAAATATAATACATTTAACTAATATATTTTTGAACAAAAGAGCCAAAAAAAAATGTTTGGAAATGTAAACTGCAGAGGCGATTCTAGGGTTAGAGCTTTAGGGGTGCTGAGCACCCAATGAGCTCCACTGCCACCACCCACCCTTTTTTCACACAAAACCCAAAATATGTCTATTGTAAAATAACTTTATCATTTTACCAACTTTATCATTGGTTCAACTAACTCCAAAATCCTGAAAATGTTTAAAATTACCTATTTTAAAGCATCAATCTGATGAGTTTTGACATGCATTTTTTGCCAACCTTTTTTTTCTGATTAATGACGAGCTAGCACTTTTTTGCCATTAATGCCGTAATGAAGTCTCAGGACAAAAGGTGGGCGACCGCAGCAGTGCGGGTATGGTTTTATGGTAATATACAGTGTATCGTTTTAAGCCTGTCTCAAAATGACAGATCTCCTAATTTATAACTTGTATGCCTAAGTTTCGTATGATAGGTTTATTTATAGTTTGTTAATTTACAGCTTTTCTTTTAACAGTCCTTTAATTGAACCATTACCTTTACTATATGTCTAAAACAAAACACTTGTGACTCCTGAAAAATTTTAGAACAACATTTCTTACTCCAAGTTTTAGGGGTGCTGAGCCTCACCCATGGTAAACCAATAAACAACTGGTGTTAAACCATTTTTGGTGGTGAAAATCTTGATTTGTCTAACATTTTTGCACAGTACTATATATATTACAATCATAGGCAAGCTGGTAAGATATGTGTTTTGAGTACACCTTCAATCTTCAGTCATCAAGCTTTTAACTCTTGCTTGAATTCTGGAGGAGAGATGTTCAACACTAAAACTCAGTCACCTTATTGACATCATACTCTTGCATGGATATTCTATCTTACAGTAGTAAGCCAAAAGTTGTTCACGAGTTCACACTTACAAATAATTCTGAACAGGGATATTAATATGCGTATTTGGCGTGCTGTCCGAGGAGAGGGCTCCGAGCTTGTTAATGGCCTGAGCCCGGAGCGCCTCCTGGCGGGGAGAGGGTTCCGGGCTCGGCCTTAGGCCCGAACCCAGAATAATCCCCCCTGTTCTGGTTAGTAAGGTGACTAGGCAAATCGTGCGGAGAAGGGGAGGTGGAGGGATGCTGAAACTATCAAGGAATGAGGGTAAGTTGATTTTCAGTCTATATAGGTTTCTGTTGATGCAGATCAGGTGAAGACCTGATTGCTGATTGTCGACAGCTGGTCATAGTTATAAGGTAATTAGGTTGATTATTTGAACGTGCTCCTCCCGAACTTTGTTAATAAAACATCATTTCACGAGTTCACACTTACAAATAATTCTGAACAGGGTTATTAATATGCGTATTTGGCGTGCTGTCCGAGGAGAGGGCTCCGAGCTTGTTAATGGCCTGAGCCCGGAGCGCCTCCTGGCGGGGAGAGGGTTCCGGGCTCGGCCTTAGGCCCGAACCCAGAATAATCCCCCAAAAGATCGCAATACTGGCATCGGACAGCAGCCGGGAACAGTGTAGGTGCCCCCCAAAAAAGCGGAATGTGAAATGGAGGTAAACGGGGCTCCTGCAGGAGCAGGGGGAACATCACTGCTGCGGCAGTGGCAAAATTGTAAAATTTGGGGCTCCTGCAGGAGCAGTACAGACATCACTGCTGCGGCAGTTGAGAAATTGTGAAAATTAGAGCTCCTGCGGGAGCAGAGGAAACATCACTGCTGTGGCAGTGGAGAATTTGTGAAATGTAGGGCTCCTGCGGGAGCAGAGGAGACAGTACTGTGATGGCAGTAGAGATTAGTGGAAAGCAGGGCTCCTGCGGGAGCAGAGGAAATGGCACCGCTGTGAAAATAGGGTTCCTGCGAGGGCAGGGGAAACATCACTGCTGTGGCAGTGGAGGAAAATTGTGAAAAGCAGGGCTCCTGCGGGAGCAGAGGAAACATCACTGCTGTGGCAGTGGAGGTTAGTGAAAGCGGTGCTCCTGCGGAGCAGAGGAAACAACATTGCTGCGGCGGTGGAGAGACAGGCATCTGCAGGAGGCAGGGGAAACATCAATGCTGCGGCAGTGGAAACGGGCTCCTGCGGGAGCAGAGGGAAACATCACTGCATAGGCAGTGGAGGTTAGTGAAAGCAGGGCTCCAGTGGGAGCAGAGGAAACAACACCGCTGCGGCGGTGGAAAACAGGGCTCCTGCGGGAGCAGAGGAAACGTCACTGCTGCGGCAGTGGAGAGTAGGGCTTCTGCGGAAGCAGGGGAAACATCACTGCTATTGCAGTGGGGATTAGTAAAAGCAGGGCTCCTGCGGGAGCAGAGAAAATGGCACCGCTGCAGCAATGGAGAACAGATCTCCTGCGGGAGATGGTAAAAACACCACTACTGCGGCAGTGGATTTTAGTACAAAGCTGGCTCCTGCGGGAGCAGAGGGAAAATCAAAGCTGTGGCACTGGAGAGAGTCTTATAGTTTGTGTTGTCCTGGAGCTGGTGGGATCCGCTGATGAAGGTTTGTTGGGTTTTTCTGATGTGGGAGCGGTTTAATGTGATAGCAGAGGAAAACATCACTGCTGTGGCGGTGGAGAAATTGTGGAAGGGAGGGCTCCTGTGGGAGCAGAGGAAAACCACTTCCATAGCAGTGGAGGTTAGTAGAGTGCAGGGAAAAAAGGGGGGGGGGTGCTCCTGCGGGAGCAGAGGAAACATCACTGCTGCGGCAGTGGATAAAGTCTGATAGTTTATGTGGTCTTGGAGCTGGTGGGATGGAGCTGGTGGGATCCACTGATGAAGGTTCGTTGAGCTTCTCTGATGTTGGAGCGATTCAATCAAATGTAGGTTTTGGAGAAGAGGTCTGCTGGGAAGCCAGATAGGAGTAGGACAGATTTAAAGTGTTTTGGAACCGGAAGCATGTAACCCGGTGATTTGAGTCATCTGTGAAGAGTGGGTTTGATGTGGATCTAGCCTGGGAGTCGCTGGAATGTAGATATGCTAGGAGAGTCTGGTATGGTTGAATTGGTGTTTGGAAGTTGAAAATGTAAATGGAATGGCCTTTTCTCATTTGGTCCGTCTTGCTTTATTTAATGGAATAAGAAATGGTATTGTTGTCCAGAAGTGGTAGATCTGAAACTGTTGGGTGATAATTTGGATTGAAGTTGCAAGTGATGGCCAGAATGAACATTGCGTAGAGTATGAGGGTAGTGTTAGTGGAGTGGAAATCTCGACAAAGGGTGGAGATACATACGGTGAGTATTTCTAAGGTTACTGGGTGTCTTGCCATAGGACGGGTGGGTTCTTTGGATTCCTAACGAGCGTGGATGTCTGGGTGCTAGCTATTACTGGAAAGGGTGAGCCAAAAGAAGTTTGTGGAAAATTTTGGATTCCACTTAGGTATCCTTTAATGGAGCTGGCTTTGAGGTTCTTGTGGTGATTGAGGTAGGATGAATGAGATGGTGAGTAGGGACAAAATCAGGAAAAACAGGTTGTAAGAAGAGTAGAAGGTCTTGAAGCTCCTTCAAGGGGTTGGGTAGGTTGTAGGATTCTGGGGGATACAGCTTGGAGGATGGTATCTAAAGAGGCATTTGAGGTGGGGGTTTCAAGAGAAGATGCACTGGTTCCAATTTCCTTGGCTTATTCAGAATTTCAGTTTTACTTTAATTGTGACATGCTGATACATGCTTTGGCCGATTCCAATTTTATTTCTAATAACTATGATTGATGGCAATCGGTTACAAACAAATCCGCTTCTTTAATGGAACATTGTTTATCAATAAATAATTTATTTAATATTGCACTTTCATCCGTGTTGAATTAAATGACATGATCTTTTATTTAAAAAGATCTCAAATTAAGTGCTCTTAAGTTTAGTCAGGCTCAGTGACGTTATTTATCAGCCGCATTAAATGTCCAAATATCAGTTGGACGGCTGTGGTAAGAAGTATAGTTCCTAGTTAGTATAACATGTAGACTTGGGTAGATCATGCTTTTAAACAAATAAGAAAGCAGCATGCAGTTTTTTCTATATCCGTAATCTAAATATAAACAAAGTTTTAGGTTGTAAACAGAATTGAAGCACTGTTTTTGGAAAACTGCGCGGAACTACGAGCTTTAAGACCCTGGGGAATCCCTGGAATGAGTGACGTAGAAGGAAACTTGCGAATGAAAGACGAATCTTGGATTTAAAACAACAGAGAACTAAAACGTGACAACAAAAGCTTTAGATGAGATGTATGTAGTTTACAGCAATAAGAGGAAATTAAATCGATCTGAACAGATTAATTTGTCTTGACATCATTTACTTTATTGTTGAGCCAACATAGTTCAGCGACGGATGTGCGACAAAGTTGCTATGTTCTCGGGAAATAGTCATGACAAGCCAGCTGGCCTCTCCAACTATGCACGGTATGATGGTTTAGCAGCGCGTTATGCCGTTGCTTGGGAAAAGCACCCCTGAGCAGGGTACGCACACGAGCCAGCGGAACAACATCAATGTGTGTCACCTGCAGATGCGGGGCATGAATCAATATGGGCTCGGGTTGTGTTCCTTATGTAAAACGATCGCGTTTCCCAGTATGGAATTAAATTAATGTAGCTGTTGGATAACAGGAGCTGCTTCCACTGCCAATGTGCATGTGGCTTTGAAGTTATTTCTTGCGCAACTGGCAACATGATGTAAGTTACGAATGAATGTTTGCTGTGTATGTATGTCATACCGGTTTGATTTATAATTATAAGAAAACAAGGGAGAAAAGGTAGGGGCGTCTGGGCATATGCTGCTAGCGGAGGCAGCCTCGTGCTCGAGCCCGATGGTGGAGACACAGGCAGGGGAAAGGGTTAGAAATTAGACGGAAAGGTCTGTGAAAGCAGGGCTATAACACCGCTGGCGGAAACATGCTTGAGCTGGATGGGAAACCTGTATCGCTGGGATGTGTTGCATCGTGCAGTGCATGGCAGGCTGCTTTGCGGCGATCTTCGGAGCGAAAAATGATTGAGGCTTGGTGGCAGAATCTTGATCACAACCTGGACAGGCTGAAGGCCTGCTGGTGCGGTCTGACGAAACCGCTCTTGCGAGGATAGAAAACCTTTTGGTGAGTAGAGATGTAGCTTTGTGATCTTTCCTTGTTTAGTTTGTGGCTTTGCGGCGGGGTGTGGATTTTGTAGATGGAAGAGTTGGTTGGAGAGAGATATGAAGATTGTGGAACCTCTTAGAGAAGATGTTGGCGTTGGTTGATGTTTGTCTTAAGTTTAAGCAATGTTCAATTCATGCTGAAACTATCAAGGAATGAGGGTGAGTTGATTTTCAGTCTATATAGGTTTCTGTTGATGCAGATCAGGTGAAGACCTGATTGCTGATTGTCGACAGCTGGTCATAGTTACAAGGTAATTAGGTTGATTATTTGAACGTGCTCCTCCCGAACTTTGTTAATAAAACATCATTTTGTATGTATATGTTGTTATTTATCGTTTTGAGCAGGCAAAGGTATTTCATTTAAAGATGTATGGTTTTCTCTGTGAGACTTTATTTCTACAGCGTTGACAGTAAAATATATAAAAAATAATAATGTTCGGTATGTTAAGACAAATAAGATAAAGTTACACCTATGTATATATAATCTGTATATATCTCTCTCTAAAGAAAAATATAAATGTGACATTCTGAACTAGATCTAAAGTTAGTGGTATTGAAGGAATTGGAAAGAAACTCATTACAAGCCCATAGCAGGTGAACACAGAGTAAATTAAGACCAGGATTAAAGAAATCCTATGCAGACCTTAATTTTAGAGGCAGTGAGAAGTATGAGATTATAACTTTATGGATGTGGGCCACAATCCACCTGGGCTCATAGGCACATTCATACCTATATGACCAGATGCTATGCAATACTGGGTAGAAATAGAGGGATGTATATGTCGTAAGATTTGATTGTGTGTATGTGTGTTTTTCTTCTGCAGGTGTGGATCGGATCTGCAGGTTTAATCAGACAAAACCCTGTTATGCAGCTCTGGGAGAAAAACTCTCTCTATGGATGGTTCAGGATATTCATATATCTAAACTGGAATTAAAGAAAGAAGAGAGTTTAATTTGTAAAATAAAAATGGTTACATTTGGTTTTTACTGTAACAGACCTGATGTTATCATCAGTAATGGCACTGTGATTATAAACAGTGTGACCAGAGCAGATTTAGGGAGATACACATTAGAGCTTTATGACTTAGAGGCCAAACTAAAATCTACTACAGGACTTCAAGTGAATGTTGAAGGTAAAGTAAATCTCTATCAGAATAAATATTATCACACTTTCTCTAGAAATCTTTTCTACACTGTGTACACTGCATACTCTCTATTAATTAAATTAGCATCTAAACCAGCACTGTTAAACATTTCTGTAGAAGTTACAGTATTACTGTCAGCTGTTTGCCATTAACTTATTGTAGATTTAAATGTATGTTATTTACTGGCAACAGTTGTTCAAAGTTTAAAAGTCTTTGTCTTTACAGAAAAAAACTAAAATAACAGCATCAAGCAAAGCATTCTGGGAATTCAAATCTGATGGAAAAAAACAGAAAAAGGTTGATGAGGATTTCTAATTCCCAGAATGCTTTATTTTATAGTTTTATTCTGTAAAGAAAAAGACTTGTTAATGTTCATTGAACTTTGAACAAACTGATACCAGTAAATCTACAGTATGTTACTGGCAAACAGCTGCATAACAGCAATTTTTTAGAGTTAGTGTGTATTATGCAGAAATATTTTTATTTCACATTCATGTTACATTGATGTCACATACATGGGATGTTTAATTCAACAAATGGTGTCCAGTTATCATCCAGTTGCAGTTATTTTACAGGTGTATTAAACTTGGAAACTAGTAAGCTTCTGCTTTTATTCGTTTTAGTTTTTGTGTGATACTTAACAATCAGATGGTTGGATGATTTAATGAAATGATTGACTGTTTGATGTGTTTGTGTTTCAGTCTCTCTGATGTTTGTGATAGTGTGGACCTTACAGATGATATTTCTTCTACTTCTGTTAGGAGGCTTTCACATCTACATCAGAAAGCGCACCAGCACACAAACACCAGGTGACAAACACTTATGATGGATCTTAAACACTATTTTAAGATTATGATGATAATAATTATAATCTGATGTTTTCAGGAGAAAAACAGCAAGAAGATATTGTTCTGTATGACAAATGAAATCAGATTACAGAATAACACCAACAGACAGAAGGAGATTTTCACATTAATATTATGCTATTATTATTGTGACTTCTTTTAAGTTCTTTAAATGTAAATGTATATTATTGCTTAAGTATTGCATGAAATGTCAGAATTACACATGTCATAGGCCAATGAATTAAGTCTAACTGCACTGTATATTTAGCATCAGTTTATACTATTTCACCTTATTTTTTATATAATATTAATTTATGTGTTTTTGTTCGGTCCTGTGGATTTCTTTATTAATGTGAGTTTTGGGCTGTGTCCGAAAGCTTAGGCAGCTGACTTGTTGCCCTGTTGCCTCGGCAATGGCTTTGGAGGCAGTGTTGTGCATGAAGGCAGCTCCAGGAAACACATTCAGACAGCCTTCATAGGCAGTGTAACATAATTCTGTTTAGAATATAAACAGAGAGTGTCTTTGTGATAACTAATTTAATATTTAGAAACTACAATACAAATTTCTCGCTAGAAATGCAATCAAAAGTAATAACTTTATTTACACAAAAACTGTGCTGCAGATGCTTTTATATTTTTTCAAACTCAAACAGGCTCGACCAATTAGATTCCTTGGGCACACACACGCATAGAATTGTGTGACATTGAAGGCAGCAAAAGTGTATGCTGCTTTTAAAAATTGACCTGATGAAGGTATCCCAGGATACAGGAAATTAAGCAAACATCGGATTCAAACGTGCCTTAATGCCTTCCTACCTTGGAATGCTCCCTCCGAGAGCTTTTAGATGCAGCCTTGGTCTCACACTGTGTTCACTATTGTGTTCTCTGCTTTTGAAATTATTTTAGTATACATGTAAGCTGTTTAAGTATTTATATATGTAAATATATATGGATCTTTCACAAGGGTTTTTCGCCTCCTAGGAGTTTTCCCCCTTGAGTAGCCAGGAGGGTTTTTCTCCTAGGGTTTTTTTCATCCCCTGGAGAGTCCTCCACCTTTGGCTTAACTTACAACTTTACTGTATATGTTACATTATTACTATGTTCGCTTTTCTAAGCTTTTCCTACATCTATAATGTAAAGCCGCTTTGAAACAATTAACAATTGTGAAAAGCGCTATATAAATAAAATTTATAAGAAAATCAGTGTTCAAAATTTTGTTTTTTATACAATCAAATTAAACAGAATTGTGATTATACTCTTTGTGTATTTAAAGGAGCAATATGTAGGTTTTTGCTACTAAATAAAAAAATACTATAGGCTAATACATGGGCGTAAAATACGTGGGGGACATGTATATCATGCCCACCCCATCCATGGTTGAGCTTCAAAGTTCAAAGAAGGGAGCAGGAACAGCATAGACCTGTCACTGCATCGTCTTAAATGTAGTGCTGCATCAGCACAAGTGGTCAATTTCACATGCTTACGGGACTGGGAGTGTGAACAAGGTAAACAAGAGGTGAAATGGATTTACTTACACCCTGTCTGAAAATGATGCGTGTGCGCCAATGAGATGCGGCATTACGGCATCTCAAGGCTTCAGAGGGCTGAGTTTATGTTTTCTTGTGTGTGAACTGACATATGTACTGAAAAATAAAAAATCCACAATTTTCCTCGTAAACACACTCTGTTTTAAGTGAATTAAAGCGGGTAACCAGCAGATGCCTTTGACACGTTGCGTTTCTTGTAAACAGTAAATCGAATAGTTTGTGTTATCTAATATCTTACCTTTGGGCGTAGTCAACGCAGTAGAATAAAAAACATTAAGTAATTTCACAGCAACTGCTTCAACGATACTTGAGATAATTTTATGTTATAGACCTCAACAAAGATCTTCTCCACGGTCATTTCAAGTGCACGTGTACTTGAAGTTCAAATAGATTTGATTAGCTTTTTTGTTAAAAAAATCTGCTTCGTCCTCTGAACTTAAGCATACTGAAGACACGTGCATGCTTGGGATCTTCACACCCACTAGAACAACAGGAAATTCCAAATATAGGAAATACGTCATGTAAGTAGTCAAGTGTGAAGACAGCAAGTGTGTGTATTTGGACACAGCCTTACTCTATACTAAGTCATCTAAACGTACACTGTAAAAAAAATCCGTAGAAATTGCAGCTGGGTTGCCGGTAATTTACCGTAGATTTACATTTATGTTATTTATTGGCAAGAGTTTGTTCAAAGTTAAATGAACATTAAAAATTTACAAGTCTTTGTCTTTACAGAGTAAAACTAAAAAAAAAGCATCAAGCTAAACATTCTGGGAAACAAAATCTGAAGCAAAAAACGGAAAAAGGTTGATGATGATTTCTGGTTCCCAGAATGCTTTGCATGAGGCTGTTATTGTATAGTTTTATTCTGTAAAGATAAAGACTTGTTAATATTTAAAATTTATTTAACTTTGAACAAGCTCTTGCCAGTAAATAACATGAATGTAAATCTACGGTAAATTACCGGCAACCCAGCTGCAATAACATTGAAATTTCTACGGATTTTTTTTACAGTGTAGCTCATGTGAACAGAAGTTAAAACCACTGAACACAGTCAGCAAACACCAGATGCAGATGAAGAGGCAGCCATTAATAGTAGTCATAAAATTGATGAAGTCTGGGTGTCCAGGTTTAAAAATTAAATAAGATCTATATATAACAAAGACCCAAACAACCAGAACTATCAATAGATTACATTGAATGTCCCACAGAGCCACATTTGGTTTTCAAACATCACACTATCATGCAGTCTCACAGCCTCCCCCCCCTCCTTTCCTCCTCTAAGCTCAGAGGACCCCAAAACTAACCCCTTAACTGTATATGAAAGGCTAAATTTTACATGCACAAAGTATCTGAATCTGGTCTTCTTTGAAATCTTTTGAAATGTCTCGGTGCAAGTGGTACAATGGTCTTGCACCTATAACAACATAATTCAATGTTAAAGTGTAACAATAAATTAAGCAAACTTCACTCAAACTTCACTCAAATGTTAAAAAATTTAAAACACAGTAGCCTATTAACATTAGATAGTGTTTGCATTTTTTTTTTTAATAATATTTCCTTTAAATATTCACTCAGGGTATCTGCAGGTTTACAAGAGTTAGATTTAAGACTTTTTAAGACCTTTTTAATACCATGCAGAATAAAATTTAAGACCAGCATCGTAGCAACAAAACAACACACAATACCACCAAATTCAAAATTTCATCCATCCCCCGCACTTATGAAAAGCTTGCTACGACCCAAGCTTTATTCATTTCCATTTGATTAAATGAACAATGATATAGATTTTTTGTAAAATTATATTTTGTCAGTTGATTTTCCAGTTGTGTCATATGCTGTCAAACAGAAATGAGAAGTCACTGTTGAAGGACATTGAAATCATTCCTTATTTTCTCAGAGCAGGAACTAACTCAAGACTGAGAAACTCTCAGGAACATCGTTCAGGACATCGAACAGGTTCATGGTCAGGTCCATGATGCTTCTTTTCATTTTTGTTTTAGGGCTGCTGGACAATCGAGTCCATGGTAAGAATCTCATCTGATCTCAACACTTCTGATATTGAGTAACAACCACAAATGAGAACAAATCAAGGCTTGTCAAGTCTCAGAGCTTATTTAGCTCATAGCTATATTTTTACTAAGACTCAAAAGATTTAGGTGAGATTTTTAAGATGTATGAGCAGCTGATTTAAAAATGGCATGTTTGGTTATTACACATCATCTTTGTGCATTATGAAACATACAGTACAGATAAAAAGTGTTTTTTTGATGAAGGTGTAACAATAGAAACGAATGTCTCATGATTCTGTTAAATGGATTTCTCTAAAATGCTTTAAAAGTATAACTTAAATTTTTGTAGTCACTGCTAAATGTTTCTGTTTCTCTGTTTATAAAATTTTTGTCTGCTCATGCTATTTGAAAAGCACTGCCGCTAATAGGCTCAGTTATATTTGGTTATAGCACATGGCTGTTAAATGCTTTATTCTAACTGGTTGAGAAATGTTCCACAGGTGTTGATTTTTTTCTGTAAAACACACACATAACCTGCCAAAAGTCTTAAAATAACCACCCGAGCAATGTTTGTGGTAACCATGATATAAGCAAAATAATTGACTCTGGTATTGAATTATGTAAGAAAAATTGATGACGGGCCGTTGAATTATTTAAAAATAATGCATACCCTAGTTGGTAATGTGTGTCGTGCCGTTACACTGCGGGTGTGCATTATTTTCAAATAATTTGTCAATTATTCCACTTATACCACGGTTACCACATACATTGCTCTGGGGGTAACTAAAGCATTCAACAGCCCCAAGGTATAATTGAAAATAATGCCTGTGTCCTGCCGCATTACCACCTTGGGTGTTTATTATTTTTGAATAATTCGAGCCGTCATCAATTATTCGTTACTTAATTATATAGACTGATGTAATGAGTTAGTAAGAGACTTTAAAATTCTGATTGAAATGTTAAAGGTGTGTATTAAGAGGGCGATGTGTATATATATAAAAAAAAACAAGTTTTTTGGGATGTTGGGGTTCATGTTTAAAATGCAGTGGGTCAGAATTTGATGGTTGCATGCACAGTGTGTATGTGTTCTCTATAAACAATTTGCTGTAATTATGCAGCTGGTTGCCAGTAACTTACTGTAGTAGATAAGGACTTAAATGTTTCATGTTCATTTAACTTTGAACAAACTGTTGCCAGTAAATAACATAAATGTAAAATCTACAGTAAGTTACTGGCAGCTAGTTGCCAGTAATAGCCATTAATACTGTAATTTCTACAGATTTTTTTTACAGTGATGTGTGTCAGAAACTGAAGCAGAAGTGAAAGAAGGATTGAGACGTTTTCTGCAAATTGAGCCATATAGATCATATACACACTCTTATAAGGTGCTACAAAGGGTTCTTCACAGCAAAGCCATAGAAGAACCATTTTGGTTCCTTAAGGAACCATGCAGTCAGGTTCTTAGATGAGCAATTTCTTTCTTACCATTTTATAATTTGAAGAACTTTTTTTACACCACAAAGAACATTTTGTGAAACAGAAAGGATCTTCAGAAATTGTGGTTATGTTTATGCAACTGGCCACAGTCATCATGCCAGACATTCACATTTAAACCTTTCCTTAACATATACTGTAGGCTGAACCACACAGTGATGAAGTACTAACACAACCAGTGGCGGCTCGTGACTGGGGCTCCCTTTACAAAATATGTGTTCTGCTTTTCAAGAGATTATGTTTGCATCATGTGTTTTGTCAAAATAAGTGCCTGCCTCACATACGTCAAAACCGTTTATGATAAAAGAGATGCTCACGTTTACAAAATACATGCAAGACACTCCCTTAACAGTAAACTTTGATTACGCATGAGATTATGCGAGTATCTGGCAAACGCGAGCGTCTCTTTTATCATAAACCCTTTAGATGCGTCTGCAGCAGGGACTTATTTTGACAAGACACATGAGTGCAGACTACCCAGTCTCACAAAGTTTCGTGATATAGTCACGTATTTTTTTGATTCTTTTTTCGTGCTATTATCACGAAATGTCGTGTTTTTTCGTGATCCTATAACGAATTCCTGTTTTCGTGTGATTATCACGTATTGGTTACTCAACTGCTTTTTCCTATTTTTAAACCATTGTCGCTTCGGTTTAGGGTTAGATTTGGTGCTTGCATTAGAAAGTCACTTTATATATTGGTTTATACTATTTTTTCTGATTTATTTTTTTATATGTCGCCTGGCGTTGGGGTTAGAGTTGGGTTTGGTTAGGGATGTCATTTTATGTAAATCTAACCCTAAACCGAAGCGACAATGGTAAGAAAATAGGACAAAACAGTTGAGTAACCAATACGTGATAATCACACGAAAACAGGAATTCGTTATACGATCACGAAAAAACACGAAATTTCGTGATAATAGCACGAAAAAAGAATCAAAAAAATACGTGACTATATAACGAAATTTCGTGAGACTGGGCTGGTGCAGAACACAATTTTTTAAAAAAAGGAACCACACACATGATGGGCTTTTGTGACAAACTTCGCATCGAGCACCCTCAAAAAAAGAAGTCACCGGCCGCCACTGAACACGACTATAGTGTTCGCTAATAAAACTGCTTTACGGTGAGCAGGAGATCTCATGATTGAAGGATCAGTCAGTTATTGTGTCTGCTAAAGTGTCATCCATCTGAGAATTTTTACAGAGAAATGTGTAAACTGGAAGATGTTGCAGTAGATGTCATATGAAGATTAGAGGAACTAGTAACCATGACAGTATTGTGGTTTTTGGTGTCATGACAGGTTGATTAAAAAGAAATTTGTACATGACTTTAGCATGTGATATCACATTTTACACTGTTTACTTCTTACTAAACTTTATTAAAGACATTTTGATGGTGTGACCACAAGATATTAAAAAACAGACATCATACTGTATGTCTTTTAGTTAACTTATTGAATGCTGGAGTATCAGATCATATGTGGCATCATCAATTGCCATTTGATTGACAGGTAGGTCTCAACTCAAGATCACGGTGAACTCTGATGTCCTGTCGGGTACTGATGTGATTCTGGACTCTGGTTCTCCTCTTCATCTGAGGTGTGAAGGTGATGGACCAGTAACATGGGTTCCTCGGCTGAATAAACACAAACGCTACATCTCCAAAGAAACGGGAAACATCCGGAGTTTTCACGTGGATAAAGCCACAGTGGAATTTACTGGCACATACACCTGTAGTTACATCAGCAAAGATAAATCGAATGAATCTTCCTCTCTGCATGTGTTTGTGAGGGGTAAGTGAATATATATTTGTTGTTTTGAACTTTAGACACCCTGCGCATGAAGGAACAAAACATAAGTGCTATGGTGTAGCAGTGACTCTCATTTGCTATTAAAAAGGTTGAAAGATCAAAGTTCGTCAATCTAGAGCCTAATTCAGACCACCAGTGACTTTCTCAGTGTGTTTCACTAGTCTCTTTCAATGAAGCATTTCTAAATCTGGTTGTGATAAACAAATGAGTACCGTACACTCTATTAACTGAAGATAGTTGGATGACAGTAAAACTTCACTGCTTTGCTCTAATTGGTATTTGCTCCCAAAATTCACTATCATTTGCATAAAGCTAAATGTTTCTTAACTTATTAGCATCACTGAAAATGCCCAATCCAGTCACCAACGGTCACTGTCTCTACTCAATGCATGCCAGCAGTCACCAAGCTTTCATTGAAATGAATGAGATTGTGTCACTCTGCTACTGCTATTCACTGGCGGTCTGAAAGAGGCGTCAGTCTGAGGTTACAAGCAGGAGACAGTGGCGGATAAAAATCATATTTTTTGGAAAGCAACGTTTGGATCAATACTGTAGCTGGGGTTTAAATCCATTTTTTGCTCTAGAAAAAGATGTTTAACGATTCTGTAAACTTGCAGATAGATGTTTTGATGGCCTCAAATGTCATAAATCTTTGATTTTATCTGATGATCTTTAACACGAAGTGTAATAAAAAAACTAAATATCGTACAGATCCACAGGATCTGTTTGTGAGTCCGAGCACACCTCTGAGTTACGTGAGGAGAGAAGGTGAAGATCTTCTGTTACCGTGTCTACTGACCGACCCCAACGCCACAGACTTCACATTTCGTATGGATAACAATTCAGCTCTGCCTCAGGGCATGAACATTACCTTTGACCCCAAGAAGGGTGTTCTGATTCGAAACGTTCACCCTGAATATAACGCACAATATGTGTGCAGTGCAAGAATAAGAGGAATTGAGAAAGTGTCAAAGACTTTCAAAATTAACGTCATACAAAGTGAGTAAATGCAAAAATGTTGAAATTGTGCAATAAGCAGTTACTACATTATTAACATTCACCACGTCAAGAAGGATAACAGATATCGGTGTTGATATATTTCCAGGACTACGCTTTCCTCCGTATGTTTTTTTGGAAAGAAACAAGTACGTCAGATTGGTGGGAGAGAAACTTCAAATCAGCTGTACCACAAATAACCCAAACTTTAACTACAATGTTACCTGGGCGCACTCCTCAAGAAAGGTTTGACCTCTGACCTCTTAACCCTTTTATGTAAAATATTAGTTTCTTAAATCTATGCATCTTTTGTATAGTATTTATGCATGTCAATATGTTTTCTTTATGCAAAGTCTCTTTTGTTTATTTGTTATAGTTCACTCAAAAATGAAAATTCTCTTATAATTTTTTCATTCTCATGTTGTTACAAACCTATATATTTTTTTTGTATGTATTGTTGATGTTTTTTGTTCAAACTCAAATGTGCTTGAACAGATATATAACAGACCCTCTGCATTCGAACAAACGAACAAAACTGAAATAATTTTTTTTTATCTTATCTTTATTTGTTTTCTTTTTATCCCCTGTCAAATATGTTTAGGTTTCTTCAAAAATTTCAAATTTTGAGCAAAAAGCTGGGATAATTGCATTTTTGTAAAGGATTTTTGTTAATGATCAGATTCAAAACATTAATCAAAACATATACAGAGTTTTTACTGTTTCTGAATCAGTGGATCAGGTGTTTTAAAAGCTAGGTAAGAGCGCCACCTAGTGGTTAATAGCAAAAATAGAGGTTGCCGTAAAAACCCGTCAAGGAAGCGTTTTGTCATAATTGAAGAGATAATTCGTCAATGGCAGGTGGAGGGTTAACTTTATTTTTTTTTATTAAACCTTTATTTTACCCGGAAAGAAAGCACATTGAGATTAAAAATCTCTTTTGCAAGAGCGTCCTGGCCAAGATTGACAGATACAAGCACATTTGAGTTTGAACAAAAAACATCAACAATACATACACATATACACACACAAGCAAATACATCAAAATTCCACTATCAATATAAAACTAGTTAAAACATCTACAGCCCGATGTTTCTTTCTCCAAATCATTTAAAAGTTTTTTAAAATTGTCCAACGAAACCAGCGTCCTCAGATTTAAAGAACTTTGCAAACAATTCCAGGCAGAAGGAGCAGCAAACTTAATTGCCTTTTTCCCACATTCAGTACGTACCACTGGAACGGACAGTACAAATATTTCTTGTGACCAGAGGCTATAGCTACAAGCATACTTTTTACAAATGTATGTACAAAGATAAGACGGAAGTAAACCCAGGATAGATTTATAAAAACACGCCAGTGTTTTTGTCTTCTGATGGACAACGCAGACCAGCCAACCCGAGCATACAACACGCAGTGATGAGTGAGGGTTTTGAGATTTGTTATGAACCTTAATGCACCATGATAAACAGTATCAATAGCATGTAAACACTGTAAAGATGCATGCATATATATAACATCACCGTAATCCAGTACAGACATAAAAGTCGCTTCAACAAGCCTCTTTTTTGCCTCAAAGGAAAGACGGGATTTAATTCTAAAATAAAAACCCAATTTCACTTTCAATCTTTTCACCAATTGTTCAACATGAGGGCCAAAAGAGAGAGCGTCATCAATTAAAATCGCCAGATACCTATACTGAGACACAAACTCAATTTCTGAAACTTGAGATGTAGTAATAGGCAGAAGATTGTTCTTTGAGATTAGTTTGGATTTAGAAAACAACATAAACTTTGTTTTATCAACATTTAAAATGAATTTTAATTCAAATAAATTACGCTGAACAATATCAAATGCAAGCTGTAACTGCGAAAGAGCCTGATTGGGTGTGGATGCTGAACTATAAATAACTGTATCATCTGCATAGTAATGACACTGTACATTATGAACATTTTGAGCAATATTGTTTATATATATAGTAAATAAAAGTGGTCCAAGGACTGACCCCTGTGGTACTCCTTTAGTAACATTGAGTGAACCAGAGATGAATCCTTCTGCATGGTACACATTGAGTTCTGTTTGAAAGATTGCCAATTGTATGATTAGATAGTCTTTGTAGCAGTAAAGTATGAACCACAGTATCAAATGCTTTTGATAGGTCGATAAATAAAGCTGCACAATGTTTCTTATTATCAACAGATTCAATAAAATCGTTAAAAACCTTTAAGGCTGCTGTAGTTGTACTATGTTGTTTTCTAAAGCCAGATTGAAAATCAGACAGGATGTTATTAAAATAATTATTTTAATGGATTATTGACAAATGTTTCGAGGACTTTGGCCAAGACCGACAGCTTGGAAATAGGTCGGTAATTATTTGGGTGTGTTGGATCTGGATTTTTTTTAAATATGACTTTTAATCCCTTTTAATATAAGTTTATTTCCATACTTTTGTTTATTCCTAGCTGCCTGATGCTAAGGAAAAATCTGCAATGGCAGAATATCAAATTGTCATTATGAGCGTCCTCACCATTCCAGCTGTCCAACTTTCTGATTCAGGAAACATTACCTGTACAGGGCAGAATGAAGCTGGAGCCAACAGCTCCACCACTCAGTTGCTGGTTCTGGGTAAGAACATCGCCAGTCACTGCCGTTTTACTGGAAACCTTTTAAAATCCTCACTGATGTTCAATTTGATTTGCGACAGATGAGCCCTACATTCGACTGTCAGCGAAGCTTTCATCTAAACTCACCCATAACGGTCTGTTCATTGAAGTCAGTGATAGAGACGATGTAGATCTGAGGGTTCTGATTGAAGCGTACCCCCCTCTGACATCTCACTGGTGGGAGATTCCAGTACCCCATAATGCATCTCTCCTAGAGCAAAAGTTTTACAACTATAACGACAGGTCAGAAATAAAACTATAATAAAAATATATATATTTTTTAAAATGCTCTGTTTTATAAACTTTATTGTATAAAGTTGCCTATAAGAATGATGAATCTGTAAGCAAAGTGTTATTTGTAAAGGGTTTTATAAAAACACCTGATGATTCTGTAGGTATGAAGCCCTGCTGTTTCTGAAAAGACTGAACTTTCAGGAAATGGGTCGCTACACGCTTCATGTGCAGAGTGACATGAGAAACGCCTCCATTTCATTTGATATTAAAATGTATAGTAAGTACAGTTAATTCATCTGTGTATTATTTCAAATGTAACCTGGAGTGTCCAAATTAACCCCCTTTAACAGATTGTTCACCCAAAATGAAAATTACAATCAAAAACCCCATTGATAGTACAAAAAAGAATACTATGGAATTCAGTGGGGCTTCTGATCAGTTTGGTAACAACCATTCCCTAAATATCTTTCTTCGTGTTCATCAGAACTAAGAAACATATAAAGGTTTGTAACAAGATGAGAGTGGGTAAATTATGACAAAATTTTTATTTTTTACGAAAACTTTACGTCTAATTCACAACACGAGCGTACACACATGAGTTTGTTCTTATACTTGTTCTCTGCTGAGTTCCATCCAAACCAGTGGGACGTGGGACTTATCCTACCTTCAACTAGAAAAAGTGTACTGGAATGCCTGTCGAAGTAGAACCTCCTATCGGCGAACTCGGGGGAGTTCGACCTACCCCGACTTTGCAAAATTAAGTCAGTCGGAGGATAATGGTGGCGCCCATGGAGTATCGCGTCATGAGGAGTAAAGCATCAACGAATTTGCTAAAAACTGTACTTCTCTGCTTGTTGGGTTGTTTTAAACACTGTAATTTGAACACAACTTGTTTTTTATATTATGGCATGAAATTGTCATTATTATCTGTTAGCATGAAGCTTAGAGCGGCGGTCATCCATGATTTCTGTTTACGTTCCACTTCAATTGCCTGGAACGCTTTGAAGTAGGAGCTAGTACACTCCAGGAAGGAAAAGTCCCACGTCCCACTGGTTTGACTGGGCTCTGGAACGCAGCATTACGCCCCGAGCACAAGGTTGGTAATTTGCATAAAACACACCCAAACAAGCTCAATATAAGGGCTTCCCACAAAGCAGCTTTAGTCCACAAAAAAAAATTTGAGCAGTTTGTCATAGAAGCAAAAGAGCTCAACAAGAAATCCATGATCATATTTATTATCGGTAAAGTTCCATTTTGCTTTGCATTTTTTACTTTACATTTACTTTTGCTGTCGCTGGAGGAAGCCAGTAGTGTCAAGACCACCTAAACCGAGACCAAGTCATAACCAAGACCAAGACAGGCCGAGACCGAGACAAGACCAAGACTTTAAAGGGTCGAGAAGTCAAGATTTTGTTTAAAGCAAAGCATTTAATTACTTACCAGGCTACAAGTGAAGCAGCTCTTTACGCCTTCTAACGTATTTTAGTTGCCTCAAAATAGCAACGCGCCAACAATGCACCTGAACACACCTCGTTTTCAGACCAGAATGCCAATGGGTAAACCGATATGAGCATGCTGTACACAGTATACACACTGCAGAATAGTATGAGCAGTATGCAAGTATGTCATTCTAAACCCTGTGTATGCTGTTTTTGTCATGTGGCTGTGACATGTCCCTGCCTCCAGCTCCTGTTGGCTCAGTTAAAGTGTCAGTCGAATGCATCAGTGGGGTGAGGTGGGCATACTGCTCATCTGAGGGGAATTCACTCTTCTTCAACTGGACTCTTAATGGACAACCACTCGCACAAGATAATAAGACCACCATTAATCTGGATGGGGAAACTTCTGGAAACCTCATCTGCAGTGTGAAGAACCACATCAGTCATGCAGAAAAGAGCATCACTGTAAACGATTGTACTGGTGAGCTTTAAACTATGACGTTTACTTAAAGGTGCTCTAAGCGAATTGAAGCGTTTTAGACCATAAAACATTTTTTGTTACATACCGGAAACATCTCCTCACTATCTGCTTGCTGCCTGTCCGCTGATCAAACTGTAAAAAAACGCGATCTCTGTAGACAGCCCCGGCTTCACAAACGGCAATATCAACAAATGGCCAAACCTACAAACAGAAACCATAACAAAGTGTTCCAGCCAATAAACGACAAGAAGGATTTGGGGGTGGGGGTTGGGCGCGTTCATGAAAGCACGGAAGGGAGGGGGAGGGGGAGGAGGTAGCTACGCTCTGTCTGTTTGAAAACAGTTCAAACATCAACAGGAAGTGACGTCGCACATTATTCGCTTAGAGCGCCTTTAATCACTGGATTTTTTTTTTTTTTTTAAGAAAATGGACTAATCCTTGCTACAGTATAACACAATACTAGTAGTATACTGCTTACTGTTTATTAAAGCAATCAGCCCCAAGAAGCAGTGAGGTAAACATACAATCATACATATCAAATCTCTCTGCTTTCACAAAAAAAAAAAAAAAACATTTAATCCTATCTTCATTTGTTCTCTTTTTTCACCTCTCAAATATGTGCCGGGTTCTTCAAAAATAACACATTTTAAGCAAAAAGCTGAGATTATTTAATTTTTGTAAATGACTTTTGTTAGAGATCAGATTCAGAGTGATGATTAAAACAAACACAGAGTTTTTACTGTTGCTTACGTATTTTATAAGTTGTGTAAGATCCATCTAGTGGATAATTGTGGAAATTTGGATTGCTGTGAGAACTCATCATTGGCACAGAAGTTGTTTAAGATGTTTATTGACATTTATCTAGATACCGCCATTAATTGTGCAATTGTTGAAAAATAAATAAATAAGAATGTGGTGTTTATTTTCATAAATTAGTAGGTAGCAAAAATGGCGCAGTTTTACTTAATTATCACATAAAAACCCCAAAACAAAAACAAAATCTCACAATCTCATTCTAAAGACAGTGGTTTAGATTAATAACTATATTTCCAGACAGTATGTGCGCTCCTTCATTCTGATTGGTTGAAACGCGTTCTAAGCTGGATAAAATACCCCAGTAACCCCAGGCTTCAAACTGCATTACATAGCTTAATAATCAGATGGGTTGATGATTTAATGAAATGATTGACTGACAGATAATGTTTGATGTATTTGTGTTGTACTGTAGGTTCAGTCTCTGGGATGTTTGTGATAGTGTGGACCTTACAGATGATATTTCTTCTGCTTCTGTTAGGAGGCTTTCACATCTACATCAGAAAGCGCACCAGCACACAAACACCAGGTGACAAACACTTATGATGCATCTGAATCATTAATGTTTAAGATTGTGATGATAATGATTATAATGTTATGTTTTCAGGAGAAGAAAATCAAGAAGATATTGTTCTGTATGAAAACTGAAACAAGATTACAGAAATACATTAACAGAAGGAGAAGGAGACATCATCACTTATATGAGAAATGATTTTATAATATCAAAGATTTTCACATTAATGGAGTTTTAACCTCAAGCACCAGCCTTGGATATTATGATATTATTATTATGACTTCTTTTAAGTTCTTTAAATGTTCATGTAAAGTATTGCTTAAGTGTGTGTCTACTTTATCAGGTGATTAAAGGGATAGTTCAGGCAAAAATTATGTCAAATTCATGATTTACTCACCCTCAAGCCGTCTGAGATGCATATATCCATAATTTTTCAGACTAACAGATTTTCAGTTATTTTAGAAAATGTCCCAGAGCTTTCAGTTTTTAAAATGCAAGGATATGGAGTTCTCCTCTTTCAAGTCCCAAACCTGTGCATCCAGCTTTCACAAAAGTAATCCAAATGGCTACATGGGATAAACAAAAGAACTTCTGAGGGTAATCCTTGCAGTTTTGTCATTAAAAAACTCCATATTTAAAAATTAATAAATGAATATGGCTAGCTTCCGGTAATTCAAAATTTTATGTATGGCGTACTGGCCATCTGGAGCACCGGGACATTTTCCGGTGGTCTGGTGGTCATTTGACCTGCTTGCTGTGCAGTCAGCTCAGCTAGACATGTGATAGACTGATGAATGAATGACGAACCTCTCAAAATCTACAAATCAGGCAATCACGGACTTTGCAATGTAAAAATGCCATAACAGACGCAACATTAGCCATGCACTGCCCATGGCTCTCTATAAATTGTGCAAAAAAAGGGAGCGCAAAGGATCAGCAGAGAGTGGATAAAAGAGCCCAGGCCAAAGATGCTGTGAAATGCTGCTAAATAACAGAAATGTTCGGGGAGCGATCTGTCAAAATTACCAGTAAAAGACATATAACTCACTGGCGCTACTGCTGCAAGTTTCATAGTCAGGTGCCAGCGTTCTGCATTGCTTTGTGTGCTGTCATTTCTGGGAAAACCTCTATACTTCTGTAATGAAAGTGTCTGGCAGATAATGAATTTCCATTATTAATACGTTTGCTGTTTTGTGCAAACCACAGCGAAAGACCAAGGCTGAAATGGGAAGTTTATCAATTTGTTTTGTGAAAAGCTGTATCATGCAAATCATGTTTTTTACTGTAATTTTAATTTGCAGTTCCTTTTAAAGGTCTTTAAAGTCTTAAATTTGATTTTTAGAAATCCTCCAGATACCTTGAATGTCATGACGATGGCCAAGGAAGCAGTATATTGGAAATACATAAAATATAAATATTTTCAACATTTGAACTGTATTTGTGTATTTGTCTTCATAGATGATGTAGTGAGTTCTTGAGAGTTCGTCTATAACAGGCGTCTCCAACTTTTTTGTGAGCAAGGGCTACCCCAATGGATAAATCAAGCTGAAGGGTTACTTTTTGATATAGCCTACTCAAAACTTTTTGTTTTACTTGTTGATTTTATTTTACTTGTTGATATGCTTTAGTATTGTTTAAAATGTTACACATGTAAACCAAGCCAAGCTAATATAAAAAATATGTAATAAATAAATATTACAATTGAGACTATTAATAGAATGTGCTTTGGCAGGCACCTCACAGACTCTGTGTGGGCTACTACGTTGCAGACCCCTGGTCTAAAGAAATATATACTGTATCAGACCTGGGTATTTCTCTCTTTTCTGATTGCTTATTTCAAATCCATTATTAAAAGAACGTAAGTGATTTTACTTGCTGTTTTATAAACATTTCTTGTGATGAGATGTTATATATTTCTGTTATCCTGCCAAGTCTGTTGGTGAAAACTTTTGACCAATAATTTCTGACAAAATTTGCTGATTCTGTGAGTCCAGTATCAGCAGATGTGGTCTGTCAGACACGCGACTGAGTGAAAGATCTTCATACATCACAGTCTGCTTCAGGACTCACGCTCTTCTGATGGATTTACTCTTTTGGCAACTTCAGAGAAATGTTGATCATCTCTGGACTGATGCTGGTTTTGTTTCAGACTGGCTCATGTAAATGAGCATCAAGTGAGCATTAAACAGCATCAAACTAAATGTTATGATGCTGTTTAATCACATTTGGGCAGCTATACACAAAAAAGATGGTGCTAAATTGCACTAAAAATGGTTTATTGTATAGTATACACCTGTCTTTTAGTTGTAATAATGTAAGTTAATTTTGTAATATGTTGCCTTGCTAGTTTTAAATTATGATGAGAGTAATATTTATTCCAGCAAAAAACATTCAGACTGTCTATTATAATATGTTGAAATGTTTCTGTTGTTAAATGTTTTTGTGTATGTTTTGTTCTGAAGGTGTGCATCGGATCTGCAATTTTAATCAGACAGAAACCTGTTATGCAGCTCTGGGAGACAAAATCTTTCTACGGATGATTCAGGATATTAATATATCTAGACTGGAATTAAAGAAAGAAGAGATTTTAATTTGTAGAATATGGCACAATCATTAAATCTGGACTTTATAGTAACAGATCTGATGTTATCATCATTAATGGCACTGTGGTTATAAACAATGTGACCAGAGCAGATTCAGGGAACTACACATTAGACCTTTATGACTTAAGAAGCAAACGAATACCTACAGTACATCAGGACTTCAAGTGAATGTTGAAGGTAAAGTGCCTCAGAATAAATACTATCACACTTTCTCTAGAGATCTTTTCTACACAGTGTACACTGCATACTGTCTATGAATTAAATTAGTATCTAAACCAGTGTGTATATGCAGAAATACAGTCTTGTTCAAAATAATAGCAGTACAATGTGACTAACCAGAATAATCAAGGCTTTTAGTATATTTTTTATTGCTACGTGGCAAACAAGTTACCAGTAGGTTCAGTAGATTCTCAGAAAACAAATGAGACCCAGCATTCATGATATGCACGCTCTTAAGGCTGTGCAATTGGGCAATTAGTTGAATTAGTTGAAAGGGGTGTGTTCAAAAAAATAGCAGTGTGGCATTCAATCACTGAGAAATCAATTTTGTGAAGAAACAGGTGTGAATCAGGTGGCCCCTATTTAGGGATGAAGCCAACACTTGTTGAACATGCATTTGAAAGCTGAGGAAAATGGGTCGTTCAAGACATTGTTCAGAAGAACAGCGTACTTTGATTAAAAAGTTGATTGGAGAGGGGAAAACCTATAAAGAGGTGCAAAAAATGATAGGCTGTTCAGCTAAAATGATCTCCAATGCCTTAAAATGGAGAGCAAAACCAGAGAGATATGGAAGAAATCGGAAGACAACCATCAAAATGGATAGAAGAAAAACCAGAATGGCAAAGGCTCAGCCAATGATCACCTCCAGGATGATCAAAGACAGTCTGGAGTTACCTGTAAGTACTGTGACAGTTAGAAGACATCTGTGTGAAGCTAATCTATTTTCAAGAATCCTCCGCAAAGTCCCTCTGTTAAAAAAAAGGCATGTGCAGAAGAGGTTACAATTTGCCAAAGAACACATCAACTGGCCTAAAGAGAAATGGAGGAACATTTTGTGGACTGATGAGAGTAAAATTGTTCTTTTTGGGTCCAAGGGCCACAGGCAGTTTGTGAGACGACCCCCAAACTCTGAATTCAAGCCACAGTACACAGTGAAGACAGTGAAGCATGGAGGTGCAAGCATCATGATATGGGCATGTTTCTCCTACTATGGTGTTGGGCCTATTTATCGCATACCAGGGATCATGGATCAGTTTGCATATGTTAAAATACTTGAAGAGGTCATGTTGCCCTATGCTGAAGAGGACATGCCCTTGAAATGGTTGTTTCAACAAGACAATGACCCAAAACACACTAGTAAACGGGCAAAGTCTTGGTTCCAAACCAACAAAATTAATGTTATGGAGTGGCCAGCCCAATCTCCAGACCTTAATCCAATTGAGAACTTGTGGGGTGATATCAAAAATGCTGTTTCTGAAGCAAAACCAAGAAATGTGAATGAATTGTGGAATGTTGTTAAAGAATCATGGAGTGGAATAACAGCTGAGAGGTGCCACAAGTTGGTTGACTCCATGCCACACAGATGTCAAGCAGTTTTAAAAAACTGTGGTCATACAACTAAATATTAGTTTAGTGATTCACAGGATTGCTAAATCCCAGAAAAAAAAATGTTTGTACAAAATATTTTTGAGTTTGTACAGTCAAAGGTAGACACTGCTATTTTTTTGAACACACCCCTTTCAACTAATTGCCCAATTGCACAGCCTTAAGAGCGTGCATATCATGAATGCTGGGTCTCATGTGTTTTCTGAGAATCTACTGAACCTACTGGTAACTTGTTTGCCACGTATAGCAATAAAAAATATACTAAAAACCTTGATTATTCTGGTTAGTCACATTGTACTGCTATTATTTTGAACAAGACTGTATTTGTATTATGCATACAGTTAATCAGCTAAACCTTGACCTCCTGATCATATAAATTAAGGGTTGAGTACAATACAGCACAGGTTATCATGCTCTGGATGTAGACGGCACCTGTTTATTTAGTATTACATGCAAACAGATATGAACATGCTGTGCACATTATAAACACTGCAGATATAGTATGTGTAGTATGCAAGTATGCCATTCTTAACCCTGTGTGTGCTGTATTTATGATGTGACTGTGATGTGTCCCTTCAGCTCCTATTGGCTCAGTGAATGTGTTAGTCGAATGCATCAGTGGGGTGAGGGGGGCGTTCTGCTCCTCTGAGGGGGATTCACTCTTCTTCAACTGGACTCTTAATGGACAACCATTAGCACAAGAAAATAAGACCACCATTAATCTGGATGGGGAAACTTCTGGAAACCTCATCTGCAGCGTGAAGAATCACATCAGTCATGGAGAGAAGAGCATCACTTTAAACTATTGTCCTGGTGAGCTTTAAACTATGAATGTTTATTGATTTACTACAACAACAACAACAACACAAGTGACCGGGATGAATTCATTCTCTGATCTGGAGGTTTAATTGTTTACAGTGATGAGGTTTATCAGTTAGTTCATGAGTTGTGTCAATGTGTTGTGGGGTTCAGAGAGAGAAAAGATGATTCTTCAACTGTGTCTGATTAGAGGAACAACAACTGCATCTGTGACCTCACATCTGACCTTTACACCAATCAATCACAGACAGACATCAGACTCAGGAGAAGGCACACGTTTCTTGTTTACAGTTAATATGAATGGAGATGATTCTTCAACTCTGTCTGAATACAGGAACAACAACTACTACTGTAACCACTACTGCATCTGCATCCGCAGCTACTACTGCATCTGCTACAACTACTGCATCTGTGACCTCACATCTGACCTCTACACTGACAAATAACAAACAAACATCAGACTCAGAATCAGGAGAGGGTTCTTGTTTAACAAGTTTCTTGTTTACACTTAATAAAGGAAATAATAACAAAATTAGACATCCATCAGTGTCATACAAAATTTTACATTATTACAATTTGAGTAAAGTTTCTGACAAAAACAGCTTCGCTTTGTGTTCTGAAATAACTTCACTTAATAATTTGTATTTTTTATTTCGCTACAGTATGTTCATAATATAATACTAGTATACTGCTTACTGTTTACTACACAGTGTACACTGCACATACTGTCTGCTAATTGTTATTAATAAACCACTGACATTATAATTAGAAATGATTGACTGACAGATATTGTTTGATGTGTTTGTGTTATAATGTGGTGTTTTCAGGAGAAAAACAGCAAGAAGATATTGTTCTGTATGAAAACTGAAAGAAGATTACAGAATAACATCAACAGACAGAAGGAGATTTCATTACTTATAGGAGAAATGATTTTATAATGTCAACGATTTTAACATTAATTGAGCTTTAACCTTGAGCACCAGCCTTGGATATTCTGATATTATTATTGTGACTTCTTTTAAGTTCTTTAAATTTTAATGTACAGTATTGCTTAAGTTTGTGTGTACTTCATCAGGTGATAGCATGACATGTTAAACTGACTTGTTGCACTGCTACCTCATGAGGCAATAACTTTGTAGGCAGTGTTGCGCATTAAGGCAGCTCCGGGCAGAGCCGATCCTCCCTATACGCAGGGTATGCAAGCTGAGTAGGGTCCCAAACCAGTAAGGTACAGTTAAGGTACTGTATAGAATTAATCCTGGTAGTATGAATAAGATTCCATGTTGAAACATCACGTGATATACGTGGTCATCACGTCATGTCATTCCAGCACGAATACAGCCACATTGCCGTTTTCCGCCATTTCCTAATATGACAACGGGAGTTGGATAACTCCTCTCCCGGAGCATCATGGGATAGTGAAGTGTCCATTGTACACAATTTGTGCGCTAACCCACTGTGCCGCCCTCTACACTGAACACACAGTTCTCAATCATGGTGACATTAACAAACATCATTCTTTCATAATAACTCTAAATACAACATATAACTAACAATAACAACTTATCAACATAAATAAAGCCAGAAAACAATAAATATTAACCAAAGAAGTGAACATGTCGCAATGCCTGCTGGGAACCATTCAGACCATTGTTTTTTTATTGCTTGTTCAGATTGCTCAGTTTGGCAAGTTTGGTAAACGAATTGGACAAAAACTTATATATCTACATCCAGTCAACAAAATAATATTTGTTAGCAGGATGATTATGCTTATTTCATTCAGTGAACACAAAATAATGAATTGACGCCCCTCAACAAAAAAGTTACTTAATTACCTTTGTTGAAAGAACATTATGAAATTGAGATTTTTTTACTGTGCATGTGCTTCACAAAATGGCTACAAAAGATGTCAGAAATTGTGGCAGGAAAGGCATCATGGGACATTCGCATATCACGTGGCTCTATAATTACTTGTTATGTTATAATTAATGTTATGCTAGAATTACTTAATTTTGACGCAATTGCTATAGTAGTTGTCATTAGTTATGTTTTTAATTTTTATTTTTGCATACATTTAAGTTCACCTGGTAACTTGAATTTTTGTGTTACACATACTTAATATGTTCAGTAGAGGTTGAAAAGTTATGAATACTAAGTTTTTTATGTTTAATCAAATTACTTTAATAAGTAATGGTTGTTCAGCCAACAAATCGTTTTTTAGAGTGCACAAAAACGGTACTCCTGAGACCTTTTATATTGTTTCAAAGTTAACAGGCTTGACCAATGCTGAAGGTATCCCAGGATACAGGAAGTGAAGCAAACATTGGATTCAGACGTGTCTTAATGCCTTCCTACCTTGGAATGCTGCCTTCGACGGTAGCATTTTAGTTCTTTTAGATGCAGCACTCATCTCACAGTGTGTTCACTGTTGTGTTCTGTGTTATTTTAGCATAAGCAGTTTTAAAGTGATACTTGAGATACTTTTTGACATTTAATACTGATTCATGGTAGAAAATCAGTGTACATTTAGAAAACACGTTCACATATCTTTGTCTCTAAAAACACTGCTAACCAGCTATTCTACTTTAAAAGGCACATTCTGGGTCAGAACATCTGTTTTTGTTTTGGTCTATGTGATCCTGCATTCTATGGGAAACCAAATAATTAAAAAAAATGTATGTTACCAGCAATAAATCAATTACAATGGATAGTTTTTACTAGCTGCTGACCTCATAAAAGTACATAACTCACCTGTAAAACTCATTAAAGGGGACATATCGTGAAAATCTGACTTTTTCCATGTTTAAGTGCAATAATTGGGTCCCCAGTGCTTCTATCAAAATGTGAGAACAATCCAGTAACTTACTTTTAGTAAACCATTCTCTGCAAACATGTGAAAAATAGGTAATTGATATTTGGCTCCCCTTGTGATGTCAGAAGGGCATAATACCGCCCCTTAATATGCACTATCCAACCACGGCACTGTCATTTAGTGCAGAGATCAACTCATTTGCATTTTAAAGGACACACCCAAAACAGAAAATGTTTGCTCATACCTACAAGGTGGCGATTAATTTTAACATGCTATAATGGTATTTTGAGCTAACTTCACATATGTACTCTGGACACCAAAGATTTTTTTACAAAAGTCTTGTGAAATGTCCCCTTTAAACAATCCCATAAATGCTTCTTAGTTATAAAAATGCTTTTTTATTTTATTTACCTTTTGTTATTGCACTTTAATTGTAAAGGTGTTCCTTCAATTAAAAACAAAGTTTGTGATTTTATTCCCTTGTCCTTTTTGAACTAGAATCCCCCACCTCACCCCACTGTAAAAAAAAAGTAACTCTATAAAGTTTGAAATGACCTACTTTTTACTTAACTAGATTTTTAGACCAGTAACTTTACCTTATCTTAAGTAAAAAATTATTAAAGTAACATTTCTTTTACTTAAGTAGAATATTTTATTACTCTTTCCACCTCTGGAAATGGTATATCCCCATAAAGTTAATTCTCTATTATCAAATAAGTGCATTGAAAATTAAAAATATTAAACATTAAAATACAAATAAATGTAAACAAATATTTAGAGTTCATAGCCTCACTACATTAAATGAAAGACATTCTTAAAAGTGCTCTAATATGGGGCAGTTTCCCAGACAGGGTTTAGATTAGTCCAAGACTAGGCCTTTTAGGACATTTAAGTAGTTTTAACAAACATACCTTACAAAAAACAATACTAGTGTGCATCTTGAGTCAAAACAATGGTGATGAATCTGATATATGTTAAGATATGTCAATGCAAGATGTTTAAAAATTAAACATGCATTTTGAGATGTCCTACAAGATGGTAGGGATTGATTAGTTTCCAGGTCATTGGATGTGGGATGTATTAGCGAGGAAGCATATTTGAAAGCAGACTTCCACTCTTCCTAAATAAAGCCAAAATATCACACAAATAGCAGCTGACTTCTTTCACTGATGATGTCATTTGAGCCAGAATCTGCACAGTAGTAATTGTGAGGTGGGCCACAACGGTATCAAGGTCCTTCCCATTTTGCAGTTTGACTCAATGAATCACGAACACACAGATGAAGTCGTCACACATTTTTAATTACTAATAACTTAAACTAAAATTATTTAAAAAAACACTTAAAAGTGCACCAGCATGATAACATAAAATAACTAATGTAACAGAAACCATTGTTAGGTAAAATGTATTTGAAGTGAAAATTAGATTTTTAAGTTTGTCTCACATTCCATTCGTTGCCACTAGGGGGCGATCGAAATGTCTTTACTTGTGTGGCCCCACTGACTGCCCTTTATAATAGGCTATAGTTAAACTAAAACACACATTGTGAAACTACAGTGAACATGTTAGAGTGAACAATATGTACAAAAATAAGAAGCTCAATAAAAACACAAAAATTGTCTCTGTCCCTCTTTTATCACAAAAAACAGCATACCAGCCAGACCTGCATATGTTGTGTTTTGGTGTTGTTTTTTGCTGGTGACCACCAGCACCAAATCAGCATGGACCATCATGGGAATTATGCTGGTCTATGCTGTTTTTTCAGCAGGGTGGTTTAATGGAGGAGGTGATAGATGGGACGGGGTGCCTTTGATATTTGGAGAGGCATTGATCTCATCGCCATTCCTTTACTTTTTTGCTGAAGTCACTGTCTCAGCGTACACACACTCCTCCGGCTGTTTTTGCGGCTTCTGAATGTTGTGAACGCCTGGTGTGAACGTCACCTCACCATACTGAACCTCTTCCTCCTTCGTCTTCCCCTTATCACTCTTTTTCTGAGGGATGACTGTGGCATATTGAATATCTGTGGGTAGGTTCATCTCTAAATACAGATAAACATAAAATTCTCAACCATTTAGTTTTTTTTCCAACAGCAAATAAAATATTTATCTGGTTTCCAGTTATATGTATTTATCTTAAACATGTTATGTCACAGTGTCACTTATGTTTCCAGGTGAAACATCATATTATAACAGTATGCTCATGATTTTATTGTTAATCTTCTTTTGATAAATGTTTTACAGCTTTAAAAGTTCGAATGTTTGTAGTAAAGTTAAAAACAATGTTTAGATCTCTAACACTAAGTTAAAATTCTGCTTCATCCTCTGACATAAAGCATACTGAAGAAGACATACTCAAGTACTCTTTCTCTTAAAAACAAAATGACTGAAACACCCCAGCAGGCAATTTTGTATTTAAAAGACAACTAATAGCCGTCCAAACAAAGCTCAGACATCTAGGCTAAAACAAAGCAAGATTTGATCTGTCAGTAAAAACTTAAAATACTTCTACCTGTAGCCCCAAAAATTCATGAAATAAAATAAATACATGAAACTAAACCCATTGTAATCATGGTTGACTTTGCATACATACCGGAATATCATACATCTCACAGGTTATTTTGGCAAATTCATGTGTATTTTGGCTAGAAGTGGGTTATTCAAACTCAGACTATATCAGGCGTTTAGTTAACCTATATTGAAAGGATATATCTATTGCTTGCTACGAAATTTACATTTGAACATTTCTAACTTTAGTCGCTTCTGCATTTCTCTGTGAACCATATAAGAGATGATAGCTAGCTGCTATTGAAGATATTTCATTTAAAAAGAAAAATATACAGTAAACCTTTACACTTTTATTGTTGGGAGATACTTGAAAAAACTTAAAGGTAAACAAGAATGTCTGTTCACCCTTATATGCACTTATGCACTTTAAGTCTATTGCTGTTTAATGCTGATATGGCTGTCTGTTACCTATTTCTGCTCACTTGCATATTTATTTATTTACTTATTTTATTCTTAACATTATCTTGTGTGTGTTTACTGTATGATTTACTATTTATCATTTCTCGGACCAGATCATTCGGTGTTAGGTAAAACATGTCCTGGAGTGACAATAAAAATATCTTTATCCTTATGTCAAAGTCTGAGACTGTAACAGTAAGAATATTTATCACAGATACATGGACAAAGAAATGAACTGACCTGCTGTTGACTCGTGATTCTTCCTCTTGTAAATGTAATAAACTGTGATGACCAGCACAATAAGAATCACAGTAACACAGCTCAATGCAATGAGAGTAACATAAGGGTCTATAAGAAACATAAAAAAACTGAATTCATAAGTGTAAATGTTCAGAAAACCGCAAATAACCCCACAATAAGCCATACTTTCATGACAAACAAATTTATAGTGTCCTTAACTTTACCTTTAACATTCACTCGAAGTTCTGCATAATGTATTCGTTTGCCCTCCAAGTCATAAAGCTCTAATGTGTATCTCCCTGAATCTGCTCTGGTCACACTGTTTATAATCACAGTGTCTTTACTGATGTTAAATTCGATTCTGTTACAATAAAAACTAGGTTTAACTTGTGTGTAATTCTGTATTTTACAAATTAAACTCTCATCTTTCTTTAATTGCAGACTAGAAAAATTTATATCCTGAATTATTTGTAGAGAGATTTTTTCTCCCAGAACTGCATTACAGGGTGTTGTCGGATTAAAACTGCATTTCTGATCCTCACCTACAGAACAAAACACACACAAAAAACAAATCTAACAACAAAAAAAATTCAACATGTTTTATTATAATAGACAGAGTCAGAATGATTTCTGCTGGTATATCACTCTCATATTAAATAAAAACAAGCAAAGCAACATATTATAAAATATAAACTACAGATAAAAATGACATATATATATTTTTCTCTGAAGTTAATATCATCTTCCTTATAAACAGAGATGATTTACTCTCACATTAATGCTTTATTAGACACTGAAACACTGTTACTAGAAGACTACAACTGCACACATGCGATTAAACAGCATCATAACATTTAGTTTGAGAAGATCATTCACTTACATGAGACAGTCTGTAGCACCACCAGCATCAGTCCAAAAATGAACAGCATTTCTCTGAAGTTTCCAGAAGAGAGAAAGTCCAATAGAAATGGGTTTTGAAGCAGACTATGAAGTATGAAGATCTTTCACCCTGTCTAAAACGTCTCACTCTTACAGACTACATATGCTTACTGGTACAAAACTCACAGTCTACTGAGAATCAGGAAGTTTCTTCATAAACGGATGACTAGCAATTTCCTCAAATTCTTTTTAGAATAGATCAAGATGAAGCAATCAGCATTTTGTCACATGTAACTTTTAAAACATGCCAGTGTTGTTTCTGATGATCAGTTCAGCTTTTATTTGTAGTAAAAGTCAAATTAATGAGAATCTGTTATGTATTTTTACATCATCTGGATATGTACACAAGCTTTTACACTATAAAAGTAGATGCAAAAACGAGTTTTGAGGCTCACCAAGTAACCACATTCACAGTTCATAATAACAACACTGCATGCTAATAGACATGTGAAACCACTGAATCAAAACCGCATCATAAATGAACGACGAACTGAAAGATCAGTATACAAATAGCTGAATGCTGGTATATAATACAGATGCTCAAAAATAAGTATTGATATGGGCAGCCAGCTTCTCCTTTAGGCTCGGACATTACTGTAAACGCGTGTCTTCCAATAAATTCAGATAAAATATATGTACAGTACCATAGCCTCTGCAGTACATTCATATATATATATATATATATATATATATATATATATATATATATATATATATCAGTGAATGTATTTTACATTGAATATTTAAGTCAAGTTACTTTTTTAAAGTTTTGGAAGCAGCATGTTTTTATAAATTGGTAAACTTTTTAGTAATATAATTTTCTATATAAAAAAACATAACCAAACACAAAGATTACATAGATGGTAAAGACTGGGTGATTTATAGTCCATTTAATCGAGAATCGCAAAAAGATCACGATTCACCATGGTTAATCATATATATTTATTCACTACATTTAAATACTTTACCACTCACATACAGCATAGTCTTTTGTTTTTCATTTCACATTTATTAATGCCCTTAAATCAGTTTCAGCCTGCGTGGAACTTTTACAATGTGTGTCATGCAATATCCATGAACTCCTTGCCGCATGGTTGTAGTATGTTTTTACTAAATGCGACAATAAATACGTTAAGTCCAACCACCGGAAGCGTTTGATATTTTGAGCTTTCAACCCAGAGATGTTTTTAGTTCGCAGCAACTGTTTGAAAATTTGTGTCACTTTTAACTGGTCGGTGTGCTTCCACTAAACTCTGGACTCTAATGAAAGGTGGACCAAAATGTATATATTTTATCTTGGTACTGAAACATGGTACTCTAAATCTATGGAGGAGAAGTTATTTAAATAAATCACGGAAATTTAGTAACTTAGTCACATTTAGACTATAGCGAACGTCCTTGTCAGAACACCAGAACTGCAGGCATCGTTCTTAAAACCATGGTTCTGATGCCCATTCCAACTAAAGTCGGATGCCCATTCCAACTAAAATAGTAAATGTTCATGATTTAATTTGAAAGAACTAACAAAATTCTACTTTCTGTTCAAATTTCATGCAAATAGGCTACCTAATAAAATGAGACAGTTACAAGCAAAAACATGTGAATAATCAGCATTTTCAGTCACATACCTTCCATAGACATCCATAACGTATTTCCTCTGATTTCTAATATTAAAAATATAACTTTCTCAATCACTCCTCAACGGATTTTTACAATCCAGGTATCTTTGTAAAGGGAAATGTCGGCTCTGTAGCCATGTAATAACTTTTGAGCTTTGGGTTTTTTGAAAAAATTGTCATCATACCTACTTTAATAAGTCAGCTTGAACGGTAAAGTGTCCGTCATGCGTCAAGACTACGCACAGTGCTACACGTTACGCCCCGACAATATATGTTTTTTTACAGTTTATAATCAAACACCATAGCTAATATTTAATTAACTTATTTACATCTTTAAGTTATCCAATTTTGCCGAGACAGTCAGTAGTCCTACAGGGCGCAGACCATAGATATGTATATAAAGGCTAGATGGCTCGTCCGCGCTGATGGCCAATTGAGTGGAACGTCCGCATTTTGGCGGCCATCTTAGGACAGGGCGCTCGCTCACTCGTAGCATTGAGTTTTAATGATGCAGGTACTTTTAAATGACCATAACTTGCTTAATTTTTTACCGATTTTCAAACGGATTGGTTTGTTATAAACGTCAAAGATGTACCTATGACACTGAATACGTATACTAAAAATAAAAAAAAAATTCATGAAACATGTTAAAGCATCCAGAATTATAGCCACGTTAATAACGTTTGTAAAAAACCAAACCGTTTGTAAATCCGTCAAGAATTCAGCAAGTTACGAGCATTTTAGTTGGCGTATGTCACTCACCTTCCGTCCACAGCAGCAGGGAGCAGCACTATGGCAGCACTGACCTAAGATGGCCGCCAAGTGACGACACAGCTGACTCCGCCTTGAGCCATCTAGCCTTTATATACATATCTATGGCGCAGACACTCTTTTTAGAAAAGACTTTTATTTTGAAAGGACTGGTTTTCTCCCGGAAGTTAAACAGCGTGCGTGTGTTTTTGTCTGATGTCAGTGTTTATCCCCTTTGTGTGTTATGTTTTAAGTATTTGAGGGGTGTTTACTTGTATATCGGAGCAGATGTCCGCGCAGGGTGACTGTGAGTTTCTGGTAAAGCGCGCGCGGGAGCTCGTGCCGCAGGATCCGTATGCGGCGAAAGCATGGCTCATCACAGCGCGCACACTTTACCCTACAGACTTCAACATACAGGTATTTATACAGGTTTACCATAGAGGAATTACAGTGCATATTTATACATCTATACACCTGCTTCATCGCATGTAATTATATAACACACCACAACATTCTGCATATCTGTATTAACGTTATATGTCAAAACAATCCACATGGCAAAACATCAGTTTACTTCACTTCCGTGCACCCTGTCTTGCACAGCTGATATTGCACACATCAATACACCCAGCACAAACATTAACACTAAAAAAGTGTGCATGTCTGTGTGTAAAACACTGACGTTTGACAATGATGTTTGCGTGTAACGCTGATGTTTGTGTACAGTATGAGATGTACAGTATCGAGCGTAATGCAGAGCGCACAGCTTCAGCAGGCAGACTACTATACGACATGTGAGTATAAAATCCTAGACATGTTTTAGATGAAAACACCGTTTAATGTTTTTTTTTTTCTGGTATTATTTAATCTAATTTTATTTGACTGATGCGCAGATTTGTGAATTTTCCGGACCAGCCTGTGGTTTGGCGTGAAATTGCGGTGATCACAGCTGCGTTACGAAGCGACAGTCTGGACAAACATGGACAGTTTCTAAAAGGTGAAGTAAACACTGCTGTGTATGTGGGAGTGTTGTCATCTGCTGTTGGTGAGTAAGATGTATAATGCTCATCATGGGACTTTGTGTGGGTGTAGGTGTATTTGAGACGCTCCCTGGTCCAGTACAGTGTAAGATGCTCTTAAAGGCCACAGAGCAATGTTTCAACACACTGGAGAAAGCTGAGATGTTACTGCTGTTACTGAAGAGATTCCCAGATTCTGTAGTTCAGCATGGAGTGAGTGAATTACTAACTAAACAAAGGCATTGTAGTGTTTTACTGAATGCAAACTTTGTATGACCTCTGACCCCTTGCTCTTTCTCCAGGTCAGTCTGGGAGAGTCATTATTAGAGGCGGAGACTGTTGAGAACCTGGACACGCCCGTCAACTGTTTTAGGAAGTTGTTTGGTAAATTTGTTGCGCTTAATTTTACGCAATTCAAGTAAAACAGGCTGAGAAATGAAGTTTTTTGTTCATATGTGGGTCTTTCTTTCTCTCTCGCTCCCCCTCTTTCAGTGTGTGATGTTCTGCCATTGGTTCTGAATAACCCAGAGATGTGCCTTCCTGTCAGTCTGTTGTATAAATACCTACATAAAGCAGCCGAGTTTTATATATGTTACGTCACACGGGAACCTTCAGCAGATGGACAGATTCAGGGTAAATGCTTGTTTTTTTGCAGGATTTTACATAATGATATGCTGCATACAATGTAGGTGAAATGCATGTGTACTTCAAGCGTTATTATGCTACATTGTTATCACGAGACTTAACTACATTGCATATTTAATTCAGCAGGTTATACTCTTGAAAATACAGTTTTGCATATATTACATACATTATTTAATGCTTTTAATGTAATCTACATAAAATCATCCTACATAATTTAAAGAACATTCAGTGAAAATATAAATGATAGTTTTAATACTGACTTAGTAAGGCCATGTCAAAGATTGAAATCAATGTGAAATCAAACTCTGATGCTCCAGAAATCATGGATTTCATTTCACATGGAAACTTTTCCTTTAGCTTCACAGGAAGTGGGCGGTATTAAGTCTCCTGTGCGGGGGCGTGGTCAGCGCTACGTAATTGACGGACTGTCAGAGAAGTCGTCGGTGGTGACGGACCCGTGGGAGCGTCTGCTGGAAATGCTGGCCGTGGTGGGATCGCTGTGTGATTGGCAGGGAGAGAAAGGAGTCAGGTGAGAATCAGATGCTGTGAATGTACATCTGATGGATGCTTTTATTGTCTCTGATTTTGCATGTGTGTGTTCAGATCATACTCTGAGCTCCTGCAGCGCGTCACAGAGTTGTGTCGGTATATGTCTGCCACTGATGCAGACGGGTTTGCACGGTGCTGCGGTCAGATCGTCACCTGCTGCACGCTAGTACTGTTTTACAGTGCCGTGCATTACGTCTCTGCAGTGCAGCCGTCACTATTTCAGGGTAAGTCGACTGACTTTCTTGTAACATTCACAATTTTATATCGCCAGAAATATATCACAAATATAGTACTGTGCAAAACTCTATCATGCCACCATTAGATTAGTTGTTTTGGCAATGTGTGACTATTTAGTGACCATATATTACTATTTTTCAGAACACAACCAAAAAAAAACAAAAGGAAATTGTATGCAATATAAACAATAATACAATTATTAGCTAAAAGTATTTAGTGTGAGTCCCCCTTACACTTGAGCAATAGCAGGAATCTGCAAACCAAAATGAAATGCTAATTTAGGTGCACAGATGCATTAGCATTTTTTTGTTTGCAAGTCTGATCATTTTGAGAAGTAATGTCACATCTCTTTATTTAACCAATCACATGACCTGAGGTTCATGCATGTCCGCTAATGGACCAAATGCACGCTGAGGTTTAACACTGAGGTTTAGAGGCTTGTAGACACATTAAACCTTAACTAATAACATCACTGATGATGGACTCAGCAGTCAGCATGTGTTATGCTTGTCTTTGTCTCTCTGTCTTAAAATAAAAAAATTGGCTTTATTAGCATTGACAGCTCTGTGTTGTCTGCTGTGTTTGTGTGTTGGGTGTTGTTGTGTGTGTCAGGTCACTCATCTCTGAGCTTGTGTCCATGGGTTCTTTTGGAGGATCTGTCCTGCGTTTACACTGATATAGAAGTGGAAAGGAAACACGCACACAAGAAACGCAAACTGGCTGACGGACGAGAGAAAACCATGGTAAGGATCAGAAGTCAAAGTTTATAGGGCTTTATTGTTGAGATGAGATGTTCTCTGTGAGCAGAGGATCATGGGATGGTTTGTGATGTCAGGCACTGTTATGTGTATGTTTGTGTGTGTAGAGCTCAGATGATGAGGATGTGTTGGGTAAAGGCAGAGGTCGACACATAGTGGTGAATAAATCAGAGATGCCGGGTTGGGCCGAGACTCTTGAACATTTCCGTACGGCGAGAGATTGCTGGGAATTACTGCACTCACATCAGAGCCTCGAGACAGGTACTGTCTTATGCTTCCACCTGGTGGTATACAGTATATATAATTAATATCTGTGTCTTCATAGCTTATTTATTTATCTGTAACATTACCAAAAATGCTAATTTATTTGCATAAATACTCTACAAAGGCAAATTGCTGTATCTTTCTATAAACCTATATGTTTTGTGGTCTCCTATTATCCATTTTACAATCATGGTTTTGCCACGTTGTTTGTACTTGAATGGGTTGGCAATACAATAAAATGACAATGTTTTAAAAGATAAAGTTGGATATTTCCAATCCATTTATTGTGTGCTTTTTGATAAAAAAATGTAAACAACAACAAATTATAAAGTGTCTGACTACTCAAGTTCATATGAAGTTTGTTCGACCTCCTTTACGCACACATTCTGGTTGTTTCCCAATCCGAAGGCTGCAACCTCGGGAGGTCTCATATGCTGGTTTATTTAAGTTTACTGAGCATTACATTCACAAGTCATAAGCATATTACAACAATTTATGATAAACTAAGAATAAAAATCCACTTTATAATTGTTAATATTCTGAAATAAGACTTTGAGAAACAGCCATTATGTTAATTTGACAACATAAATACAATAGACTGTAAAAAAAGATGGACGTAGTGTCCGTGACGTCACCCATAGGTTTCTGAAGATCGTTTTTGAAGCCAATAGTAGGCGGTGTCTGGCGTCGCCATCTTGGCTGCGCGTCATTGTGCATAATTGCGCATCATTCACGGATATCGGAAAATGGGAAAAGAGGCGGGATGTGGATGAAGCTGAGGTGGCTGGCTGCTGAAACCCGCCCACCTAGCTCGACTGTAGTGACAGCAGTGGCTGTTCAACCGTCACTCAAGTGGCCACGCCGTTAATTATGCAGAACTTTAAGGGTTAATATCATTTAAACAGATGGGTTACAAAAAAATCACCCCCCTCACAGTTGTCATGAAGGGCAAAATTAGCTATATAGACCAAAAACAATTTTTGTACCAGGCTGTAAACATATTTTTTCTGCTCTAAAGATGGACATTTTAACATGGGGCTCTATAGGAATTGACTCCCTTTTGAAGCCAGCCTCTAGTGGCCAGTTGATGAATTGCAGTTTAAGTCACTGATCATCCACCTAGTTAGTTTTTTTTCTATCTCAGTTTCATATGTGCTATGGGTTCTTTATTTAATATAAATTACTGTGATGTCGTTATTTATTGTTTTGGATAAAAAATTTCAGTATGACATCATGGCAGCAACAGGATTAGATTTTCTATAGCAAATAATGCATCTGTGTGTGACTTGCTTTTTTCAGAGTTTATGAAGATCTGCACCGCATGGGGAACAGAGACGTGGCTGTGGTTCAGAATCTTTCTCACAGATATGATCATTTATCAGGTGAGATGTGAGGTGGTTTAATTGATCCGTCTGATGATATCGACTCTTTGGTGCTGTGATTTTGTAACCTCGATTTATTTTACATACAAAATGTATTAATACAGTTACTTGTCAATCCTGTTGCTTTGCCATTTAGCACATGGATGTTTACAACATTTTAACATATTTAATAAATGGTATTATATAAATTCATGATAGCATTGCTTTTTATATATCCTTTAGCGATTCATATTGTAAAAATAATTGATTTACCAATAAAGAACAATACATATATATTACATACATGCATACATCTCAGTAGCCAAGCCATTTAAACTTTTAATTTATCTAAAAAATGATTGTAACTTGATGAAAACGCTATAAGAAACATTGCACTAAAGAGAAACATAGGAGGAACAGACTTCAACAGAGCACCGGATGCATAACAACCACTGTTTAACGCTAAAACACTTCCCACCGCTACTGCAGAGCTGTCACTTTCTGCCACCAGTTGGGCTCGGCCCATAAAATACCTCATCCATGTTTGCAAACACGCAAAAGGTCTATAGGAAACTGTTTATTTAAGCTTTTGAGACATGCAGGTTTTGATCAAGATGATGAAGTGGTCTTTAAGCTAATCATTAAATATTTGACATATTTATATATAATACTTATTCATCTGCCAGTTATAGGCATAATTTATGTTTTTTTTTATGAACACATATTTATTTGATCTAAAAGTTTAATTGAATGTTCTTGAATAACATGCAAGTAATCTGTTGTTTAGGGTCAGTACCGGAAAGCTCTGTCCAGTCTCGCAATGATGTCGTCTCTGCAGATCCAGCAGAGCCAGAACTCACCGTCAGCTCCAGCGAGCCTGGAGACTCACAGATCTGTGATCCAGCAAGCGTCTTGTCATTACGCCCTGGGAGAGTTCAGGGTAACACACAGAGAGACTGCTGACACAAGTGTTTGTGTGTGTTTTTGTGTCTCATTATTCGTGTTTTTCAGATGGCATGTGAGAAGCTTCTAGAAGCTGTCAGTGGTTTGATGCCTCAGAGTCACGAGTCTGTGAGAAGCAGCGACGACCAGCGCAGGTCCCGTACCAAAACCAGAAGAGGTATGTCTGCCTAGCAGAATGATAAACAACACAGTTTTACTTTACATGCTTTTGATTGTTTCACACTAATGAAGTATTGTTCGTGAAAACATCTGAATGCACGTTTTACACACAAATTTGTGTGTACGCACTCTGCATGCTTTGTGAATACGACCCATCTTTTGTAAATTGACTGTCTGTGCTCTGTTTTTAGGTAATGACTTGCGGCTCATCCCCTGCACCAGTAAATCCATTCTGCCTTTCTGTCTTCAGCTGATGCTGGCCTGTTTTAAGGTACCAGAGCTTATTGTTTTACCTCAATGGTCACATTTATATTCAGATGAATATATGCAATTATATTCTCTCTGTCAATCTGTCTCAAGCTGAGGGCATTCACAGACAACAGGGATGATCTGGCTCTTGGTCATGTAATCGTCCTCCTGCAACATGATTGGCCGCTGGGTGAGAATCTTTTTCTGAAAGCCGTGGATAAGATCTGTCAACAGGGCAGTTTCCAGTACGAGAACTTTTTCAACTACGTTACCAGTATCCAAAACCCACTGGTCACCTGCTATTTGATTAAGCTGCTTTACTTTGTAATGATTGTTTTACAGGGATACATTGTTTTGTATTTAGTTGTTATGATAATTTGATCTTTTGGTTTATGTGTGTCAACTTCAACTATTATGCACCTGTAAATTATAATCATAAATTCGATGGAAGATCAAATAATTGTCCTTCATGAGCTCTCAGACATTGACATGCTGGAGGAGTTTGCTTACCTACGGACAACAGAAGGAGGACGTGTCCAGTTGGAGCTGCTGCCCAATCAGGGCATGCTCATCAAGTAAGTCCCGCCCATGTGACATACATTTTCACTGATGGTGGAGATAATGATTATGTTGAGGTTTCTCCCTCCTTCCTCTTCCACTTCCTTTGTGGTGAATAGGCTATGAATAAGACTAACCCTGCGTCCTAATCTGCACACTATCCATCCTAAATGGTATTTGAAATAAGAATTAGTATGTCTCTCATCGTGCTATGTTAAAATAAGTATCCATAAAGTCCCCGGATGGTCTTCTGTTTTAGGTAAAAATGTAAAGTTTATATCCATGGACACTCAAACGGCTGATATTGCGAGAGGGCGGAGTTTAGCTGTGCTACACAGAATTATCAAATTAAATAAATGATGCATCACTGAAACAATAAATTAAACTACAGAGTTAACATTACATAACATGTAATGAAGAAGAAATGCTGGAATGCAAAAAAGAGTTGGCAACCGTCCAGGCAACAGTCATCACTTCCCTTTTGCTTTAGTATGTGCCAATGTGTTGTTTTGCACTCAGAAGTAGGTACTTTTCCAACACAAATGCAGTACATGTTACATTTAGCTGACACTGTTATCCAAAGCGACTTACAATTGCTATATATGTCAGAGGTCGCACACCTCTGAAGTAACTAGGGGTTAAGTGTCTTGCTCAGGGACACAACGGTGTGTCACAGTGGATTCGAACCTGGGTCTCTCACACCAAAGGCGTGTGTTTTATCCACTGCGCCATCACCACTATTATTAGGGCATAGTATAAGTAAGCGAATTGGGGCGCAGCTTATCACTCCTCACAGGACAAAGCTGCATTATCCTTCAACTGCTTTCTGATTGGCTCATGTAGTTATCATGATATGTGAAGTTTTCTGCTATTGGCTGGTCTTTAGTGATGATGTTGTTGAATACAGTGATTCAGAAAAAGGTTTTAATAGGTTCAGAATGTATCTTGTAGTTTTAAGAGTAGGTTAAAGTATTGTTAATGGAATTTGTAAGGAAGCTGACTTGTTAAAGGGACACTCCACTATTTTTGAAAATATGCAAATATGCTAATTTTCCAGCTCATCTAGAGTTAAACATTTTATTTTTACTGTTTTGGAATCCATTCTGCCGATTTGAATGGATACCACTTTTAGCATAGCTTAGCACAATCCATTGAATGTGATTAGACCATTAGCATCGCGCTAAAAGATAACCAAAGAGTTTCTATATTTTTCCTATTTAAAACTTGGCTCTTCTGTAGTTTATCGTGTACTAAGACTAACGGAAAATTAAAAGTTGTGATTTTCTATGTTGATATAGCTAGGAACTATACTCTCATTTTAGGGTAATAATCAAGTACTTTGCTGCTGTAACATGGCTGCAGCAGGCGTAGTGATATTACGCAGCAGCCGAAAATAGTCCCCTTATTAACTTTCAATAGCAGGGGACTACAGTATTTTCGGGCACTGCGTAATATCATTGCGCCTTCTGCAGCCATGTTACAGCAGTTTTAAATAGGAAAAATATAAAAAATCTTTTTATTTTTGAGCGCAATGCTAATGGTCTAATCAGATTCAATGGATTATGCTAAGCTACACTAAAAGTGGTACCACCAGACCCAGAGATCGGCTGAATGGATTCCAAAATGTTTAACTCTAGGGGATCTAGAAAATAAGAATATTTTTTTAAAAGTGTTGTGTCCCTTTAGGGGACAACATAAAAACCAGAATTGAAAGTCGTGACATATTAAAAGTTTTTAGGTCATAAGTTTAACTCGAGTTCAGTGATTCATTATAATGTTTTGCCAAGATATTACAGTAATTGTAAGCTTTTGTGGTGATGCGTGTGTGTGCGTTAAGTTCAGCTTTGTTTACTGGGATGCTGTTCATAGACAGACATAGACTCCGCAATGGCGGCTGAAGGCAACGAGGTCGCCATATTGTGAATGACAAGAGTGACCTATAAACATACATGTGAATGGGTTTCTGGTTAAAAAGCACAATAACGTCAACATTTCTTAAATGCACAATTTTTTTTTATTTTTGCATTAAAATATCGCTCCTTCATAGCATCATTTTCACAAATCCAAATCTGTTACAATTTTCCATGTCTAACTGGCAAAATTATAAATGTAACAGAGGACAAACATATTTTGTATTTAATGTAAATCGTACATAATTGCAATCAAAATGCGACACTGTGTTTTTATCCAGTTTTTCCTCCATTCATTTGTATGTCTTTATATGGCAATCTTGGCCTCCCCAATGTGGCAGTGTTGTTAACACATCGCAGCAGCGCTGGTCAAAGCGCTCAATGCAGCTTCTATGTATGTCTGTGGTGCTGATGAAATGGTGTTTGCCGTCCATAGGAACCCCAGCCCTGCCCTGGGGGTGGAGTTAAACACCCTGCTGCTTCCAGGGGCTCAGAAGGCTGACAGGTACCCCACCCCCATCATTGATACCCAGTCCAACCCAAACTCCTCCCAGTCTGCTCATGCGTTTACATCAAGCATTTTAATTTTGCTAGATTGTTTTCATAAGGATCCATTTCTTTTGTGTTTTCCACGAGTTGTTGTAAAGTGCTTTTATTTTTTCACTGTCTAAGTAGTTTTCTTTAAATTATATTTTGCATGGGTGAATCTCACAGAGAATGTCAAGAACAGTCCTAATGATTTTTCAGTTTAAAATTCAAAAAAGGCAGTAATACGAAAGTAGTTATAATAATAATATTAAGGAATTTTTTATTAGAGTCAGTATAGGAAGGTGCTTGTCCCAATGCAAAAAATAAAAAACGTCCTTAATAAAGCTTATGTTCTGTGTGTTAGCCTAAATTGAATTTTTCTTCTTTTGGTTTTGTCTGTCTCAACCTTGAGATTCACCTGGATATATTTTCAGCCACAGTATTTAGGTGTGCGTGTGTTGTCGGCCGAGCCTCGGCTTTTATGAATGCTGTGTTATAAACATCTGTCAGGCTGTTCTGTTGTTGGTTAAAATCTCATTTTCATATCTGGTTGTTATTGTGATTCATTGCTGTGTTTTTGTGTTGTCGTCATTCAAACACCGGTACGCAAGCCGCATGCATTTTTCACACAATGTTCATCTGTTTCTGTAGACATCACACCGTAACTCGAGGGATCACTAAAGGGGTCAAGGAGGATTTTCGGCTTGCAATGGAGCGCCAGGTGTCACGCTGCGGAGAGAACCTGCTCACCGTTTTGCACAGATTCTGCATCAATGAGAAGATCATACTTATTCAGTCTTTACCCTGAGCGACGTGTGACCTCTGACCTGACATTTACGAAAATCAAAACTGTATCACATAAGCATCTTCATACTGAGTTATATACCACCTACACAGATACTGAATAAAATGTCCCAGACATACAGTAACAAAAAAACATGAATGGCATCATACAGTACATTATGCATCAAGTGTGTTTTTATTTCAGGTATTAATTAGCAGACATTTGTTTTTTGACATACAGGTTTTCATTATGTACAAATATTGTAAAGTTACACTTTTTTAGGCAGTTTTTTTTTGGAAAATGTTTTGCTGGCATCTCTTAAATGAATAAAACAGCAATTTTGTACATATGTGGATTTGTCTTTCTGTTTAAAATTTTATTTCTACAAATAAACTGTTTAGCTATTGCTTCAAAGACCAATAATGAGTTAAGTAGATGAAGCAGGGTTCCTATACAGCAGTGGCGGCTCGTGACTGTTTATCTGAGGGGTGCAAATTCAAAATAAGTGTTCGGAGTGTCGTGTGTTGCTTGTGTTTTCAAAATATGTGTTCTGCGCGGCGAGTGATCCCATGTGCATCACGTGTTTTGTCAAAATAAGTGCCTGCTGCACACGCATCAAAAACGTTTATGATAAAACAGACACGAGACACTCCCTTAACAGTAAACTCTGATTATGCAAGTATCTAAATGCGAGCGTCTCTTTTATCATAAACCCTTTAGACGCATCTGCAGCAGGCACTTATTTTGACAAGACACGTGATGCACATAGGATCACTTGACGCGCAGAATACATATTTTGAAATTGGGAACCACTCACATGACGGGCGACATACATATGTGACGAACTTTGCAATTGAGCGCCCTCAAAAAAAGAAGTCACCGGCCGCCACTGCTATACAATCCTGGAAATATCTAAATAAGTCACATTATGTTAATTTGTAAATATTTCAAATCAAATTAGCTGATCAAAGCTTGCTGTTCTCTCTCCAGTGGCATGGGAAGGTCAGCTTGCAGGGTCGCTCTGAGGTTTACCCAAAAAAGCGATTGTTTAGCCCCATCTTGTGGCCACTCTAGGTAGGTCCGTCTGGACATCATGGCCTTCAGCTGATAATATTTTGAGGGAATGAGATACAACGGTAAAGGTTCCAGGAGAACCAGGATGATGCTGTTTATCCCCCGCGTTACCTTTTGATGATTGGCGAAATACAGCTCGTAATGGCACCATTCGCTCTGGACGAAGTGAGAGGACAGCACAAAGACGCATCTTCGGCTCTGCTCAATGCACCGGAGAATGTTCTGAATGATCGTCTTTCCTGGGACAAAGTCTCGCTCGTGGTGACACACTCGCAGCCCGCTGCCCTCCAGCTTGGGCAGTAGTTGACCTTTTACCCACTCAGCGTTTCTTTGGCTGTACGATAGAAAAGCGTGGAAGCACACCCCTTCCATGTCCTCGGCTCTGTCCTGCGATAGGATCGCGTTATGCTTGGCACGGGTCCACTTCCAAATCATCTTGAGGTACCAGGGGGCATCCAGCTTATTGCAAAGAAGGGTGACGGCAATGGCCAAAGTTATGGTTGGGATCAAAATAGTAATTGATAGAAGCCAAGCTTTGCAGGAGATTTCAGGAAGGTAGAAATTTTGCAAGGTGGTGTTCCTCCAGGATTCCGGATAACTGCACTGGTAGCCGCCTGGCCAGTGCTCCAGAACAAGACCCGGAAGTTTGTGTCCTTGGCCGTCGATGAGGGCAGTGAATTCACGCAGAGGACAAGTGCAAATGTAAGGATTGTGACTTGCATCCAGACTTTTGAGATGTGGACAAGTCTCGAAGGCTTCTGGTAGGGGTGCATGAAGGGAATTTGATCTTATTACGAGCTTCTGCAAGTTTGGGTATGCTTGACACAGTGGGAGATCCAATAAACGGTTAGCTGTTAAGTCCAGCACACTCAAATGGTCCAAAAGTGGAACATTTGCAGGAACTGCACTTACTTGGTTATTTTGGAGGTTTAGGATCCTGATGGAAATGGGCAAACACTTGAACACGTTCTGGTCGAACCCATTCGATGATAAATCTAGATGGGTAATTTTTGGAGGCCAGACACACCTGCCTTGTTCCTCTGTATATGTGAGTGAGTTCTGGCTGAAGTCAACATACTGCAGGGATTTCATTAGATGAATTCTTGATGTCAGTGGTCTAAGGTGTCTGAGGTTATTACCCTTCAAAAGAATCTTTTCCAGGCCTGTCAGTGTATCACATTCTCTATCCGGATCGGTGAAGAAGACTTTCTCAGTTAGGGCGCAATCAGACAAGTCTAACACCCTTATCTCGCTGACTGATCTTGGACAGGTGATGTGAACGATGGGTGTTTGTGTTACGCTGAAATTCCTTGCAGGAATGTTGATGAAGAAGTCATAAAGTTTTTTTTGATCGAAGATAAAAGTGGTTACAGATGCTTTTTTGATAGAAAAGGACTCTAGCACGTGACCTGGAGTCACCTCAACTTGACCGCTCATTGAAATTATCGTAATATCAGACAAAAAAAGCTTTTGAATTGAAGATATCAACACTGTGTTCACGCAACCTGTCAGAACTTCCCAGCTACATTTCAGTTTTGAGATTCCCAAGTTGACGGTACGGAGAGACTCTCTGTGGTGCAGCTCTTGAAGGAACATCATCTCATTGTTGATGTTAGTGAATTCCAACTCCCTAAAGTGCTTGAAGGCATCGGATGCCATTTGAACGGCAATTGTGCTGTTGCACATTGACAAAACGATGATAGCCTTTTCCGCATGGACACCCATTAGACTGCTCTCCTCATACACCTTCATCCCACCGGCATTAACAAAGAACGTTTTGAGGGTAAGATTAGCAATGGTTGCAAAGTCTGATATGCTGACTTCTTCAGCGCTTAAGCCAAGCCACTGCAGGTGTTTAAGAGACACAAATTCCCTCCCAAGGGCCATAACAGAAAACATGTTTGACGACAGGTCTAGGAACTGCAGATGTCCTGCGTGCAGCAAAAAGTGTTGTTTAGAAAGGTTTTGGAGTTTGTTGTGAGACAAATCCAGAATCTCCAAAGCAGGTGTAGCGTTGAATGTGTTGACATCTATATGCTGTAATATGTTCCAAGACACATTTAAGAGATGAAGTTTGGGCGTTTTGTTGAAGTCTTGGCTTTTCAGTGACTGGATTTGATTCACAGACAGATCCAGATCTTCTGTGGATGATCCGAGGTCAGTTGGTACGGATGTGAGGTTTTGAGATGAATCATTTATTGTGACTCTCTTCATGTCCAGAATAACAGACGGAAGGAAGCACGTCATATAAAGAGCCAGTAACCAGCCAGACAGTTCCATCTTTCAGCTTGAAAAAACAAATTCCCATTTCAACTCAATCATGGCATTTAAGAAAATTTATATCAGTCATGCACTTCCTACTTAAAGACGGACAAACAGATAAATAGACATAAAAACAACATTATATTTTTAAGACTTACTCGTCTGCTGTAGCATTGACGGGTTGCTCTGTACTGAAACTGATGATCCAATTTAAATACTGCTACAGACAGAAGTTCTGCTTTTGTGCTGTTTTTGTTTCACTTCCCTTTAAACATCAAACATTTTCTAATGGCAAGCAGGTTATGTACTGTGAGGGAAATCGACAGGTAAGTATTATGTTGGTTTTACAAGCAATAAGAGAAACACTTTTTTAACCTCTTCACTTTATCTGTGTGCCAGGTTATGTGACCTTATTATATTGATCTCTAGAATACTTGATTTTGATTGGTCAATCATTAGTCCTCAGTGAAAGTGTTTGTATGTACGTACAAAAATATTTAGAAGTTAAAAAATAGTTCAGGTCATCTTTAACCACCACAAAAATTCTGAGTTGTCTTGAAATTATAAAATTGACAAATACGTCAACTTATCATTGTGTGTACGATTATTTTCATGGCTCCACTTCCTAACCATTTAGCATGACTGACTTTACATTTTCAAATTCTGTGTTGAATGTTTTAGAAGCTGAAAAACAATTTCAATATGTTCAGTATGAGGAGTTCAGATGCAAAACCCTCTAAGCGCATCTCAACATGTTCCCTTTCAATACGGTTCACTTCGCATTGCGTCAGTTAGCTGACGCTATGGGGGAAACTCCTGTTTACTCCGTGACTGAAGCCTATTGGTTAACGTCTGTACAAAGTACAGACCAATGACGTTTGAACCCGCGCGCGGGAGGAACGCGTCCCTATATAAGCGCGGTTCAATCGTCAGGAGCTCATTATTTTCTCCTTCAGCGCGAACCTCTCGCTGCTCCGAAGAAAAAGAAGAAGCCTTACCTCGCCGTTGACAAAAGCCCTGCAGCGGAGTCCAGGCCTAGCGTCTTCCCCTGCCGTTTTCCGGCTGAGAACCGAAGATAGCAGAGTCCAGGTCTAGCGTCTTCCCCTGCCGCTTTCCGGCCGAGAACCGAAGATAGCCTTCGCTTGCCGTGGTACGAGCCCTGTGCAGCGGACACACGCCTGACGAGGTCTCCCCTGCGGCCGCCCGGTAAGATCAATATTTTTAATATAAAGCTATAAGCTAAAAGAGCAGGCGCTGTTGTAATAGCGTCCAGCACAGCGGCTCGGTGAGCCTCTCTGCTATGAATTTCCTCCGAGCGCGTTACCGGTCTGGCACCTCCCACGCCGGGACCGCGCTTATGCTTTGGTTGTCTTATCCATGTTTCGTGCTCCCCCTGCTGTTCCTCTCTCGCCGGGATGAACACACGGCGAGCCATGAGACTAGATGGATGCATAGACAAGCACACACGGACTAACCCCCCCTGTGTTTTGTCACACCGCAACCGTTGATGCTTACAGAGTCCCTTCGCTCCTCTCACATTCAGTGGCGAGATCTCTGGCACATATATTAATCCCCCGAGTGCATCGGGTGATACCGTCACGACGCATGGCTGTTCTGTCTGTGTTGCTGCTCCCCTCTGCCGTTCCTCTCTTGTTGAGATGAACAAGCGGGGAACCGTAGACCTGGATAGATGCATACGACAAGCAAACACGGGTGGTCTGCCCCTGTATCTGTCATAGCACAGCCACTCGTGCTCCACGCTCGCGGAGTCCCTCGCTCCTTTCCCCACAGTGGTGAGGTCTCTTAACGGCTTAGCTAGCACGCGGTATTACGGCTCGCTGCCTCTAAATGCAGCTGTCCAGTGTTCAACGATTACAGAGCTTCATGCCCCTCCCCTCATGGAGCGGCGCGATCTCATTCGTCTGCTCGATAGGGCCGATTCGCCGCTATTGGAGCACCAAGAACACTCATTATAAGAGAGCTTCATGCCCCTCCCCTCCTGGAGCGGCACGATCTCATTCGTCTGCTCGATAAGGCGGACACGCCTCTATTGGAGCGCTAAAACAGTTATTATAGAGCTTTACTGGCCTGAGCCGATCTCACTTCAGATAGCTCATTTTTCGTCTGCCTGGTAATTTCTCTCTGGTTTAGACGGAATCAGAGGCAGAACGAATTTGTTTATAATATACTGAGGCCCGAATACCTCCCTTTATTCAGTCCCGTCCTATATCAGTGCGCTGAATATTGGTACATTCTTATATATATATACCCGGTTTTTCTGCCCTTTTAATAAACGGCAAAACCGCGGGCCTCACGGCAGACTTCCTCTCTGCGATGGGTTCAGTCTGACATTAAACCACCTAGACATACTACCCTGCTCCGTGAGCCGTTCGGTCACCGTCACTACTGAGGCTTGTGCACCTGAACGGCTGAGCTCTGGTCTCCGCAGCATAGCTGCATCAACAGAGAACGAAACTGTCTGGGAAAAAAGGGGTTATGTCGCGCCTCGGCTGGACTGCCCTGAAATGTTTTCTGTGTGCTGTTTATCCAAACATACTGTGTAATACTGTCGGCTATGCGATCTCACTATAGTGGCGAACGGTATTTAATTCCTCTAAAAAGAGTAATTTCCGTGCTTACTATACTGTGTATTGACACCCACGGTTGTACGGTGTCTCTAAACACTTTATCGCCTGACTGACAAGCATTCAGTAATACGCACACACGGCCCGCTGTCCATAATTCTATCGACGCTAGCCGAAAAAACCCCGGTTTGGCCATATACTGTGTATTGACACCCCACGACTGTACGGTGTCTCTAACACCTTTCTGCCAAATTCGCTCGCAGCCCACCTCAGTTTCTCCGCTACGATGCTGATGGCGCAAACGAGCACGGTCTTACGGCTGTTATCCTCCCTTCCTAGAGGAAGGACAGCCTCAGACTTTTGCATGGCTCCAAGCGTTTGAATCGCGCCCTCTCCGGACGGCCACTCAAAGGCTTACAGCCAAGCGGTTTATGACGTTTTTCGGCCATATAGCTGATTTATATTAGCGGATCCGAAGACGTTCACACCTCCGCTCCAATACTCGGAGATATTAAGGGTAATATCAACCTCAAGTGAGCTTGCTACCCGCCACAATAAGTTTCAAAGCTTAAAGCGCGCGCACAGTCAGACGCGCGCGGCATCTCGTTTAAGACGGGCGCACGTACCCCTCTAACGAGCCTCAGAAAGCTGAATATCGTGGCATTCTGTTCATAAGTCCACTTCAGTTTGACTAAGCAAAGGTCCCGCCCCGAGCTGACGGCCGGGAAGCTTGCTTAAGTTACACACGGCTGCATAAGTGCTGTCATTACGAGCTAGCCCAGCATCTGCTGTGGGTTGAACACGCTTTACGACGGCAATCAGCCTTCGGCGCGTGGAACGCCGTTTGTCTCATATAAATCACCTTGTACTGTGAATACGGTACATTAAGAGGATGATTTAGCACTGCAGCACTCTCGACCGTGTTATTGTGATAATGCGGTCGGGCAATCTACGGTGGTTTCATTATTTACCGAACCAGACTGAGATCTCGCCCCCTGAACAAGCTGACGAGTCATCTCCTTTATAAACTCATTGCATCGCTTTATAAGCTATGTTCAATCAGAGTGATACGCATCTCATGCTTAAACTACCAATATTAACCCATTACGATGGGCGTGCGGAGATGGCATCCGTGGGACACGACCTACATTACGTGCCTTATGACACATTGACACAAGCTGCTAGGACCCCTTTCACGAGGCGTCCTTATGCAAAGTCTGATCCATTCTGTCTAGTGACATTTGAAAGTCAAAACCCCCCGCGAATCGCCGGTGGAACACTTTTCTCCTCACTACAGAGGCACGGCGGCTCTCTCCCCTACCTATATCTATGTGGCCGTGATAACAGCGAACCACGCTTTTACGACCGACCATTCATTTAATTCACAAGCCTGTCATCTCTCAGATGCGGACGGCGGCGGTAACAGCGAACCATGCTTTTACGGCTGGCCATTCACTTTATTCATAAGCCTGTCATTTCTCAGATGCGGACGGTGCCCGAGGCACAGCGCTCTGGAACTGTCCAAGGTCCTGTATGACACATACGTCTGACGTACATCAGACGATCAGCTGTTCATCTGCGTCACAGATCACTCACTAGAGCACCTGTCAATACAGGCTATTTATGGATCGTTGACGTTATCACCTCCCGTGACAATTATGCTCACTTGTCTTAGAGCATGGGCATGGTCTTAGAGGTTTCTCATTTGACAATTGTGACACGACCGGCTGGTCCCCGCCATCCACGTTGTCAGTTTACAGCTTCGACATCCCTGCTTCGCGCACTACTGAGGTTTGTTGCATTAAAGGTGCGCCCATTAGCTCACCTGTATGCACGATATGGTTTTTAATTATATGCGTCCACCGTGCGCTTAGAGAAGCTCACATGTACACGCTATAACATTTTGGTATACAATAAGATGCGCTTGGGAAAGCTCACCTGTATACACAGCTGTGTTATGCTTTGTGACACATACATTGTTGTTCATCTGTGTACGTTCACGGTGCGTTGGATGCCCACCGTTACGTTCATCAATCATATCTGTACACATTCACGGCGCGTTCTGTGCACTGATTTATCTATACGCATTCACGGTGCACTGAAGAGTTCACCCGTGTGCGCACAATTTATTATCAGAACACATGACGGCGCGCTCGAGAATCTTGCCGGCCTGTGCATTATAACACTCTGATTCATCTATATGCATTCACGATGTATTCAAGTGTTAACCTGTGCCCGTGCAATTTAAAGTCAATACACAATTACGGCGCGCTTGGAAAGCTCACCGATCTGTGCACTATAATACTACCTATATGCATCCCGATGCGCTCGAGGGTGCACCTGGGTTCACACTATTGTGGTATCTGTATAATCCCACGCTACGAACCGTTCTGCCGCATATTATAGTCAGATCGACCGTTCGTGAGCTTTGCAGATCACTCACTACGTGTGTCTGTTGCTAACAGTGGTTATTTAGATGGATCGTTGAAACCATCGCACTGGCTCATGCCCCTCTATGAGCTATGTCCTATATAGAGCCCACTCTCTGCGAGTTTGGCTTCTTCATGAACTTGGTCTACAGGGGTATCTATATCTATATTTGATATCTGCTACGCGGCCGGCTGGTCTTCGCCGTCTACGTTGTCAGATTGTACAGCTTAGACGTCCCTGCCCTACGAGCGCAGGTTCTCTCGGCTCAATCATGCACGCTCATGCGTTTTATGTGTACACCACGGTGCGCTCAGCGAGCTCACCAACGTGACTCTGAATTTACTTATCTCGCACAGCCGCGGCGCGCTCGGTACCTCGCCGTCTTGTGCTATGTTATGTGCCCCCGGTGCGTTTAAACCCCACCGTGTGCGCGTCAACAATTTATATGGTGCTTACACATTTGCTTTTAAAGCTGTGAATATGCCGGGTATAGGGCCACACGCAGTGTCTCTCCGGTAAGGCACTTCAGTACGTTGTGTATGCACGGCGTGATGGGATTACGTTCCCCCATAGCGTCAGCTAACTGACGCAATGCGAAGTGAACCGTATTGAAAGGGAACGCTTAGGTTACTCACGTAACCCCGGTTCCCTGAAATAACGGGAACGAAGCATTGCGTCTCTTGCCGTGCTACAAACGTCTACGCAGCGAGTGTTATTCGGCTGCGCGCTTCAGTCGAATATAATGAGCTCCTGACGATTGAACCGCGCTTATATAGGGACGCGTTCCTCCCGCGCGCGGGTTCAAACGTCATTGGTCTGTACTTTGTACAGACGTTAACCAATAGGCTTCAGTCACGGAGTAAACAGGAGTTTCCCCCATAGCGTCAGCTAACTGACGCAATGCTTCGTTCCCGTTATTTCAGGGAACCGGGGTTACGTGAGTAACCTAAGCGTTTTTTTTTTTTTTGTGAATTAGCGTTTTTTTTTTTTCAGACTCTTATGTTTAGGTTTAGTCATTTCTATTTAATGGCAATGTAAGTTGTCAGTAATTAAAGTAATTAAAATGCCTTATTTTCACAAATGTCTCTGCAGTCATTTTATTGGTTTTTAATAAATGTGACAGTTTTGCTGCAAAACCCTCTTCTTTTTTTTATTTATTTTTGAAAACCCCCTCCACTTCTAGACAATCCACTTATTTGGACTTAGCAAACAGTTACAAAAATCACTCAATGTTACTACAAACATTACAAATGATGAAGCCAGAATGTAAATATGAAGAAACTGAACCACATGTTAGGGGGCGCTGGAGGACAGGCTCACCTGTTGCTATTTTCAGTGTGGCTTTAAAGGGGCCATGGCATAAAAAATCGGACTTTTCAATGTTTAAGTGCTATAACTGGGTTCCCAGTGCTTCTATTAACCTAGAAAATGGGATAAAGATCAACTCAGCAACTTCGTTTTTGGTAAACCATTCTCTGCAAGCACATGAAAAATTAGGTTATTGAAATTTGTCTCTCCTTATGATGTCATAATGAGATCTTAGTATAATAATACCGCCCCTTAATCTGCACTGTCCAACCACGGCACAGCCATTTAGTGCAGAGAGAAAAAATTATTTACAACAACAAAACACCATCATTGCAATCAGTGTTTGAATTTCATCAGCTCATTTGCATTTTAAAGGACACACCCAAACGGCACATTTTTGCTCATACCTACAAAGTGTCCATGTTAAAATGTTATAATAATTAATCTATATGGTATTTTAAGCTAAAACTTCACATGTGAAATTCTTAGTGGTTGTTGAATGTTCAAGACAAGGTAGAACCATTTGATTATTAAATCAAGCAAAGCTCGTGTCTATTTCCTGCAGTTGTGTCACAACTTCTCAGCCACGCTGCAAAGTCAGACCAGGCATGAAGATGCCTTGCACCTTCTGTATCCAACGCATTATGCCTTTAGACAAGCTTGCACAAACTCTCTGAAAATCTAGACCTAAATACAGGAGCATAATGCTGTTTGAAAGACTTTAATTTTTAAACATCGTGCCACATAAATGGACAGAATATCTCAGGTACAGCAAAGATAAGCAATTTTACAGGAAATTTATGTTTTCAGTGGTCTGCTTTCACCAGTAGTTGGTGGTGACTGTGGCAGTGCTGTGGATGTTCTGAATATTCTGCTCTCTTTGTCTCTTCCTGGCCTCTCTCTGAACTATAGAGAGAGAAAGAGAGAGATGACATAAATCCAGGACTCATCAGCAGCTCTTTAATAAAGGATATGAGGTCACCTACCTTGTCCACTCCTCTGGGTGATCTTCATGACTATTCCAAAAATGAGCAGGAGACCAAAAGCTCCCGCAACACAAATCAATATAACCACTGTACTATTATCAGCTGTGCACGGCAGACAGGGAGAACAAGCATGAAAAAAGAAATATTAGTGTCTGTCTATCACTACAACTTGGTATGAATAATATAGGGTGACCAAACGTGCCATTTTACCCAGACACGTCCTTGCCAGTATTTCCGGTGCGTCCTCCTGTAGTTGCATTTGTTGGCCGCATACGTCATCGAGGTTCTCACATTTCAGTTAAAAACATTATAAAATTTACATTTATTGACACACAAATTTCATTCTTACCATGAAATGTAACGGATATTAACCTTGATGACACACCCGAAATCCTGGCCACTACGTGTCCGTGAAAAATGGCACGTATGGTGACCCTGCATAATATTTTTGTTTAAAAGGGCAAACATTTTAGAAAAACATAAAGAAACATCCTAATTACTTGTTAGAGTAATTGTTTCTGTATCAGAGAAATTTCCACAAATGCTGCTGATCTGACAGGTGACATCCACCCCTTCTGTAATACGTGGAATCAGAAGTGTTTCGTAATGATTTTCCTCAATTGGAATTTTGTTCTTGATCCACACGATCGAAATATTAGCTCTGGGGAGGTCATGAACGCATGTCACATTTACATCTTTCAATTTATCAGCTGGATTAGGAGTTGCAGTCACAGTCACATTGAAAGCTGGAATGATCAGGAAAATGTCAAAGGTCATATTGGGCTGTTTGAAATGGAATACTATTGTATACTGATATTCGTATACATGCACTACAGTACCACATACAATTATGAATAGTAGTATTCTGCACTGTTACCACCACATGACCCCACAACAATTATGAAAGCGTATAGATTTGTTGCCTTTATAATAAAAATACAATGAAATTGTATAAATCCATTCATCCAGAGAATTCACATTATCTGCTTGCTATACAAAACATAACTTTTAAAGAGACATTGCAGCTGCATTGATCTGATCAATCATAAGACATTTAATCGCAATACTAATACCTTGTCTGCAATGTGTAGGAACATCTGGAGGAAGAAAACGTTACATAGATTTAAAATATGTACAACAATTTCTCACGCATTCTGTTCAATATTATTTCCAGATATAAATATTTCTGATACACATTGTTGATTTACACAAATGTATATTTTGTTTAGAAAAGTATGTGTTTCAATGCTTATTCATTATTGTACTGTATTTACATTAAATCTAAAGACCTCTCATTGTATGTTTTTGTTCACTCTATGGAAATACTGACATTTAAATAGTATAACCTAATATGATGTTTGTTCAATATACATTTTCCCACAAATGATTATTGTACTGGTAATGCTTTTAAAAATGTTTTAAGTTTAAAGAAAAATGTGACTGACCATTGTAGCATTTTTGGTTGGTAAAGCACTGTGGGCATGGCTCTATAAGTCAGAACAAGGAAATATTTAAATACAATATATTTTTAGTATACATACTGTAAAATCCTTAAACCCCTAAAAAATCCTTCCTGTGATATCAGTGTCAACCCAGCCATCTATTGCTGCCACCCCAATCACAAAAAAAAACTATTCTAGAGCTTTGCAGCTAAAAACATATATTCAAATTTTTGGTTTACGCTTATTTTAATGTTGAACAAGACAATGCTCTTGTCTTTTCATCTTGTATTTGTTGAGGCCCTTTGATGGCCCCGGCCTCCTGTTAAAAAAGCCCATTATAGGTGATTATAAGCCACTAAAGCAAGCTGTCACCCCAACCACTTATCAAATTTTTTTACGTTTTCATTTTGTCAGAACAAACATGCAGATACATACTTGTTCTGATGACAATGCTTTGGATATATGACTTATAGTACTGTGCAAAAGTCTTAGGCCACCACCACCAGACTTGTTGTCATAGAAGTTTTAATGTCAATCCATATTAATTTTTCAATCTATTTTATTAAGATACAAACAGAAAAGACAAGAAATATGTAAAAATTAAAATTTCTTGACTAAATGTCATCTTTAGGCATTGTCGGTGTTTAGTGTGACCTCGTGGCACTAAACACATTTTGAGCGTTTTTGAGCAGAACGAAGTAAAAAGACTAATATCTTTAAAATTTGAAATTAGGATTTAATTTTATTTAAATTTAAGAGATTCTGCAGTTTCCTGCTATTGCTCAAGTGGAAGGGGAGTTTACCCTAAAAACTTGACATAACGGTTTACATTATTATACAGTTTTTAATACTACACACACATTTCCTGTATTTTCTGGATGTATTCTATTAAAGAGACTGAGAAACAATTATATATGATCACTATAACATTGCAAAAACAACTAATCTAATTCTGGCATGGAGGCCTAAGACTTTTGCACAGTAATGTACTTCTGTCATTTTAATGTATCATGAGAGATCCTGAAAAGCAAGGTCCGGTGCTTGCCCGGTGAGCAAGTGGCATCAGATTCATCCGCACAGAGAAATTTTTAAAAATTGAAAAATAATGCAAAACTTTTGCAAACTACTACGCAAATAACTCTAATTTTACGTTTTAAACAGAGATGGCGATAGAAAGGCAAAGGTTACGTACTACAGCTTTAAAAATCAAGTCAGAGATTAAAATGAAAGGGTGGGCAAATTGAAAAACAAGTTAAAACAAACATGTTACTAAATGCACAGGTCAATAAAAAACATATACTTTTAGCAAATTAGGGTAGTCAACAAGTAAATTTATCAGGTTGATTTTCTGAACTTACCTGAAACACTACTATTACAAATCAGGCATTCAGCCGGTGTGCAAGTTTCAGACATTGCAATGCCTAAAGTTACTGAAAGAAGCAGATATTTTACATTACGTTTGTTTGTAGTTGTCTGATTGTTTGTATATGAATTCAAAAGGATAGCATTATAAATGTCCTTACAGATATGAATACAGATGCTGAGCAGCGTCATTTCAAACTCTCCCATAATTCCTTACTGTGTACAGACAGGGATATGATACAGGAATCATAAAAAATTTAAAAGTCATTGTCTTTGCTGATGATTTGACTAATAGAAAACTTGAAAACTAATAATGCTTATGATTAAAGGAATGAAGGACCTACGTCTTACATTTTATTAAAAATGTCATTCAAACCACAACAAATAAGCATTTTGTTTGTGCTGACTGTAAAAATAATTGGCACATTTTGTCTTTAACAAACATTGTGTTACATAAAAATGTGTTACGCTTGAATGATACCAGTCTCTCTTTCCCTCTTTGTCACCCAATCTCCTCACACAATTAATTTATATAAAAATATACAGAAAATTAATTTTACCTGTTTCAGGGAGTATGCTTGAACACCACATGCGCTTAGAGGAAACAGGCAGCAGTCTCACTTACACAAGAGCTTTTCATAAAAGTATTTGTATTTTGTGATGTAGTTACAGATATGAATGCAAATCAGTGACCTAGAGATATTATATTATACTGCATATAGACTGCTTTGTTTACAGTGACGTATACAAGATCTGTGTAAACAGACCACTTCAAAAGGAATGGAAAGAATTACATATTTATTAATGTACTTTTTATTATATTTTACAATTGCAAAGATTTTCTGAAATGCATCATAATTTTTAAACTACAAACACAAAAATGCTACACTGGAGTGCAAAACATTTAAAACATAAGCAAACACTTTCTGTACTGTGTGTAATTTGCAACAGCATTAAGATGACAAAAAAAAAAAAAACATTTAAACTAGACAATAATAATGGCAAGTACAGTTAAATGAACTCTGTAAATTGCTTTTTTAGCTAATCACAATTTTAAAAAGTTTTAGTTCAGTTCTATAAAAATAGCAATTATGTAAACTTTCACCTGAATTTAAACAATATTTAATTACAGGAAAAAGTAAAAGTATAGAAAAATAATGTTTAATCTTTTCTCTTGTTATTGCTGTAACCGAGTCCAGACAGCAGGGGGAGCTGTACTCCATCATATTACAAGCACGAAACATTATTACAACCAACCTCTGATAAATTGTAGTTTTGCATGATAAGTATAGTTGTTACATAAATACAAAACATCAGCTCAACTACAGTTGCACAGATTTCCTCCGAGAAAGGTTTAATAAGTTATTTTGGCAAAAATTGTATGCCCCTGTGACTTATCAAATTAATGTGTTTTGTCTAGGCTGAAATTTGCTTTCAATGTTTTAGTATTATCAATAAAATGACTAAAACCGCTTATACTGTATAGACAAACATCTAGCACTGTTCAACATAGTGCGTAGTTTAAGTAGGCTAGTATGTCATTTAAAGTCTGGTCAGCTGTTTGCGCGTGCGCGTATCCTGATTCTCAGTTCACCTGTGTAAAATTGAGATGCGTTTGAGCACACACACGTTCACTTTGGATTTTTCTCGTCTGCAGATAGGTGGCGATAAAGCTTTTAGGTCAGAGCTTTTGCCGCTTGGCCAAAGGAAGATCTTTTCAGATAAAGTTCAGTAAGAATCGTGTGTTGAAGATGAGCTCGCGCAGGTGGCAGGTAAACGAAATCGGACAGGTGAGTTTCTGCTTGCTCACTATAGGTTTGTGTACGTTGTGTAGAGGAGATAGTACTTTAAAACGTTAGCAGCAAGAACGTAACAACTTTATCTTATTGTTTTTCTGAAGGCTGCCAACTGAGAAAAGTGTTTGGAATGACAAATTCCTGTATTTTCTGTAATTGTCATTTGTGGCGCTGCCTGTGAAATCCAGGGAGTCTCCTAATCCAATTATAAAATTAGGAGCATCAAAATTTGATTTCACTCATTCGTTGTAGGCTACTTTACAAAATTCTAATTTGATATTAAAACTTTGACATGACCTTACTCGCCTAATATTAAAAATATCATAATATACACAGGGATTTTTTTACATTATTTGGGATGATTTTATGTAAAAAAAAAAAAAAAAAATCAGTCACAAACTAATGACTTCATTAATGACTTTATTAAATGAGCATTTTTTACGCAAAACCTGTTAAAGTAAAAAAAAATAAGATTATTCAAAAAATGCATTGTGGCTTGTTATTTTCTCAAAGTGACCTTATCTACTTTGTATTCTGCACTCATTTAAAGGTGCAGTGTGTCACATTTAAGAGGATCTTTTGACAGAAATGCAATATTATATACATAACTATATAATCGGTAGTGTATAAAGACCTTACAATATAAACCGTTATGTTTTTATTACCGTAGAATGAGCCGTTTATACCTACATACTCTGCAGGTCCCCTTACATGGAAGCCACCATTTTGTGCTGCCATGTTTTTACAGTAGCCCTAAATGGACAAACTGCTCTACAGAGCGTGTTTCAACACTACGTTGTCTCAGACGACAACTTGTTTGTCTTGTGGCGGCTAACCGTAGCTTTTCTATGTGTTTTGAAAGAAAGGGGTGAGCTGTGGATTGAAATTCATAATCTCACCACTAGATGCAGCTAAAATCTACACACAGCACCTTTAACACCTGACATATGACCAGGGCAGAGCCGGCGCCAGACCATAACTAACAGGGGGGCATTTGGCTTCCAACGGGGGGGCACGCAATAGCAACAATAACTTGCAAAAACAAGACATTAAACAACAAATACAGTGCAAGCACACACTCTTACAACTGGTACAGACTGTCAGCTCATTTCCTGTATAAAGTGCAAAGACCACAAACTATGCGCAAAACTATTGAACTTCGACCGCGACGTGAGCGCAAGCTGAGCTCTGCTGCGCTCGCGCTTTGCTCTACGCAACAAAAAACCGCCCTCGCGCGGCGCAAGCCATTGAAATGAATGGGTTTCATAGCGCAGCGCATAGCGCAGCCCACACCGCGTCCTGGCTTGAAAAAAGCCGCTTTACCATAATCACGTTGTAATGCTGTTAACGGTCTATAGACACACTTCACATTTAAGCTTACGTAATTTAAAACAACGCTAACTTACCTTTAAAATAGCTGAAGACGGGGTGTACGAACATAACTTCCTTAAAACAGTGTCCTGTAGATTTGTAAATTCCACCTCGACCTCTAATCTCTGAGTTTGAGCCAGTCTGTGTTTTCATGAAGTCAGATGAAGCAGGCGGTGCTGATTCGTTGTAAATGTTCTAATATCCATATTTCACACGATCCATAAAATGCCTCGAAAAAACACGTTGCTAGTATCAAGTCACAAATATGCTAAGACGGGTGAGACGCGGCAATACATCCAATCAGAGAAACTGGTCTATTTTAATTAAAGAAAACATATATCAACTATATTTTTCTCATTTGATTACATTACAAGTCATGAAACATTCAATGTTTAATTTATTTTAATTATTCTTGATATATTAAATTAATAAAAAACTTTGTAGGGGGGGCACAACAACCTGTTTGGGCGGGCACTGCCCGCGAATGCCCCCCCTTGACGCCGGGATTGATTTGAAAAATTATATTCATGTAGTAATGTTTTTAAAAGTGTACTTTGGGATAAATAAGCTTTTTTAACATCTGTCGGTTTTTGACTGGAACTTGTTTGCATGTTGCTGTGTTGTATTTAAATGTAGTTTTGTTTAAAGGCACAATCTGATTTAAACACTAGAGGTCGCAGTTTCAAATCAATACAAAACGAAGCTTAAATGGATAGTTTACCCAAAAATGAAAATTCTGTCATCACTCACTCCATGTTGCACAAGACCTGTATGAGTTTCTTTATTCTGTTGAAAACACAAGAAACATTTGAATAAATTATGGTAAGCACACAGCCATCATAATGTTTATTTATATAACATATATTTGAACATTGTTGTTCAACAAAACCATGTGTTTACATCATAAAAAGTGTAAAAACATTTTTGTTTGTTCTTGTGAACCTAAATGTCTCATCTTTTGGGTTTTGTGTCTTGTCACACCTCTAATAACAGATCTCATCATCAGGCTGTTAAATAATTTCCACTGTATTCATCTTAGTTTTCCCTCTATATGTGATTTAACCAAACAACAAACCTTTACTGTCTCCTTACCGCATCAAGATTCAAAGATTCTCATGTAAGACTGATGGAATCGACTAAACCTCTGTGGCTGTGTGGGGTTGAGGTTATTCTTTGTGGATGGTTATTTGGTTGTTTTATCCAGTTGGTAAATGCACAGGTGGGTGTAGCCTAGGCCTCTTACTGCACAGCTGGTTACTTACAGTCAAGAAAGAGGTTTTAGTCAAGAGTAACCACAGTTCCTCTTGCGGTGTGTTGCTATGGCAAGACTTCCCTTTGAAACAGGAAGTGACAAAGCCCTGAGATAAAGGCAGCTTAGCTGTGAGGAAAGCATTTTGAAAAGACGTCCTCAGCCTGGACGCAGCGACCCTGGCCGGATGTAGCCATGTCCAAGAAAATGAACAGTCTGATGCCAGGGGGGCATATGGTGAGTTTGGTTTGGACCTCTTGTTGGATCATTCTGAGCTGGGACTTCAGTGATTGGCTATTGATGCGTGTTGTTTTATGATTGTTTATGGTGTATTCGGAAATTCAGATGGGGATAACATTTTCTAATACAAAATAGATCAAATGCACTGTTCCTTGTACGAAAAGTTTAAAAGCCTTTATTCACAAATGGTTGCACAAAGACATTAAAAACAATTAAAAGGCTGTGCGCAATGCATTTCACATTCAGAGGACGGCTGATGGCTGAAATGTGTAAGTGTACAGTGAGTGAAGACTTAATTTTTTGTGACAGGTGAAGTGCCTTTGATCTATTATTGTATACTGTTAGATAAAATTGTCAAAATACTGTATGTACCCCAAGCTGTCACTGTGGCAGGACCTTTTAATAAATACCATTACGTAATTTGGTACCAATATGTACCTAAGGTACTTATATGAACTATTTAGGTGTAAAGCTGTATGTTTGAAAGTGTACAGCCTCAGTGACAGCTGGGTTACATATTTAGACCGTTTTTTTTTTTTCACAACGGAGTAGATTATTAAAACTTTATGAAGAGTACTTTCTGGGTTTTCTACACATCCATTTAGCAAGATGTTAGACTTTTAGAATTGAGACTTTACAGCTGTGAAACAGATAAATTCAGGCTTGTGTTGTTGGTTTGGATTTGTTATGAGAAACTAGATTGTGTTTCTGTCATTGGAGCACAGATGTTTTTGGGTTTGTTCATGGTGTTTTCATCTACTTGTGTACATGGCCGTAGCCAGGGTTTGAAAATTAGTGAGGTCCAGTGTGGTGTTAAGAGTTAAAAAATGCTATCTCAGGTGAATTTTTTTTTTTAAGTACACTTAGTAAATTTAAAATTTCCGCTCACTCATATTGTAGCTAATATATAATATACCAAATATACCAAAACTTGAACATCTTAATGTACACAGCTGTGCTTTTTTTTGAGACACTCTTTATTTCAGTACACCTACAAAATCAACTTAAGCATTATAGGTATTTAGTTTACTTTTTCAGTTGCACTGAATCAGTGGATCTCAAACTGGGGGCCGGGGCCACAAAATGGTGCAAGGGGCCCCCAGTTTTATGACATTTTATAAAATACATAAATTTATCATAAAATCTGTGTAATTAAACCAAAAAATAAGCCTACTATCCAACAACACTACTTTGTATAATAAAATTTTTTGTTTAATTAAAATGTTACATTTTCAAACTGTTTTTGTCGTAAATTTTCTTTGGGGGGCCGCGAAGGAATGCACCGTACACGAGGGGGCCGCACGCTGAAAAAGTTTGAGAACCACTGCACTGAAGTAGAACTATACTTTTATTTAGTACATTTGTAGTGCATAACTTTAAAACTTTACATAACTTATGTACTTGTTGGTATTTAAGTGTATAGTTTTAGTACATTCAAGTACCATTTTAAACTTTGGGTACACTGTCTGTCTGTCAAGAACTTGGTTTTGTGCTCTTATGGATGTTTCTAGGATGATTTTGTTAAAGGTTAACTCCTAAATTTTATAAAATAACATGTAACGTATTTGGCAGATTTCAACTAAAAACTAATTTTCTACATGTTTGTACCAATGTTATTTTCAATCATAATGATAACTGCTTTTGTCTTACCGAATGTATAGTATTCTGTCAGCAATAACCTGCCAGTGCTATTTGATGTGCCTTATTTGATAACTGTCAGTTTAGGTGCTGGTCACCCAGTGTTGCCAGAAATTAGTACGAAAAACAAACAAAAATAAGCCATAAAAAATTTCAAACCATGTTTTTTTAGCAAAAATCAGAGAAATCGCAAACACTGAGCTATACCTACACATCACTTTGTAAATTTCCCAAAGTGTTAAGTTAAATTAAATGCTAAAACATAGGGCTGTGATGATACATCGCGTTCCGCATTAAAAAGACATGCCTGAAATCGATTCTGAATCGCAAGGCTCCAATTCTGTGTTTCATGCAAAGCTTGTGTGTGTACTACGGCTCTGTGATCAGTAGGAAGTCCTTATAAATCTAAAATCACTCTGAGTTTGAGTAGTTTATAATGTGAATTTAAAAAAAGCAAAACTCGTCACTTTTTATTATCATGAAAATACCTGAAACAATCTGAAGAACAACGATATAAGTATCCCTTAGACATTTCCTGGAATAACGTTTGTAATGCTGCTACTTCTGTTGCACAAATGGCGTTTCTACACAAGAGCGCCCTCTTGCTTTTGTATGAGGCGCAATTTCAGCGTAATTCATTGAAAAAACGTGCATTTGCACGATTAATCGTCACAGCCCTACTAAAACACTACATCTAAAGAATATTTTAATAATGTGATCTGGCAACACAGTGAATTCTCCACCAGCGCTAACTCTATTCTATTCAATTAAATTTTATTTATATAGCGCTTTTCACAATTTGTTATTGTTTCAAAGCAGCTTTACAACAGCTTACAGCGAGAAAAACAATGTAAGTAGCAAAATACAGGGCTATGAATAAACTTTACAAGCGAGCTTATTAATAATGTATCGTATACAAGAAAACCCCCCTAGGAGAAAAACCTCCCATCTTTTTCCCATCAAAAAAACCTTGGTATATATCTATATTTGGGATGTAAACGAATAAGGAGATTAAATGGGTTCCGTCAGTGGTCGTTGGTCAGGCATCGGCTGGGCATCACATTGAAGGATGGCCAGTAGATCAGTGGTGTGTTGACCTCCACGGCAGCCGGAACTGGGTCTGTTTGCCTCAATGTTCGAGGACGAGACGGGGAGAGAGAGACAAAATCCTATTAGGGGCCGTTTGCATGTAATGCAAGTGTCACATAGTGTTGTGTGTTAATATATGCTCTGTTCCAGACAGTCTAGCTATTGCGGCATTAGTATATTACCCAGACGAGTTATGTGATTGCTTTGTTACATACAGGCTAACTACTTTGAGATAAGTACATTTACTATAGACAAATTAAGTGAACGCTTTGTTAAAGAAAAGTCTGAAGTTTAGATTTAAAGTGATCGGTATAGTCTTTTTACATTAAACTATTCAGTAAACTTAATTATATACGCAGATGCTAATGACTCGTTTTGAATAAGTAATCATTCAGAGAACTTACATTTTTATTTTAATATGAAAAATGAACAGATCTGGACCTCGGTGACCATATAGCTGGCTACGGCCATGCTCCTGTCCTGTAGCATTTCTTAACTAACAGTTTGCCTTGGGATATTGTCCTACAGCATAGCTTGTGCATGTATGTTTTGCTATAAATCTGTCCCTGAAGAAACCTCTTTTGAAGGGTATTTCCAATCAAAATGCAAATGAAATATAAATAAAGATATCATTATATTTTTTTAATGTAAAACATTTGAAACAATACACAAGTTTGATTTGAGATGCAATAGTGTGTCGTAACTACATGTAAGTACAGTATATGGCTTTATATCTACTGTCAAATTTGATGTAGGTAGACATAGAAATAACCTGAAATCTCCAGTGCTTGATGGTGAGGCACTGAGAAAATTATTATTTAGCAATCAGTTTTTCTTTGTGTTACCATGGCAATGTGAATTTCAATTACACACGTACTTGGCCGATGCTCGGGCCGCTAAACATCGGGTGAGCTAAGAGTGAACCTCACGGGTGATTGATATATTTTGTGTGTGCCATTTACCATGCCCGTGTCTCTTAATGAAGTTAAATGGCAAACACACCCATTTCCTGTGTGCGAGTCACTGAAGTGACTGTACAAAAAAGAAAAAGCAGTTGTTAAAATGTAATTTCCTGTGCTACATTTCCCCCTTTAATTTACAAGGATGATACTACAGGCCTCCACTGACTTCATGCCAGACTGATTCTGTTTGTTTGTTTGTTTGTTTGTTTGCTTTTACAGACCCAGGCGGTTTCTGATGGTGGTAAGTGTTGATTGCTTAAGACTTTGGTTTTTAGTATTCAGGCTTGTATTGTAGGGTGAGTGCACCCAACAACTCTTTAAAACTTGTCAGTTTTTCTCTTGGTTGAAAAGAGAATTGGTTGTTTAACTGAAGAATGTCCTTTTTGTTTTCTTGGTTACACACACAGTTATCTGTTGAATGTTTGGTTTGATTGTTGTCTGTGTGTTTCTATTGGTGTCTTTATCTCTGTTTCCTTACAGAGCTGAATTTGAAGCAGTGCAGAGGAAGCAGCTCCAGTTTGTCAGAGAGCTCGAGCCGGCCGAGTGGCCCTCAGGTGCCCGATGGCCCTGCCAGCAGGGTTGTCAGCTGGGCGGTGTGTTTTGAACGGCTGCTCGAAGACCACGTTGGTGTCCGTTACTTTACAGTAAGAGTCCGCATTCATTGCCAACCTCCTGTCGGATCATTCAGAGCTAGGACTTCAGTGATTGGCTATTGATGCGTGTTGTTTTATGATTGTTTATGGTGAATTCGGAAATTTGGATGGGAACTTTTTTTACTACAAAAATAGATCAAAGGCACACAAAGACATTATTCATTATATAAAGATAGAATTCATTGCCACAGTCTTGAGTACAAACATTTTTACGCGTCTCATATTCAGAAGGAAATGGCAAAGATTTCAATGAAGAGTTCAAATATAGGAAGACTGTTGTATGAAGTCTTATATCATAAATGCACATTTACATTGTATTGGTAATTTTTGTATATTGTTCAGCTCTGACACATTGAGGTTTCCCTTGTATGTTTCTTGCAGGAGTTTCTTAAATCTGAGGTTAGCGCTGAAAATATCCAGTTTTACCAAGCCTGTGAGAAGTTCAAGAAGATTCCATCTACCAAACTGGAGGAAGTATGCATGCAATTTTTTTTAAAGTTATGTTTTGGGCCATTTTTGCCTTTTTTTAGATAGACAGTATGATAGGAGATGACAGGAAAGTATACGGTGGAGAGAGGTACAAGATCGGAAAATGACCTCAAGCCGGGATTCGAACTCGGGTCTCAGAAAGTGCGTCTGCACCATATGTCCGAGCGCTGCCCACTACACAATCGGCTCCAACTGCATGATATTTTTTGTTGGATATGTTGGATTTGTGTGTAATTGCAATGATTTTGACTGTCCCTTTTGTTTCCAGTCCATTGAAGTTTTATACATGCATGTCATGTTAAATATTTGCAAACTTTTAGGGGATACTTGGATCCACATTCATTACACTTATAGCAGGACTTGTCATATGAAGATCAGAGTAGACACCATATTTTTTAAATAACCAAAACTCAACCAGTTGACATTAGGGCTGTGACGATAAATCGCGTATTCCATTAAAAAAATCATAAGAAATCGATTCCGAATTGCAAAGCTTCGATTCTTAGGTTCATGCGCATCTTGTGCATGTACTATGGCGTTTTGGTCAGTAAATAGTCCTTATCAATATAAAATCATGAGTCTGATTCGTTTATAACGTGCATTTAAAAAAAAAAAAAACATTTAAAATATTCTTTATTCTCATGAAAATACCTGAATCAATTTGAAGAACAGCGATATAAATATTCTTATAGACATTTCCTGGTATAGTGTTGTAATGGTACTTCTTCTGTGGCACAAATGGAGTTTCTGCACGAGAGCGCCCTCTGGCCTTTGGATGTGCCGGGATTTCACTGTAATTCTTTCATTGAGAGAACGCGCATTTGCACGATTAATCGTTACAGCCCTAGTTAACATTGTTTTCATCTCTGTTTGGCTTAATGTTGTGCAGGTTTGCTAATTGTAACCATAAAATCAAGGTCAAATAAAGTTACAAAAATGTTAAATTTCACCCATCAGCTAAAGAAAGAGGCACGCTCCATCTACAACACTTTTCTTTCTGAAAGCTCACCTAATGCGGTTAACATCGATGATACAGCCCAGATTGAGGAAAGTTCACTGGAGACGCCTACTCTTGACATGTTCGATAAAGCTCAGCAACAGGTACGTGCACACCTGCAGCATGCACTGTGTTGTTTTTTATCAGTACCTCAGCCTGTTAGACTTTGATGAGAGGTGATAAAGGATGAAATCTGAAATGGCAACAGTAAATCTGTAGATTATCAGATTGTACAAACACATTTTCTAGCGTAATTTCTATTGCGGTTGTCCAAAATTCCACTAGGAATGAGTGTTACGATTGTCTACCATGTGATAGACAACAGAGAAATAATAGTGTAAAGGGAAGTGAAACTGAAGTTAATAGAAATGTGTTATTTGCAATGTTAAGTCTTGAAATTGTTTACCTGTTATGTCTGAAGAATTTAAATACAGAAGAATTTTTTGTTTGGCTGCAGATCTTTAAGCTAATGAAAATGGACAGTTATGCAAGATTTGTCCGCTCGCAACTGTACCAGAGCTGCATGGTGGCCTGTGTGGAGGGTCGTCCATTACCCACCATCGGACCCCCAGAATCCAAGAGCAAAGTGTCCAAAAAGAGCTCAACGCCCCCCAGTAACAGGAAGGTATTTTTGTATTTTTTTTTAATTAAAGAAAAGCAGAAGGATATCTCCAGCATGTGAGCATTGTTGACTAACACAAACAGCATTTTTGCTGCCTTAACTAACTGGAGTTTTGTACAGGAAACAAGTGATTTTGTGGTTGTTTTGGTCAGTATACTCTTTAGTGATGTCCATGAATTGTACAGTAAAATTATGTGTGAACCGTTAAATGCAAGTGTCATTAAATTTAGATTAAACAAGATTGCATTTAACTTAAACCACAAATAGCAGCTATAATCTTTATAGTTGTCTAGTTCTCTTTCAAAAAAATTTTTTTACTTGATATTGCATCAGAAGCTGACACATTGGGGGATCTACCTGAATAATTGACTTGTGCTGGGTACACACCAAAAGATTTTTTACATCTTATAAGATTTTCAAAATTTGATAGACCACAAACATGAGGTTAAAAAATCCTAGATTTAACCGTTTTGCTCCTATTGTCTGTTGATATTGTCGTACGGTATGCAGGAAGAAATCTCAATAATAGTGTTTGAAATTATTTTAATAGAAAATTCAAGGCGAAAAGACAAGGGTTTGGGTGAAGTCGTGGAGACAGCGAGAACATGGTCCATCTCTGCTGTCCACATCAACTTCACTTTGTGCTGCGCCATGACTGCTTCAGTCTTCCATTTATATTGCTTTCTGATATTGTTTCATTTCACGTGATAATCTAAAGAGCGTGCACGCGTTTGTCCTCAGGGGTTCCCCACACGCATCAGGATTTATGATGACATGTCTAATATTAACGTTTCGTGATTGGGGCAGCTCCGACGTTCTTCCGATCAGGTTCGGAGACTCTTAACACACCTGACACCAAGAGAAAATCTGATAAGAATCAAGATAATTGGGACAAAGCTAGGGTTGTCGGAAGGGGGGGGGGGGGTCGACCCAAAATCAGCCCGATTATCTTTTGGTGTGTACCCAGCATTATTGAATTATGCAGTGCAAAAATTTTTGGTATCTGGTTCGTCTGCTGAAAAGTATGGGTGGAGCCTAGGACGAACACCTACCAGGCGTTACTTTCCCAATCATGAAGTGGAACACACCACACCTTGGTGTCCTAAGACCTCTGACCAGATCAAGATCATAAGTCGTTCAGTGCATTACTTTACTTGTGCTGAGCATATCGTACAGTATGTTCGAAGTGTGAATGCTGTGAACTGATATTGGTCTAACTTTATGAGGATGTCACACATCTGTGCGAACGTGATATTGTGTTGGTGAGTAATAAAATGTGAAGGCATAATTGTGTTCATTCTTGTGTGTGCTTGAAAACAGAGTGTCGAGTTAAAAGCGCTGTCGGCAGAGAGCAAAAGCAACAGGAAGAAGAGGTTAGAGAAGACCGGGTCATGGGGAGGTACGGTCTGACTCAACATAAGCGTCTCTATCTCTACTTTGTTCATAATGTCTTTGTGCGTGCATTTGCTTCAAGCAGATAAAGATCATATGCCAGTCTCAAAAGTGAAGATGCATGTATCATGTTAGTGGCTTCGGCAGGTGGTTGCATAAACTGCTTGGACTAGTTTCATACGTTAGTCATCTATTTTTTTCTTGAAGGGTGGTCATAAGTGTTAGACAGTTACATAATAGGTCAATTTGTCTAATTTGAAGCACTGAATACCTAATTAAACTAATTAAATTAATAAACGAATTGCTAGTTCGTCTAAACGGTCTTTAAGGGACAGTCCACTTTTTTTATATGCTCATTTTCCAGCTCCCCCGGGTCGGGCGCTAGCACTTTAAGCATAGCTTAGCACAATCCATTGAATCTTATAAGACCATTAGCATTGCGCTAAAAAAATAACCAAAGACTTTTGATATTTTTCCTTTTTAAAACTCGACTCTTCTGTAGTTACATCGTGTACGAAGACAGACGAAAAAAATTAAAAGTTGTGATTTTTTAGGCATATATGGCTAGGAACTATATTTTCATTCTGGCGTTATAATCAAGGACTTTGCTGCTGTAACATGGCGGCAGCAGGCGCAATGATATTACGCAGTGCCTGAAAATAGTCCCCTGCTATTGAAAGTAACCAAGGGGACTATTTTCGGGCAGTGCGTAATATCACTACGCCTGCTGCAGCCATGTTACAGCAGCAAAGTCCTTGATTATTACGCCATTTAGAGAGTATAGTTCCTAGCCATATCGGCTTAGAAAATTGCAACTTTTAATTTTCTGTCTTAGTACACAATGTAACTACAGAAGGGTCAAGTTTTAAATAGGAAAAATATCGAAACTCTTTGGTTATTTTTTTAGCGCAATGCTAATGGTCTAATTGGATTCAATGGATTGTGCTAAGCTATGCTAATAGTGCTAGCGCCAGACCCAGAGATCAGCTAAATGGATTCCAAAATGGTAAGAATCAAATGTTTAACTCTAGGGGAGCTGGAAAATGACCATATTTTCCAAAAATGTGTAGTGTCCCTTTAACTTCGCAGCTTTATGCAACCGACCAAAGGTTGCCCAGTGTTTTTTTGTCATCCCACTGTATGTTTAAAAAAAAAAAACAAATTTTCAAGCAACTAAAGCTTTTTAATCACTTTTGTTTTGTATAACGTGTTATGTAATTTCTCCGCAGATTCGTCATACCAGCATTCGTCTGTGTCACGTAAAGAGTCTCAGATCTCTGTTAAGTCTAACAGCAGCCTGGAGTTGGTCTTTGGAAATGGCAAAGCAGAGGTGTCTTTAAAAAGCATTTTCTTAAATCGCTACCGGTCTTATCTCTTATTGAAGCATGTTAAAGACATTTTTTGTATACCTTTAAGAATGGACGCTGCAGTGTGTCTATATCTGATCCAGAGGCTTTGAGTTCTGGTTCCCCTACGGCGGATAAGTACTGCTGTGTCTACCTGCCGGACGGTACCGCCAGCCTGGCTTCGGCCAAACCGGGTCTGACCCTTAGAGACATGGTGAGCGGCCTATGTGAGAAGAGAGGATTCCCTTTGAGTGATGTTCACCTTTATCTTCAAGGCAAAGATAAGGTTTGTTTCTCGTTTATCTACTGTAAGATAAAGCAACCCAGTAACTTTTCTGTGGTCATTATTGTAAGTGTAAAAGACAAAGTCTGAAAGACTTCGTGTGAAAGATCTGTATCACTGTAGTGCGGCTAATGTTTGCAAAACTTTCCCACAACTGCAAAACACCACAAAAACAGACATAAAAGCACGATTATATTTGTAGCAATAGCCAAAAATACATAAAAGTATCTTTTTTAATGCCAAAAATAATTATTGTAGGAAATCAAGATATTTTGTAAAACTCCTAACGTAAATGTATAAAAAATTTATTTAGCATTAGTATTATTGCTAAGGACCTTATTTGGACAACTTCAAAGGCGATTCCCTCAGAATCCAGATTTTCAAATAGTTGTATTTCAGCCAAATATTGGCTCATCCTAATAAACCACACATCAATGGAAAGCTTTCGGGTGATGTATAAAATTTGACTGATATTGTGGACTGGGGTCACACATTATACTTGACTTTTTTCCCTCTAAAGTGCACTTGTAAACTCAATGGGTCTCATTCATTAAGTATGCGTATGCACAAATTTGTGCGTGAGATGTGCGTATGAATGTTTTCACAATTAAATTGTGATTTAACAAAACTTTCATATAAATTTCTTCTAAATGTACGCAAAAATTCAAGAAAACCTAAAACAAATCATACGCAATAATCACGTATGCTATAATCAAATACTATGCTATAAGTTACATTTTTATAATATAATTTTATATGTTAACACACAAAATTGAAATTATTGTATTTTAAATTAAAAAATTTTCTGCATTATATATTATTATACATGATCTTTATTATTATTATTATTATTATTATTATTATATACATTATATTATACATTATTCTAGCCTATTATTTTTTCTACACACATAAAGAGGATGCACGTAATGACAAATCTTCACGCTTTCCTTCCTCACTTTTTAAATCTCTATATGAAAGCGTCTGCTTAATGCCTAAAGTAAACGTCATGTAAATGTAATGAAGTCCAAACGTCAATCACTTGATCTCCTGTCTGTTTTATTTTAGATACAGATGCGTGTCTCTATCATATTTATTAAATGGGATATTTGTTAACACATCCAATACTTTAATGTTACTCCCAAATAAAAAATGCAAAGCCAAACGTAACTTTACAGATAATAAATATGATCATGAATAGCCTTTATATAAAGCTGGTTTGGGCGTGTTTTATGCAAAATACCAACCTTGTGCACGCAGCCGCTTATGTAGAACACTGCAAATTTCCTAACATAAGAACAGATGTGCGTTTGCACGTGTTGTGAATTAGGTTGAAAGTTTTCGTGAGAAGTTCAAGTGTGCATATAAATACGAAAATGCACATAATTATTAGTGAAAGTTAGTGAGATTTTTTTGCAAAACAAAAGTAATACTACTATAAAGAGCAATGATGTAGTTTTCTGTGAACTTTTTTTTCATTGTCATTCTGTCTCTCATGTAAAAGTATATGTTAATAAGTTTATGGTTGTGTTGACACGACTTATGAATTTGAGGTCACACAGAAAAATGCTCAGGAAAAAAACTTTTTTTAATAGTCTCTTCATTTATTTTAAATTTAAGCAAGCAACGTAAACATGTCTTTGAAATCTGAAGTCTCTTAATCCAATCACGAGATTTGGAGCGTTAAAGTTTGATTTTGCAATGATACAATCTTTGACATGACCTTACTTGGTAAATATTAAAGATATGAAGGTTATGTTTCACAGAATGTCTCTGCTTAATATCATCCCACGTAATGTAGAAAAGTCATTTCCAAAAACTGACTTTAGCTGGGTTTTCACAGATTGGGTCACAAATGATTTTGATGCTTTTTAAGATTGATTTTAGTAGTTGTTAACTCCATTCAAACTGAATGGTGAGTATGTTGTGTTATTAGTCTAGGGTTTTTGCACTGTAGTAGTACTTTCTAAATAATACAGCGTATGTTTGGTTATGAACAGCCTCTTTCTCTAGATCAAGACAGTTCTTTGATTGCAGATCAACAGCTCTCTCTGGAACTCAAAGTTACTTTTGCGTAAGTAAAACACAAACACTGTACAGGTTATACTAGTGTGTACCTCTCATAGAGAGGCAATAAATATCACTAAATCAAATACTTGTAGAAACCCATCGACATTCAGATTTAAAGCGAAACATAATCATCCTGATTTCTGAAGTGATGGACAAATTTCTTTCTATTTGTGAGGACCTCATCAAATATTTGTGCATTCAGGTTGGAGATTGTGTTTTCTGGAAGGAGGTTTGGAATTGTCACGAAGTCGAGTAAGAATTTGACAGACGTGATTTCTGCCGTCCTGCAGAAACACCAGCTGCAGCTGCAGGATGTGCAGGTTACGCTGGTGTGTAAACTCAGTTCATCACTAATATCTGTCAATCTAACACACACAGGAAAACTGCACTGTATAAAATAGTCATGTGACAAACTGGCACATTAATAAATGGTGAATAAAACGTTGAAAATGAAAACGTGTGAAGGCCATCTGTGGTAATGCATTTCTATTTTGCCTTTCATTGCAGAGTGACTCAGGGGAACCTCTGAGCATGAGCACCAATGTTTACCGCCTGGCCAACAAAACTCTCTGTTTGGACCGCGTTAAAGGTGCGTCAGTATTGACTTTAATCATTCATTGAGATTTTAGTGATGTCAGTACACCAAAATACTTCACTAAATCCACTGAAATATTTCTGTTTTGCCTTTTTAATATTTTACAGTACAAATCATATCATCATAACAATTTCAGTGTAAGGTTTAATTAAAATGTTAAAGGGATAGTTCAGAATTCTCTCATCATTTACTCACTCTCATGTTGTAAGAAACCTGCATTTCTTTGACCTGATGAATACAGAGCAAGATATTTTGAGGAATGTTTGTAACTAAACGGATCATGAGCCCCATTCACATTCATAGTATTCTTTTCACTTCCATAGTAGGAAAAAAGAATACTATGGATGTGAATGGGGCTCATGATCGGTTTGGCTACAAACATTTCTTAAAATATCTTCCTTCGTGTTCATCAGACCAAAGAAATGTATGCAGGTTTGAGTGTGAGTAAATAATGACAGAATTTTACATTTTGGGTGAACTATACCTTTAATTTGAGAAGGTATTTGTTTAAATAATATTTGGTGCGGTATGTTTTGGTTCTGTTTGAAAGACCGCTTTTAGTAAAGTTGTTTGGACTCCACAAGTCTCAAATTATTTGAGTCTCAAATTATTTAAGTTCAGTATTTTATTTTCATATTTATATGATAAGTAGCCATGTAGTACTGTAAGGAGGCCAAAATTTTCCTTCATTGCATTACAAGAAGGGGTGGTCTTTGTGTTTTGGTACTGATGACTTTGTCAGGATCATGTAGTGCCCTCATTAAAGGGACATTCCACTTTTTTGAAAATAAGCTCATTTTCTAGCTCCCCTCGAGCTAAACATTTGATTTTTACCATTTTGGAATCCATTCAGCTGATCTCCGGGTCTGGCGCTACCACTTTTAGCATAGCTTAGCATAATCCATTGAATCTGATTAGACCATTAGCATTGCGCAAAAAAAGAGTTTGGATATTTTTTCTATTTATAACTTGACTCTTCTGTAGTGACATCGTGTACTAAAGCCGACAGAAAATTAAAAATTTCGATTTTCTAGTCAGATATGGTTAGGAACTATACTCTCATTCTGTCATAATAATCAATGACTTTGGTGATGTAACATGGCTGCAGCAGGCATAGTGATATTATACAGTGCCCGAAAATAGTCCCCTGTCATTGAAAGTAACCAAGGGGACTATTTTCGGGCAGTGTGTAATATCACTACGCCTGCTGCAGCCATGTTACATCAGCGAAGTCCTTGATTATTACGCCAGAATGAGAGTATAGTTCCTAGCCATATCTGCCTAGAAAATCACAGCTTTTAACTTTCTGTCCGTCTTACTACATGATGTAACTACAGAAGAGTCAAGTTTTAAATAGGAAAAATTTCGGAACTCTTTGGTTATTTTTAAGCGCGATGCTAATGGACTAATCAGATTCAATAGATTGTGCTAAGCTATGCTAAAAGTGCTAACACCAGACCTGGAGATCAGCTGAATGGATTCCAAAATGGTAAGAATCAAATGTTTAACTCTAGGGGAGCTGGAAAATGAGCATATTTTCAAAAAAAGTGGAATGTCCCTTTAATGTTACAGTAGTTATACAGGACAAAACAATCGACATGACAAAAACTGTACATTTGTATTGCCAAAGCATGTGCAGTTGAGCTGTGTACAAATAGTGCAAATAAAAGTAAAAGTAGTGCTAAATTAAAAGTGAAATTTATACAAATAAAATGCAATAGAAGAATAAGAACAAAAAGCTAAACACAAGGTTTAATAACAGAATAAGTAACTAATATACATTATCTACATACAGTATAATGGGAACATTAAGTAAGGTCTCTCTCTTGCTCTCGCTCACTTTCACTCTCTCTCTCTCTCTCTCTCTCTCTCTCTCTCGCTCTCGCTCTCTCTCTCTCTCTCGCTCTCGCTCGCTCTCTTGTCAGTATGTGTTTGTCTTGTTGTACTTGGTTGTCACAGTATTTTTTGCTCAACACAATGAAATTTCCATCTCAGGTTTCAGCACAGGCTTTTAAATACAATTTTAAAAGTAGTTGTTTCCCAGAAGCTTCTCGGATGCAGATGAGAGAAACCAGAGACATGTCATTACATCAAACCATAAAAATAGGATTATGGAGGAGGTGTTAACTGACATGAAATCAAGCTTCTCTCTTTTGATATGATCTCAGTTTCGCACCCATTCCTCATCGCTGTACTTGGTGTTTGTGTGTTTTAGCCGGTGTGGAGACTCAAGATGCCTCACCAATATCCAGAGTTAATTCCAAAACCAGACAAAACCAGGAAATGGATGGTAATCATTTCTCATGATGTAGATTTAAATACTATTTGCATGTGTTATAAAACACCCCCTTTACAAGAAAGTATGATGGTATTGCCCTAAAATATACAGTGCTTTTCTTTTGCACTTACAGTACTTAATGGTAATATTACTTTTTTTGACATGCAATTTGTTTTGGGCAATGTTGCCCCTTACATAGGCCAACCTACAGTACAGTTGTTACCCATTATGCATGGATGCACTGTGACATGCAAAAAAAATTCTCCATTGAACTCCCCTCTCAGGTCTTGTTGAGATGTTGAACCGTGCCCAATGCAGTCGGGTGGAGGACCAGCGCGGTTTACTCACGAGAGAGCAGCTCGAATTGCCACAGTTCTTGCAGCTGCCAGCAGGAAATGGAAAGCTGACTTCCTGTGACCAATCACAGGAGGAAAACTGTGTCCTTTGACCAAAGAACTTGCAGAATTCATTGTAAACTGAGATTTGAGGACTCTGTAAGCATATTATGAACAGACTGGAGTTATAAGATTACTGCACAGTGTGTATAAGACAGAGTATGTCTGTCCTTGTGCTTGTAAATTTCCTTACCTGAGAGTGTATGGTTGTCTGTGTACACAACACATGGATGCCTGATTGATAGCGCTTAAAAGTACTGCCCATTGTAAGATGCAAAATTATTGTCACTTATAAGAAAGTGTTTTTTTTAAATGTCAACTACATGTAGAGATTTACCTTCCAAAATGTATTTATTTTTATATCAGATTTTATTGTGTGCCATATCAAGTGTGCTTGTTGTATTTGGTATTGGATCTTGTTAGCTTGACTTTATATTGAATGTTCACCATGAGTTGATTAAAAAATATGCGTGTGGTGGTGTGGGACATTGCACTGTGTGGTGTGTCCGTTTATCTCTTAACACTTTGTTTGGCAACACAGTCTGATATAAAATGAAGCAAGCTATTATCCACTGAATTGTCCCAAAACTCAGCTGACCGTCCCATCTTTCCAAAGTCTTTGAATTCAAACTTTGCATGATACACATTGACACAACAACATGAGAGAAAGCTTGTATGGGGAAGCATCTGTGTTTTAACCCCTTATTCATGATATTGTATGACTTATGATAATGTGTTAAACAGCACATGCAATTGATGTTGTCCTTTTTAAAGCTTGATGCTGCATCTTTGTTAACTTTCATTGTTTAAAAAGAGAAAGATGTGAGTATTGGGCTACTTTAGTGACCCATGGAGGAAAGGCGAGCTTACAGGTTTGTAATGGCATGTGGGCAACTCTCTCCCCATGAAGCTACTCAAGTGTGTGTCATTTTTTCTGTGATGATATTGCTTCGTCTTTGTGGGTGAGTGGAAAAACAGTATTGCTTTCGACAGCAATGCCTATGGCAAATATGACTCTTCGTTCATGCAATAAATATCACCATCCTTCAATATGCATGTTCATATATCTTGGCCATTTCTTCCAGCTGATTTTCTCCATAGTTTTTAGATGCAGAATATATCTTTGTATCACACAAACCTGCACTCAATATTCCAGTCATGAATGCGTGCGTGTGTCTGTCTGCTTGTCTGTAAAATTATGAATGGGCTGTGAGAGCAGTTAGATTTGTGTGTGTGTGTGTGTGTGTGTGTGTGTGTGTGTGTGTGTGTGTGTGTGTGTGTGTGTGTGTGTGTGTGTGTGTGTGTGTGTTTTGTGTAAGGGGGAGAGAGAGGGGGATGTAGAAAGGCTGTCTATCGTGAAACGAAAAGCATCTCTCTCTGGCTGCACCCTTTCCTTTCACTGACTGTGAACAACCGGGGTAAGCGTCTTCATTCTCTCCATCTTTTAATCATTTCTGCATTATGTATTTATGACATTTTTGATGGCAAATTTGAATCTGCAATTTAATGTATTTGGATATGATTTTATATTTTACCTGTGTATATATCATCTGTGGTTGGTGTATACCTGTATGTATGCTACAGTATACTGTAGCTTTCCAGACTCATTGAATTGGGAAAAGACTTGAATTCTGTTAAGTATTTTAAGGTAATGTATGGTCTGCTTCTGATGTCATATTTAGAAAGTAAATACTCTCTTTTTAGCTCTCTTGTCTGTATGTTTTACCTCTCACAGTGTCTGGGCAATTTCAAGCAATAAGTGTGTTATTAAATATGTGCTGCAGGTCTGACTCACTGGCCAGGGCAGAAAATAGCATCACAGTGCAAGAATATGATTGACATGACTGGAAGTAATATTAGAACGTGTGTGCGTTTTGTCTTAAAAATTAAAAGCTGGTGACTTAATGTCCTTGTATGTTCATGCGTTAAACTTATATGTTGATCAGATCTGATTTGTCAATTTTGGGATTGTATGTATCATTAGGTAAACAGATTCTGTTTTTAAAGTTAATAGTCTCTTACTCTTCACACAGAGCTGATAAACCAACATTTGAATTTTACTATTTACATTTATGCATTTGGAATTTTTTCCAAAGCAACTTATGTGACAGTACATTACAAGATGTATGTTTGATCATTTATGTGTCTTCCCTGGGATCGAACCCACTAAGCTATAAGAACACTTTTTCTAATGCACACATGGTTATTGATTTTTTATAACTAAGATTTTCATTGTTTGTTTGGCAATCAAAATGATCTCTGGCTGTGCAGCTGGTAGAACAGCGGTTCTCAAATTTTTTCAGCGTGCGGGCCCCCTTGTGCATTCCTTCACGCCCCACAAAGAAAATTTATGACAAAAACAATTGTAAAACTTAACATTTTAATTAAACAGAACTTTAAATTATAAAAGTAGTGATTTTGGTTAGTAGCCTTTTTTTTTTAAGTTTAATTATACAGAATTCATGATAAATCAATGTATTTTATAAAACCAGGGACCCCCGGCACAATCTTACAACCCCCAGTTTGAGAAGCACTGTATTAGAAAGTGGGTGAAAAGCCCACAGACTTGTACTGAATACAATCTGTACTGAACAGAATTTTATGGAAATTCTGACTGGGCCACCCAGAACATCTTTATAACTAAAAATGCTGAAAACAACAAATTGACTTTAAGCAACAGCTTAGTAACACCCTATAAACCACTATTACATCTTAGTAAAACCCTATCAACCATTATTACACCTTAGTAACACCCTATCAACCATTACTACATCTTAGTAACACCCTATCAACCATTATTACACCTTAGTAACACCCTATCAACCACTATTACATCTTAGTAACACCCTAGCAACCACTATTACACCTTGGTAACACCCTAGCAGCCACTATTACACTTTAACACCCTATCAACCACTATTACACCTTAGTTACACCCCATCAACCACTATTACACATTAACACCCTATCAACCACTATTACACTTAAGTAACACCCCATCAACCATTATTACACCTTAGTAACACCCTATCAACCATTACTACATCTTAGTAACACCCTATCAACCATTATTACACCTTAGTAACACCCTATCAACCACTATTACATCTTAGTAACACCCTAGCAACCACTATTACACCTTAGTAACACCCTATCAACCATTACTACATCTTAGTTACACCCTATCAACCATTATTACACCTTAGTAACACCCTATCAACCATTACTACATCTTAGTAACACCCTATCAACCATTATTACACCTTAGTAACACCCTATCAACCATTACTACATCTTAGTAACACCCTATCAACCATTACTACATCTTAGTAACACCCTATCAACCACTATTACATCTTAGTAACACCCTAGCAACCACTATTACACCTTGGTAACACCCTAGCAGCCACTATTACACTTTAACACCCTATCAACCACTATTACACCTTAGTTACACCCCATCAACCACTATTACACATTAACACCCTATCAACCACTATTACACTTAAGTAACACCCCATCAACCATTATTACATCTTAGTAACACCCTAGCAAGAACTATTACACTTTAGTAACACCCTATCAACCACTATTACACTTTAGTAACACCCTATCAACCACTATTACACTTTAGTAACACCCTAGCTACCAGTATTACGTCTTAGGAACACCCTATCAACCACTATTACACTTTAGTAACACTCTAGCAACCACTATTACACTTTAGTAACACCCTAGCAACCACTATTACACCTTAGTAACACCCTAGCAGCCACTATTACACTTTAACACCCTATCAACCACTATTACACCTTAGTTACACCCTATCTACCACTATTACACTTTAACACCCTATCAACCACTATTACACTTTAGTAACACCCTAGCAACCACTATTACACTTTAGTAACACCCTAGCAACCACTATTACACCTTAGTAACACCCTAGCAGCCACTATTACACTTTAACACCCTATCGACCAGTATTACATCTTAGTTACACCCTATCAACCACTATTACACTTTAACACCCTATCAACCACTATTACACTTTAGTAACACCCTATCGACCAGTATTACATCTTAGTTACACCCTATCAACCACTATTACACTTTAACACCCTATCGACCAGTATTACATCTTAGTTACACCCTATCAACCACTATTACACTTTAACACCCTATCAACCACTATTACACTTTAGTAACACCCTATCGACCAGTATTACATCTTAGTTACACCCTATCAACCACTATTACACTTTAACACCCTATCAACCACTATTACACTTTAACACCCTATCAACCACTATTACACTTTAGTAACACCCTATCGACCAGTATTACATCTTAGTTACACCCTATCAACCACTATTACACTTTAACACCCTATCAACCACTATTACACTTTAACACCCTATCAACCACCATTACACTTTAGTAACACCCTATTAACCACTATTACACTTTAACACCCTATCAACCACTATTACACTTTAGTAACACCCTAGCAACCACTATTACACTTAAGTAACACCCTAGCAACCACTATTACACCTTAGTAACACCCTAGCAGCCACTATTACACTTTAACACCCTATCGACCAGTATTACATCTTAGTTACACCCTATCAACCACTATTACACTTTAACACCCTATCAACCACTATTACACTTTAACACCCTATCAACCAGTATTACATCTTAGTAACACCCTAGCATCCACCATTACACTTTAGTAACACCCTATTAACCACTATTACACTTTAACACCCTATTAACCACTATTACACTTTAACACCCTATCAACCACTATTACACTTTAGTAACACCCCCTCAACCATTATTACATCTTAGTAACACCCTAGCAAGAACTATTACACTTTAGTAACACCCTATTAACCACTATTACACCTTAGTTACACCCTATCAACCCCTTTTACACTTTAGTAACACCCTATTAACCACTTTCATCTTAGTAACACCCTATCAACCACTATTACACTTTAGTAACACCCTATCAACCACTGTTACACTTTAGTAACACCCTATCAACCACTGTTACACCTTAGTTACACCATATCAACCCCTATTACACTTTAGTAACACCCTATCAGCCAGTATTACATCTTAGTAACACCCTAGCAACCACTATTACACTTAAGTAACTCCCCATGAACCATTATTACATCTTAGTAACACCCTAGCAAGAACTATTACACTTTAGTAACACCCTATCAACCACTGTTACACCTTAGTTACACCCTATCAACCCCTATTACACTTTAGTAACACCCTATCAACCAGTATTACATCTTAGTAACACCCTATCAACCACTGTTACACCTTATAAACGGTGTTCAAAAAAAGTAAAACATTTAATAAAACATTACTTTAGATTGATTTGTTTTATTAAAAGTAAGAGAGATTACATATAATAAACACATAAAAGTAGTTGCATTGTTTTTGATCACCGATAGCCAATTATTCAGATGATTTTGGCCGATACCAATAGTTTGCTGGTTATATTAATTATCATTAACTAAATTCTGAAGATAAAATTTTCTGAAGGTTATTCATTCATATGACCATTAATATTGAACATTAATCTCGTGATGTTTCTTTACATTTTCTATACACAAAGCACAAATTAATTTCTTCTGATTGACAGGATATATCGGTCATGACTATAGGCCGTTTTTAAACTATTGGCCCAATAGTGTGATACTGTATTTTATCATCCAATACAGATTTTTGTTCGATTTATCTGCATATTTAGTTAAAAGCGATCAGAATTTAGTCTTGTATCCTAAAATTAGAATTGGTAGTATTTTGTATTTGCCTTGAATGTCTGTGTGTTTACTGTATATGCCAGGTGTTTCCAACCCTGCTCCTGGTGAGCTGCCGTCCTGCAGACTTCAGTTTCAACCCAGCTCCAACACACCTGTCTGTAATTATCAAGCAACCCTGAACACTTTGCTTAGCTGCTTCAGCTGTGTTTGATTGAGGTTTGAGCTCAAATCTGGGATTGGAGACACCTGCCTATATTGTTGTACAGTATATGTACATTCAGATAAGTGGCCAATGCTGCATGAATTATATGGTCTCTTCTCAGCAGGGCGGACCTGCAGCTCGGCTGTTTGCTTCAGAAACGTCATCTTAAGTGGTGTTGACTCAGTGGCATGGATAAATCGTTTAGAAGTGTCTTTCCCTCATTTTAGCCCCCAGAGCTTTCAAATGTTACACTAGTTTAACGTTTCGAACTCTGGTCTTTTCACTTGTCTGCAATTATGAAACAGAATGTATAGCCAAAATATAGTTTTCAAATGCCATGCAGTATAAAATAATGCAATAGAATGAACATTCACAAAAAAATCGACCCGCAAAATAAGTTCATCCTTTTAGAGCATAAGATCCACTTTAAAAATTGCCATACAGATCCATTAACAAAGATTTTGTGCAAGTGCTTCAATAAAATGGATGCATGATCTTGGTTCATGACTCAGTTTACTTTTAAAGTGCTTTACTGTAGTTTTGTAAGAACCAGGTCTGTTTAACAGGTAATAAGTAATAAGCATCAATAAGCTAATTTGTGTGTATTGTAAATAAAATGTACATAGCTTAAGATTTTGTTGTCTAGTTGACTGAACCCTGGGTTATCTTCGTTTTAAACCCTGCTTTCACACTTGCAATTAAGAAGCAGGGTTATCCCTGAAATTAACCCAGGGTTATTAAACCCTGCTCAGAAGCAGGTGTCAACTGCATGCAGTATGAAACGAAGCAGGGTTAGAATGTTATTAAACACAGCTGAAGCAGCTATTTAAGAGGGCTGAAACAGATAAACCAGGATTCCGTTAACCCAGGGTTTAGAATAACCCGGAGTAAACTATTTCCAGTGTAAAAAACATTTTGAGTTATATGTGTTATTAGCGCACTGAATTTCTGAAGCAACTAGTTGCATGAGACAAGTGCAGATAAACTCCCATAAACAGTTTAAATGTGTTTGAATAAGATTAAACTTTCACAAGAAAACATTTCTGTTTGTTAATGTCTAAGTTTTTTAACCTGCTTTTAAGATATTATTTTAGCTGTTAAGATTTCTATTAGTTTTTTTACGTATAACAACATTTAGAAAATCTCCTGTTTTAAAATCTAAAATCTTGCATGTAATTCAAAAGACACGTGAGGGAGACACTCATCGGTTGTGGCTAGAAGGGACACTGCTTCGGCCAGATCTCGTGAAATCTCTTTCACTGTATTATAGTGTTGTATGTATACCGTGTGTTATAGTGACCTCTAGTGATACAGTAGGACAGTACAGGCCTGAGCTGAATCTGGTGCCCACGATAACTGCTGCTCTTTGTATTCTGTCTGACTTCATCAAGTTCCTCTCTTTCTGTTTAAGCTTTCTCTTGTCGTCTCTGGTGTCTGAGCAAACAATTAAATCATGGATCAGAAGGCAAGTATAGAATTTGCTAAGCTTGCAGAAAAATAATTTTGCTGATGTTGTAATTTTACTGTGCTGAATTGAGTGTGGTTTGTGCAGTCCACTTCACCACAGAGACAGGCCGTGAAGTGCAGGTCAAAGTCCACAGATGAAGTCCAGCAAGCTAAAAAGGTTTGAGATTTCACTACAGTAACACCAACAAATAAATGAATAACACATTATTCCTCTCTGTTTCAATATGTATGCACACGCCTTCATTTTAAATAAATTCACTTGGGAAGTTTAGTATGTTGTAATTTGGCTTATGCAATTTTTTTTCCAACTACGTGTATTTGCTGACTGTCTCAGGCCTTCCACGTACCCCAGAAATCACTGCCTGGTGGGTCAGATCTGGAGAAAGTTAAGGCAAGTGCCTTCAAAACTGTTTGTTTGTGTGGCTTATCAAAAATTATATATAACTTGCACTACTGGTCAAAAAATTGAAATCACTTGACTTTAAATTGATCTTGAAATCCTTTAATGCATGTTTAAACGCTTAGTCTAAATAGTTAGACCAATGGTCTCCAACACAGTGCCCGTGGACAACAGGTTTCCAGAGTTTGAGAGTTGCCCACCAAAGCACATTGTATTTTTAAATGTATTTATTTATTATATTCTTTTTTATATGTTATCAGGGTGATTCTCGCAAAAAAAGACTTATGAGGTGTCATAAAACATTTTGGTAAAAAAGTAAATGCAAAGTAAGAGTATCAAAATAAGAAGCATACAGTTACAAACATCTCTTCATGTACTATTTTGCACATGATTTCAAATGACATCATACAAACCAATTTTGTTGTTTTTTCCACATTTAATAGGAAAATTTCCATTACCGCAACGTGTCCATGGCTGGATTTGGGTTCTTTGACATGGAAATATTTATAATTTAAAAATCTAAAAAATAAAAAGCTTCAGCATGTTATACTATAAACATTTACAGTAAAGAAACATGTGGTATTTGGTTATCATTGGTAAATGTAGAGACAATAATAAGAAATATAAATGTGTCCAAAATCAATTTTCTCATCCCCGTAACAATTTTTAATCATTGTTTAAGCCCTCAAGGAACTAACAGTTAAAAAAAAAATAGTTGGAAGGAAAATAATTGACTGACACACTCAAGATGGCTACCAGGTAAGCAGTTCTTATTTTTTCTTTCCAGATAAAAGTTGAAATTTTGTTTGTCATAGTACCTAGACAACTTTTTAGTGCTCATTACCAAAACATAAGTTTAAATGCATATATTTAAAGTAATTTTTGATAATGATAATCTAAAAAAAGTAAATAATTCTATAGGACATATTTTTTAATCCTCTAAAAATAATGGATATAGTAAGTTCATACCTTAAGTCTGGATTTCGTGAGAATCACCTATCAAGAAGTAAAACAAAAAAGGTTGGAGACCATATCCAAAAAGTAGCCATCCATATTGTTTTATCCATTGTGGTAGGCCTTCCTCACAAAAAGGTTGTGGAGATCCCTCAGTTAGACTGACTTGCATGGGCGAGGCTAGCCCCTTTTTAGGGGTGCTTCAGCACCCCTAAAAAGAAGCTCAGCACCCCTAAAACTTGGAGCAAGAAATGTATTTATTCTAAAATGTTTGTTCGTCTTTGACAAGGTTAAATAATGTCCAAAACATACTCCGTAGTTTGTGGTTTAAAATGTATATGTTAAGGTAGAAAATGAAAACCTACCCGCTTAGCAAATGGTGTCATCCTCTTCTTTTACTTCTCTGTACCTGCATCGCTTAGCCCGAGCGCGAAACACACGCAGAGTGAGAATCAGTTAGTGTTGTGATGCAACTTTTTTGTTCAAATCTTACAAAATGTTTACGTTATGTTTATAATGAGCGAATACATCACGAATCAATCTTTCAAGCCGTGTTTTTGTCTTATACTGAATCACCATGGTACACGTATAATAAGTGTTTATTTTCGGATTATTTTAGTCCGGCGGGTACCCGCGCGCTGCGGAGTAGTACAGTACCTGGGTGACTCGTCCATAGCATAGACTTAAACGGAGAGAAGTAGCGCCGGTTACAATGTTCTTCCGTAACTTACGCATGCAGTTTTGTGCGTCTCAGTGTGTAGTCGCATACGTGTGTCTTCGTTGTTAAAGTTTATTGTATGATTTATCGTTAATTTGAGACTTATTTTAACAATCGGGAGTCATGTAAACATGACGTCACGTGCGTCTTTTCTGGTCAGTCGTCATGAAAACATGGCGTTTGGAACAGAGTGAAAACAAACTACATATTACTGTATACCACCAGTACCGGTAAGTTATGTGTCAAATCACTAACTGTCTGACTATCAAAATAGACAATAAATATTTTTTTAGTTTGTCACATGTAGATTAATATGAAGGGGATAACGTTTTTAACACTTAGTGCAGGAGTCACAAGTGTTTTGCTTTAGACATATAGTAAAGGTAATGGTTCAATTAAAGGACTGTTAAAAGAGAAGCTGCAAATTAACAAACTATTAATAAACCTACCATATGTTGTAGGCATAAAAGTTATAAATTAGGAGATTTGTCATTTTGACAAAGGCTTAAAACGACACACTGTATATCCACATAAAACCATACCCACACTGCTGGTGTAGCCCACCTTTTGTCCTGATACTTTAATATGGCATTAATGGCAAAAAGTGCTAGCTCGCCACTAATTAGAAATAAAAAGGTTGGCAAAAAAATGCATCTCAAAACTCATCAGATTGATGCTTTAAAATATGTAATTTTAAAAAAAGTTCTAAGGGGGAGCATGCTCCCAGACCCTAGAGGGGTAATTTTCTCCTCATCTTTTTCACCCCTGACCCTTTTTCATGCCTGAAAGGTCTCCAAAAAATCTGGATTTTGGAGTTCGTTGAACCAATTTTAAAATGATACAATAAACATATTATTGGTTTCTGTAGGAAAAAATAGTGGATGGTGGCAGTGAAGCTCATTGGGTGCTCGGCACCCCTAAAGCTCTAACCCTAGAATCGCCTCTGCTGACTTGTCTGTGGTTTACCGTAACTCGCTCAATGTTGAAATGGCGTTAAGAAATAAATAAGCAAACAAAATGGTTTTCATTAATGACTGTGTGCCATTGTTTCTGTGTGCACTAGGAGGGACCAGAGGAGAATGTGACTCCAGCATCTTCTACAGAGGAACTGAAGTGATGTTGCCTATATCTCTGTTCAACACACCCCCACATAAATATTTCATCAGAATACATATGTTTAGTATAGTACCTTAAAGGACAAGTTCGGTATTTTAGACTTAAAGCCCTGTTTTCAGATTGTTTATGGTCAAATAGAATGGTTTTGACTGAAATTTCGACATTTTCGGCTGCCCTGAGAATTTTCGCTTGTTTGTGTTTCAGCTCAGACCTCTACAATGGCTTTATAGGTGCACTGGAACAATCCTTCCTAAAATGCATTAAACTTTCGTTTACAAAGACGAGAAACTCACCGAGTGGTCAGGGGTGTTCACTGATATGCTCACACAAAAATCGCTGCAAAAGATGCTTTCCAACAGCTGTTTTAGCATTCGTTGTTAACTTGTGGACCTATTTCCCCAAACGCCTCACACCCGTACATTCTTCTACTTAGAGTTTGAATAATAAACACTCCAGCCCAGGAGGTGGCGCTAATCCGCCTTTGCCAATTGCAAGAATAGAAACAAAGTTCCCGGCGCGGAGTAATACCGTACCTCACAGGACGTCTAATACAGTCAATGGAGTTGGTAAAAACTACGATAAAACCTGTTGGAATGCGTCTTTTTGGATTTTTGTGTGAGCATACCAGTGAACACCCCTGACCACTCGGTGAGTTTCACGTCTTTGTAAATGAAAGTTTAATGCATTTTAGGAAGGATTTTTCCAGTGCACCTATAAAGCCATTGTAGAGGTCTGAGCTGAAACACAAACAAGCGAAAATTCTCAGGGCAGCCGAAAATGTCGAAATTTCAGTCAAAACCATTCTATTTGACCATAAACAATCTGAAAACAGGGCTTTAAGTCTAAAATACCGAACTTGTCCTTTAACAGTATAACATCATGCTTGTGTGGTAGAGAACAACCCATAATCCTTTTCTCTCCCGCTGTGAGTGTGCTAGCTGCAAATGTAGGTTAGTGCTATAAGAGGAGTCTATCTGCTGAATTACTGTACATGACATTCTGTCTCTATAAACATTCTGCTTTCACTATAAACGTGTGTTTGATTTTTGCCGTGTTTATAGGTTTTATAAGCATGACAATTTTTAGTTTTGGGTGAACTATCTGTTATATGCTTAAATCATTAGATGGATAGGTAGTGCAGCAGGTTTGACAGACTGTTCTTCCAATAATATATCCCTTATGCTGGATTTTTGCTGGTGGTAATTACAGCATATATTCCTATTTTTCCTTATTAACTCACTGCTTTTGCGTGAACCAGGTTTCTGTACACCAGACAGTCTGTGTTGTGTTACTCTATAATAATGGAAAAATACAGTTGTGAACAATCACTTTAAAACACACAGGCTAAATAAGGTCACTGTGCAACATAGCTATAGTTTGATTAAAATTTGACTGTAAATAGAGGTGAACAGGTACATTCACTGCTGACAACGCATACATTCAACAATAATTAACACTTGAGCTCATCAAACATACACAATATATCTGGGTATGTGCCAACTGACCAATGCTTCCTGATCTTATACCACACTACTGTAGCTCAATGGCCATACTGAAGGTGACCCAATGTGTGAAAAGGCATTTTTTGTGATTTACTGTTGTCTATATAAAATTATCCTAAATAATGCAAAGAACATTCCATAAAAATATAACCTTGATATATTTTTTAATATCAACTAAGGTCACGTCAAAGATTAAAATCAAATCCTCCAAATCACATAGACTATGAGGATTTCACAGACATTTGGCTCTGATTCAGAAAACAACCCCGTGGGGTCTGTTTGAAAGTATTTGTGGGGTTTGGTAAAGCAAAAATCACTTTGCTTATACCTATTGTACATTTGTGCTATAGATGTTAATGATCCTCAAATCACGTGGTTTGCCGAAATGTGCTGTTGAGTTTTCACCTGGCAGGTGATCAAATGGAGGGGAAATCCTATCATCAGGGAATGGGTAACCAAACTCCTTGATCTTTTTACACAATCCTGCATACCTTTATTAACTGGTAAAAGTGTTTTTTTTTTTTAAATACAGGTTAGAGGTAAACTTTGCAGGGTTGGTCACACCTCTAGAGGTTTGGGGTGTTTTAACTTTGGCTATAGACAACAACCCACACATACATAGAGAGCACAGCCCTGCCACCACAGCTTTTGTTATTTTTGCATAGGCAAGCATTTTTATCTTGTAAACAGGGTAATTTTCCTGTCAATTAATTATGGAAATTTTTGTTTCAAGAGAGTTATGATGTGAGCTTGCAGAATCTTAAAAGTTCACCTCATTTGTACACTGTCACATTGTAAACTTACTGTTAAAAAATAAGGTGCCGGAAAAAAACAGTCCATATCCCTAAAAAGTTTTAAGCCTGACAAAGAATGGGGTGGTTTCCTAGACAGGGCTTATCCTAGTCCGAGACTAAAATGCATATTTGAGCTGTCTTCATTTAAAAACATCTTGCACAGACACATCTTAACATATATCAGTGACATTATTTTGCCCCAAGATGCACACAAGTATTGTTTATTTGTGTGGTATGTTTGTAAAAACTACTTCAATGTCCTATAACTAAGGCCTAGTCCTGGATTAATCTAAACCCTGTCCGGGAAACTGCCCCTATAAGATGCTTTATTTTTAAGAGTGTACTTTAAATCAGGGGTCCCAAGGGTTCCCCAAAAGATTTCAAGGGGTCGTAAAAGTAAAAAAAAAGTAAAATTGTGAAAGTCTACTGTGCCAATTATTTAGGTTTGTAAATAATTGGCTGTCTTTATAATATCACAATTACTATTTATCTAACTGTTAAATTTTTTTTTTTAAGGAAAAAATATATTTTTCTTACGAAAGGGGTCCCTCTTCTTTATAGGTTAATTATATATGGAGATCCCTGCCATCATAAAGTTTGAAACCCCTGCTTTAGACTGTAATTTAAAGCTTTATAAAGGTAAATGTCACATTTCAAATTTTTTCCACAAGGTGTCATGTTTTGCAGTAAAAGGGGAAATACTGTTACTGTTTAATACTTAAAATCATATCAGATTAAAATTGTTTTGATTTTGATGTGATTTCGATCTACATCAGCATCAGTTTATGCGCATCACTGATTCTGTGTTTGGTTCTGTAATCTTGTCAGTGATCTCTGAACTTTGATGGGCTGTAAGTTAATGAGTTAGTGAAGATGTGAGTTTCCCCATATAAACCTCTTTTAAATTGAGCCTGTCTGTTTCAAAATCTTGTCAAAACCTGATACGGACAGAAACAGAACAGAGGTAAGATCCTTTTTCATGACCTTTAAATTAATAATCCCATGTTACCTTTTGTCTTTCATTCAGGCAAATTAACTCTTCCTGAATGTAATTCTAATAAGATGCAATTGCATGACATTACACAAGATGTTTTTTTTTTTTTAAAGAGATGGCACATCACATATTTGCAAGTGAAACTTGTCATGACTCATAAGCATAATTGAACATGACTTGCCAGGTTTAAAATAAGACAAAAATCAAATGTAGGTGAACTTGTAAACTAAACTACAAAAAATCATTTAGAAAAGTGATGCTGGTTCTGAGAAAAGATCAGGCATTTGTTTCCAGATTCCATTTGGTTTGATATTATATTGAAAGCATGCACTGCCATCCGTGTTAACACTGGTTGAAGTTTATCTAACTGCATGTGTTGTGCATGCATTGTTGGTTTGAGTTTATGCCGTGTCGTGGCAGATGTGCATTCACACTGCTCTCCATAAAATCATTGGGCTCCCAGGGACACAGTGGAGAGACCGGTCGGGTGCTTAGAATGGTAATGTTGCATGCAGATGCATTGTACAAAAACACAGACTCTTAACTGCTGAACTGATTCAGTAAAGGCATCAGATGATTCTCAATAATGTTTCACGTATAGTACTTTCTGCATAAACTCAATGTTTAGCCTTTAGTTTAACTCAAACATTATTTTTAGTGCAGAGATGTTCAGTTAATTGTTACTGACTCAACATGTAAATCCAGGATAGTATTTAACATCCAGAAGATTACACGCTTCGTCTTACGTTTATCCCGAAGCAAAGCATCTGGGTATGTAAATACTGTCATCTCTGATCTGTGTGATGGGTTGTTTGCTGTATATTCAAATTTTGAACTCTCAAGTTTAATCAAGAAAAAACACCAAAGGGAGTTGGGGAAGATGAAGAGCAAAAACAGGCAATTTAACACAAAATTGTTACTGTAGATACATCTTTCATTTCCCGATTTTTCAGTAGCTTTCATTGTATTGAACTGCATTTAGTAATGGGATCAATGTCTTAATCTTACAGACTGATTATAGGAAATTTACTTGTTTGTCTGTGGACAAGCATTAAAACGTACTATATTCTGTTTGACCCCAAGTCACTTTCCATTTTCCAAGTGGCCCCAACAAAATGTACTTATGTCTGTTTACTTATGTCTTGTTACATTGTGACATCTCCAGTATGTCCTCTGCAGTCTGTAGAACAAGTGCATTATCTGTCATTGTCTTTAATTGCTCTGACATTCAAGAGTTTCTGCTCTCAAAAGCACATTACTTTATTGTCCTATGAGAGAGCTACGCTGACAGACAGCAGCATGTTGGAGGATAACCTTGATGTAAAACGCACATTTACCTTCTATCAAAACAAATCACCTCTGCGTCAAACCTGATGGTTGTATGAGATGGTCTGCAGTCATCTGTGATCATAAGGGACGCTAAAGTGTCGCCATCTTTACTTTTCTGACAAGCTTTCAATTATCTGAAAGATTAAAATTGTATAAGAATCAAATTAAGTAGACAGTAATGGATCTGTAATGACATCAAGTCATTAGTTTTGATCTAAAGTTGTTCATTTGGAAAGACTTATTTTCCTTGTTTTCTCTCTGTCAGGTCGTCCCAAATTGCGCGCTGTCATTACTTAACAACACAAAATTAGGAAATCTGAAGAGTCTTTACGCAGCTCTTTATACAGCAACGGCAGTGATCAAATCTGTCAACCCCTTAAATTATAGTCTATATGACTAGGCTATATATTTTACATGAAATGAAACACAGGTCATATAAAAGACCTTTCTGGATGCATATGGGCATTTTTTGTTTTTATTAATCTTTTCAAATTATTTCCACATATGGATCATTATTATTGCTCCTATATGAAAACCTATGCCTTTCTGAAACACGTTCATTTTTACAAAGCTCATCGTTCTGAAAAGTGTGGTGTGCTGCTCTGATTGGCCAGCTATCCAATGCGTTGTGCTAGGCTGAATACCTCAAGCATGTGATAGAAAAGTTACGCCCCTTACCAAATTTGGAATATCAGCTCCCAAAGCACAACGTCTCCACAACATGGCGGCGACAGCAACAATGCTACAGCGAGAACAAAACGTATGCATTCTTTTTTTACGTATATATTAGGCAGTCCCTCCAGAAAAACGTGATTATGCGATCACATGATTCAATACATATTTATGCGGGAGCCACATTTTTTCAAATATGTTGCACTTTCGCCGCATAAATTACAGATTTCCGCATGCAAAATATGCAGGACTTGCATGATTTCATAATCCCCAAATTTTCATAACAAAAAGTACAGCCCAGTCTCACGAAATTTTGTGATATAGTAATGTAACTTTTTGATTCTTTTTTCGTGATATTTCACGAATTTCTGCGTTTTTTCATGATCGTATAATGATTTTCTGTTTACGTGTCATTGTCACATGTTGGTTATTCAACTGTTTTGTACTATTTTCCTACCATTGTCGCTTCGGTTTAGGGTTAGATTTACATAAAATGACATCCTTACCCAAACCCAACTCTAACCCTGACACCAGGGGAAAATAGTTTAAAAAACATAAAATATGAAAAAATAAATCAGATAAAACTGTATAAACCAAAATTTAAAGTGACATCCTAACGCAACAACCAAATCTAGTCCTAAACCGAAGGGACAATGGTTTGAAAATAGAAAAAAGCAGTTGAGTAACCAATACGTGACAATGACACGCAAACAAAAATTTGTGATTCAATCACAAAAAACACGGAAATTTGTGACAATATCACAAAAAATAAAATAAAAAGTTACATGACTATATAACGAAATTTCATGAGACTGGGTAGAAAAGTCACATATATCTTACAGAAAGTTGAAAAATGTTGCATTTACTTCACACAAGCGCAGCCATGTCCCCTGTTGCCATGGGAATGTTAGTGGCGTGATTATGTGACGTGAACATCATTGAAAACCTACAAAAGCTGCAAACAGTTCCTGCAATTTTTGCAAGTTCCCGCAATTTCATACACTGTAAAAAAATTCCGTAGAAATTTGCAGCTGGGTTGCCGGTAAATTACTGTAGATTTACATTTATGTTATTACTGGCAACATTTTGTTCAAAGTTAAATGAACATTAAACATTTACAAGTCTTTTTCTTTACAGAATAAAACTAGAAAAGCAGCATCAAGCAAAACATTCTGGGAAACAAAATCTGAAGCAAAAAACAGAAAAAGGTTGATGATGATTTCTGGTTCCCAGAATGATTTGCATGAGGCTGTAATTGTATAGTTTTATTCTGTAAAGATAAAGACTTGTTAATATTTCAAATTTAATCAACTTTGAACAAACTCTTGCCAGTAAATAACATAAATTTAAATCTACGGTAATTTACCGGCAACCCAGCTGCAATACCATTGTAATTTCTATGGATTTTTTTTTAGGGTGCAGCAAAAAATTTCATAAATATCCCGCATATTCCATCGCATTTTTTTAGAAAACGTGCCACAAGATCAAGGATTTTTGCCCGAAACAATTCTGGAAGGACTGATTAGGGCAGTATTATGCTAATTTTCCCAAACAGTGAGGTAGATGTAGGGGCGTGTTTAAAGGACGCATTTTAGGAAGGCGTTGATGAGCCTTTGCTTTTAAAGAATATCTTTGCGACTTTATCTTCTAAATGCACGAACAGCTTTTCACACTCCAAAGACGAAGGAAAACATAAAAATGCATCATATGACCCCTTTAATATCCATCAACATCAGTTTATCAATGTGCAGTTAACAGAAATGGACATAATATCTTATGTTCTCTACCCAGAAAGCACCATGTCCTCTCGACCAATCCAAATCACCTCTACAGAACATACGATCAGCTTCAATGGTAAGAAGATGTCCAGATGTACACTTATGTTCTAGTTTTAAAAATATGTGTGATAGAAGCCATGCCTAAAAAAGTATGCAATTTAATTACATTTAAAGATTGCACCTAAAATGCTTGTCTTGAAACATACATGTGTGCTCTTTAAAAAATATGCTGTAATTATGCAGCTGTTTGCTACTGTAGATTTAAATGTATGTTCTTATATAATATTGTTAAGCACCTTTATTTTTAAAAGTGTAGATTATAGACACTATATATTTGATTTGGATGAATAATTTCTTACCTAATGCAAAGACATATCAACCTTTTAATTTTGAACCAGCTGACAGTCACAACCCCAAACAAAGCAGTACGGCTCTGGACATGGTCTGCAACTCCAAAGATGTCAACTGTCCTTCATCCAAACCCTGGGAGACAGGTGAGACTTCCCAGAGCACATTTTGAGTTGAACCGAATGTTTTTTTGTCACAGTAGGATGCTTTTGGTCTGGAATGCTCATTTTTAACCATCTAGAAATAACAATGTTAATAATCTCATCGTGGAATATGCTGGAGCTGAGACCATGTAGCAGTCTCTGGTGCCAGTATCTCTGTATAAAGAGGTTTGTTCTCATCTGGCAGTGAACACAAAGTGCAGCGAGGGCAGTCGAGGAGAAATGTCTTCACTTATGAATATATTGAAGATCCCGGTTCTGTTGTTGCTCCTCTACGGCTTTGTCTGTTCTCTGGATGTCCTGAGTTCTGCCTTTCAGCTGGCTGGAGGTAATCATTCATCTTTAACTGCTCCTCGCTTTATTACACACACCTGTTGTTCTGGGACATGGTGAGAGTTTTAAGACTGAAGGTTTTTATTTTTTTGAGAAGCAACTAAATGTTTGCCAGATAGAGGTCTCATGAATCAGAAATGTTATTTCTACATATTATTATATGTAATAATGGAAAAAAATCATCTTAGTGCTGTGTTGTGAATATGTATGCAGGGTTCTGTCTTTTTTTGGCAGGGCAATATTACAGTAAATCCTAAAAATATATTAATGCCTTTACTATAATACTGCCCTGCTAAAAAAAACAATAAAAACCACCAAAGAAATTCTAATGGATTTAATGGTTATAATGGGAATTGTATTGGTTATAAATATAAGTATAGTTGTCTTTGATGCTGTCCACTGGTTCTATTGGTGGATTATCTGGTGAAGGAGAACCAACAGAACACCATTAAATGGTACTGGAAAAAGACCCAAAACACACTACACATAGGATCTGTAATGGTTTAAATGGTAAACAGCTAATGGTTCATAATATTGTATTGTATTGTAATGTACGGCATAAAATCCATTAGAATTTCTGTGATAGTTTCCATTGCTTTTTAGCAGGGTTTGCATGATTTAAATCAGCATTCATTTATTTTGAAATTATAGAGTGTCTTCTAATGGGTATTAATGTATGCAAAATGAAAGTAAATAATTAAAAATCTTGTACGAAATGTTTTAATGAGCGCATTTTAATGAGCCCTGCATCTACTGTATAAATTACCCATGTTTATAAATAACTTATGGTTATGACAGAAGAAGAATTTGAAATTACTTTGGTTTTACACTTTCTCAGGTAAAGTGGCAGGAGATATTTTCCAAGATAATGCCATCCTCTCAAACCCAGTGGCGGGACTTATGGTTGGGATTCTAGTGACGGTTCTGGTCCAGAGCTCCAGCACATCCACGTCTATAGTGGTCAGCCTGGTCTCCTCTGGATGTAAGACTCAAGTCTAATTTTTTTCTCAGGATATTGAATTCTTAACTTCATTATAACGTGTGGTGTTCTTGCATTTATTGTATTAATGTACTGGCTTTAAATAGATAGTCAGTTAACATACATGTATCCCATACAGTATACATCTGCATAGAAATTGATTCTACCCTAGTGGCTGCATTTTTATATTTAAAGGCGCAATATGTCATTTTCGCCACTAGAGGTCACAAAATAACAACCGCCGTATATTGATGATGCCTTGAAGGAGCGTGGGATGACAGTAGTCTTCTGTGGATAGAAATCAACACAACGGGAAATCATGTTCATGGATGATGTAACGAAATAAAGGTTTATAATCTTTAGTAGGCCAACAGTGTGTTTTGATAGAAACAACAACAACCGTGGTGTGCTAGACGCTTTAAATACTAGGGGTGAAAAAACCCCTAGTAACGCGGGATGAAAGTAACAAAGCAATTTTCTCCAAGCCCTGATAACATTTGCATTCCAACTTATGACAGCATCTGTAGCACGCAACCCTTGACAGAGCTGAAAAATATAGTGTTATTTCGTCACCGTTTTGCACATGTAGGTCCAGAAAGCTATTTTCAACCATGATAAGTAAAGTCATAAAGCGGTCATTTTTTTCTTATAGTGCGTTGTGTTTCTAGTTTCATGTGTTACAGTATTGATCAATCTACATGTTATTTAGTGCTCTAACACAGCCTGACATTTGCCTAGAGTTTTTCAAAATAAAAGTAAATTGGGTTTAAATTTCAGGAGTTCCTGTTGGGATGAAAGTAACACTTCTTGTCCCACTGCTAATACTGTTGCATTATGTTGAACATTTATATTTTTATAATTTTATTAAATTTAATTTTAGTGTTCATCCTGTTGATTTTTTTATTCTCAACGATTAAAGTTAGTACTGTAAGGGCTTTCGAAAAATTTTATGAAACTGAAATTGAAAATCATATTTTTTTTGCAAAGATAAATGACAAAATATGTTTGCAGTTACATATTAATATATTATGGTCAGTCATGTATATTTACTAAAAAAAACAAAACGATAAAATATAACACTGTGCAAGTCATTTTTGTATATTTTCTTTTCATATTGTGCATTTAATGTTTGTCATGGGGCTACACTCTGTCCCGTAAACACGGTTTATACAGTAAACACGATTTAGTTTCCTTTTTATACTGAGAAATAAGTTAGTGTGTAACTTTCAAAAAGTTAAAGGGTCTTTGGCAAAGCCCAGATTGTTTGTTTACCCGGAACATTCCTTCAATGTGACTTGTAACATACAGACAAAGCAAGGACTTGTGCTTGTGTGTACTGTATAATCGAGTGAAGAGCACAGGTTTGAGTGACACTGAGCTCTTTTCATGTGTCTCCGCCGCTCTCCGAGCGCATGAATTGAAGCTAATGGATTTCAGTGAAGTGGATGTCTGGTTATTCATGCAGTTCGCCGTGGCCCTTTTGCTAAAACGCACCCTGCGTCTGCTTTCCAGCTGCACATTCTGTCTGCGTGAGGGACGTAATTACTAGCAATTACTGATGCTAAACAAGCCATTGATATTTGATGCATTGAATGTGACTTGATGTAAGGGTCAGTGGAAACAAGTGGGGAAGAAAGAGTGTTGTTAATTATCATCAGCCTTAGAGACTGGAGAGATGGAGATAAAAAGCAGTGATTATGAAGACAAACATCAATTCAGCCACAGTTAGTTCTTGTGCTCAGGGATTTGAACAAACCTCATCTGAGTATCTGAGTGTTATTGTAGGCTGATATGATTGAAAATTAGTTAATGTGACAAGCATAAATTATTCTTTAAATCAAATGACTTATAGGGGTGTGAGACTATTTATTTGGATTTATGACTCTCACGGATATTTAAAGTTTTATGCCATATAAACAGATATGCCATATCTGTAATATCATCAGTGGTGGCTCTTGACTGCTCATCCGAGGCGCGCAAATTCAAAATAAGTGTTCGGAGTGTCATGTGTGTTGCTTGAGTTTTCAAAATATGTGTTTGTTGCGTCATGTGAACCATGTTCATCACTTGTTTTGTCAAAATAAGTGCCTGCTGCACATGCGCCAAACACATTTATGATAAAAGAGACATTCACTTTCACAAAATACACGCTCCCTTAAGACACTCCCTTAACAGTAAACTCTGATTACACATTCAGGGGTGTTGCACAAGATCTCGGGCCCTATGCATAGGCAGTCCTGATGGGCCCCCATGCCCCACCCCCATAATATATTCCAGACTTTTCAAGGGCCCTCTCTTACTTTGGAGCCCGGGTAATCAGTACTGGTTTTACCCCCAGTCCGACGCCCCTGCATGAGATTATGCGAGTATCTGGCAAACACGAGCGTCTCTTTTATCATAAACCCTTTAGATGCATCTGCAGCAGGCACTTATTTTGACAAGACACATGATGCACATAGGTTCACTTGATGCGCAGAACACATATTTTTAAATGACGAACCACACACATGCATGTTGTGACGAACTTCGCATCGAGCGTCCATGAAAAAAGAAATCACTGACAGCCACTGAATACAGAAACATTTTTATCTGGGCTATAACCATCAAATAACACCCTAATAACCACACAGAATGCCCACAGCAAATGTGTATTAGAGCTTTAAAATGTAGTATAGCAAAATCTTATTTTTTATTTTGAAATTATGTTGCCAACTAGGAATGCACCGATAGGATTTTTTGGGACCGATACCGATTTAAACAGACAACTTCTGGCCGATACCGATGCCGATATTAAACACTTGTATACAATACTATACAGTTGGTCTATTAGCTAGTTTATTTCTGCATCAAATTATTTTTACTGAACATGGATTTGATCTAATTAACATTCAACTGACCAACATAATAAGAGAGGCACAAATTAAGCTAAAACAAATATAATAAGATAGCATGACAACCTTCAAAGGTGGTTTTTGCTATTCAGCATTTATTTTATTAACAACATTAACTAATTTTTTTTTTACATATAATGGATTTCTTTATGCAGTTAATTAATAAACAATCGGTATCGGCCTTTCTCGTGCTATTGCCGATGGTTTCAAATTCATCAAAAATCGGCCAATAAATATCGGCGGCCGATACATCGGTGCATCACTATTGCCAACTTTCATATTTAATTCATATGTTCAATAATACGTTTCTTTATATATTGTGTGTGTGTAGTACTTGAAGTGAAATCTGCTGTCCCTATCATCATGGGCTCCAACATCGGCACATCTGTGACCAACACCATAGTTGCACTAATGCAAGCAGGAGAGAGAAATGAATTTAAACGGTACCGACCCGGATGCCAGGATTTGATCAGAATGTTCATTCAAGCATAATGATCTAACGCACTCACTTTTCACCATGCAATCATTTTTCCCTATATCCCTTCCTTGTTTGTTTCCTGCTTAACTTACTTCCTGCTTACTTCACGGCTGCCTTCAGGTGTTATCGGAAAATTGGTAATTCCCACTTATTCCCACAGAAGTCGTAATTACAAGCTTGTTGGGTCAAGGTGCTTTGTTGTCGGAAAGAATGGAAGGCGCCAGGTTCATACTTTTGTCTGTCTTGGGAAAACGTTATTTAAACACAATATGTACTATACGTTGATTTTCAATTCTACAGGACTGATCAATAAACCTTCTATGTCTTCTGATTTTTCCCTAAAATCATGCATGACAAAAATAAACAAATCAAGATGAAACGATCCCCAACAGTAGTGTCAGTGATCATACAGTATTTTATTATGCCATTGTCATTGATTATTATGCCATTATGACGTGCTGTCTCATTGTCCAGGGCATTTGCAGGGGCAACAATCCATGACTGTTTCAACTGGCTGTCTGTCCTGGTGATGCTGCCTCTTGAGGTGGCATCAGGTGTGTTGAGTCACCTGGCCAACATCACTGTCAATAACTTGCAACTACAGAGTGGAGAAGATGCACCTGAACTCTTGAAGACCATCACAGAACCCTTCACTAAACTCATCATACAGGTGCGTATATATGTGCGTGTGTGTGTGTGTGTAATATGTTTATGTGCAGATGAACTTAGTGTTCATCAAGGAATGTGTAGTGCTTAGTGGCTGCTACCATCACTCAGGATGTCTTTTTTTACGTAACTTAAGTCCAATGTTTCTCTTGAATATAGGAAAAAGGTTCTAGGTCAGTACTACCCTTTAAAAAGGTCCTTATGTGTACCATTTAGCATATATTTGGTACAGTACCAATGTGTACCTTTTGAGAAACTAATGTGAACTTTTGCATGCAAATGTGTACTTTTTGAAAGGGTACTGCCCCAGTTATGGCGTGGGACCATTTTTTTCTGTCATTGTAGGGGAAATATAGTTTTACTTTCATACATATGTTTAATGTGCAGTGTTTGTGTTTATTAAAATCTTAATCACAGACTTTGGTTTTTTGTAAATCTAAGCTTGTGGGAAGCTCTACAAATGATTTTTTTTTAAGGGGACATTTTACAAGACTTTTTTGTGAAATGTGAAATAAATCTTTGCTGTCTCAGATTACATATGTGAAGTTTTTGCTTAAAATACCATCTACATAATTTATTATAACATGTAAAAATTGCCACTTTGTAGGTGTGAGCAAAAATTAGCTCTTTTGGGGTGTGTCCTTTAAATGAGCTGATCTCTGCACTAAATGGCAGTGTTGGGGTGGATAGTGCAGATTAGGGGGCGGTATTATCCCCTTTTGACATCACAGGGGGAGCCAAATTTCAGTGACCTATTTTTTCACATGCTTGCAGAGAATGGTTTACCAAAACTAAGTTACTGGGTTGATCTTTTTCACATTTTCTAGGTTGATAGAAGCACTGCGACCCAATAATAGCACTTAAACATGGGACAAGTCAGATTTTAATGATATGTCCCCTTTAAAGGCATAGTTTACCGAATTATGTCATCATTTACTTAGCATCAAGTTTCAAACCAAAACATTTTTTTTTTGCTGAACATAAAACATGTTGTTTTGATTGTTTGTAACCAAACAGGTCTGGGGCACCATTGACTTCCATAGTAGGACAAAAACCTATACTTTGGAAGTAAATGGCAACCCTGATCTATCTGGTTACAAAAAATTTTCAAAATATCATTTGTATTCGGCAGAACAACGAAATGTATACAGGTTTGTAACAACTTGAAGGTGAGTAAATGATGACAGAATTTACATTTTCAGTTAACTTTCCCCTTAAGTCTTTCTTCAGGAGAGAAGTCTCAAATTGGTCTTTATTTATTCACATTCACAACTTTATTAATTCACATTCACAATAATTATGCTGCTTTCAAATGTTACAGAAAATATCTGATAGAAATTTGTTATGAAACAAACTTCTACCCCAGTCTTTTGAACTTTAAAAGAGCAATGTCTGACCAATAATTTAAAAGTCTACAGTCATCCTTATGACCTTTACGGCAGATTATGTTTTCATTTAGGTAGGATAGTTTGGGTGTGTTATTAATATGATGTGTATGTACAGTACAGTATGTGTATGTTTGTAAGAGTGTGATTTAAAATTTCAGCATTTATGCTGAGATATGCAGAATTTGATGTGCCGGCTGTATTTTGTCATTTCACACCTGGAGCGACACAGAAAATCTAATATTGACTGTGGCATCTCACCCTTCTAGCTGGATAAATCTGTAATAACGGGGATTGCTCTGGGCGATGAGTCCATGCGGAATCACAGCCTTGTCAAAATCTGGTGCAGGTCCAGCGTCTTTGTGGTAACTTTCTCCTGACACACACATTTTTCATGCTGATAAATCTGTGTTTATGGAAAATTATGTAAACTGAAAATACAGCTGCTTTTTCTTTATGAAAAAGATAAATGTTTACATGAGATGAGCACTGAGTTTATGAGTGAATACGAAAACACGCCAAGGTCCCAGTTCTACACAAAACCAAAAGACAAAATTAAAATTCCATTTCAGTATTAACATATATGGAGATGGGTCATGTGCCCAGGTTTTTTGTAAATTCAAAACTTTTTGAAATATGACCTATGAAAATAAGTCAAGATTCTTGTTAAGTAAGTCACTGTAACTCTCGCAGAAATTGGATAAGCATTTTGCTTACAGAGCATTGGGAAAGTAAAACTTTTCTCTGCTGTTTGACGCTTTGGCACTCTTCATAACCTCCAAACGACAATACAATATTAATGTTTACCCTCCAAATTTGTTTTTGTCCCCTTAAGAAAACTTTTCACCATTCTTACAGAAATAAATGCAAGTCTGTGATTCTGTGAAGGTTTTTGAGAACATTGCTTTCTTTATTTAGTCTTCAGTAAATGTGACAGTGACTTCCAGGAACTGCTCCGGTGAATTGCATTGTGGGCAAGACAGTGATATCACTTGGATCACACAGAATATCACCTCGAAGATCAACACAGAGAAATGTCAGTTTGATCTCGAAAAATTGCAATACTTATTTGACATAAACTGCTAAAAACTCTTTGTGAGAAAGTCAAGGTTAACTTCTTCATCTGCATAAAAACATACATTTCTCATTAAATATGCTTTTAATATTTCAACTTGTTTCATGATATGACAACTATATTGGCAAATATTTAGTGAGATCAATCAAAGGAATTTCCAACACAGTCTCATGGCAATTTTACAAGGTGGCTAATTTGTATAAGTTCATACAATATCCTTTGATCATTTTAGTACGATCTGCTTTCAACAAAATGTACCTGGGTTTAAGGATAGGTCTTCATTCTTGCCTTTTCTAATAATCATATATTTTCCTATGCTTGACATTATACAAATTAATACAAAATCTCCACCTTGTAAAATAATTGTTATCCTGTGAGATCAGGTTGGAATTTCCCACACTTCCAGAACAAAAGGTACAAAATCTCTGGGTCACTGGGACGGTATCCTTTTTAAAGTTTCCCAGTATACTGACATGTATCTTTGAGGTACCAATATGGACCCTTAAGGTACAAAGATGTTTTTTTGAAAGGGTACCGCCCCAGCGACAGCTATTGAGTGCAGGGTATAAACAAATTTGAACTATATTAGCAGAGACAAACAGATAAATGAGTTGAAATTATGATAATCAATCGGTTTAAATTTCAATTGACCAAGAATATTCCTGCTTATTTTTCGGGTTTCCACAGGCAGGCATCTGTTTGTGGACTCGGGTTTGTCAGACCTGACTGTGGGACTTATTTTATTGGCCTGCTCTCTAATGGTACTGTGCACCTGCCTGCTGATGATTGTCAAAGTCCTGAATTCACTCCTGAAAGGTCAAGTCGCAAAAGTAATTGAACGGGTCATCAACACAGGTCAGTAGCCGTTACTATATATACAGTATAGTATTCACTGTGAACATTGTGGATGTAAGCAACATGTTAAAATAACACAGTGTAAAATTCTATTAAAAATAGAATAGAATTTATAATTTAATACATTTCATACATTAGGCCAGTGGATCTCAAACTGGGGCATGAGATGGTGCAAGGGGGCCCCAGTTTTATTCATTAAAAACAAATACATTAAAATATTATAAATTCCGTGCAATCAAGCCTTACGAAAAATAAGGCTACAACCAACAGCAATACAGTACATTGTATATTTTTATATGTTTAGTTTAATTTAAATTCTAAGTATGAAACATCACCTTACACAAGGGATGAAAAGTTTGTGAACCACTGCACTAAAAAGTGAAAGTTTGATTCCACAAAAAATAGTTAAATTGGCAACAACTAAATAAATGTACGTTTATATTTCACTTTATTTTCAAGTTTGTTAGGATCTTGCCTGAATCTGGTTTTGTATTAATATCTAGGGCTCTATTTTAACGATCTGAAATGCAAGTGGAAGCGCAAAGCGAAAGTGACTTTGTGGGCGGATCTTGGGCGCTGTTGCTATTTTCCCAGCGGGAGAAATAACTCTTGCGCCAGGCGCAAATCAATAGGGGGTTGGTCTGAAGTAGGTTCATTATTCATAGGTGTGGTTTGGGCGTAACGTCAAATAAACCAATCAGAACGTCATCCAACATTCCCTTTTAACGCAAGTGCGCAAGTTCCATGGTGAGTTTCTATTATTATGTACCAGGCGCACGCCAGGAGCGGTTCACAGCCGAGGAGACCGATGTTCTTGTAAGAGCAGTCAAAGACAGAAAAGTTGTTTTGAATGGGGATGGGAGAAACCCGCCCAAATCAGCGTAGGTTAAACAGGTGTGAGAGGAAATAGCCACAGTCTCATCAGCTGGCATCCCCAGGACGTTGCGCCGCAAGCGCTACAATGATGTCAGGAGACGGGGGAATCCCAAGCTTGCCAGCATAAATCGGCCACGCCGTGTAACGGGAGGTGGATCTGCCTCTACACAGACGCCAGCAGAGGACATCGCTGCGTCCACCCTCACTAATTATTATTTACATAAAATAAACGTAATACAGCCACACAACAAACTTATGAAAATATTTTAATCGTTATTTGCATGAGAATATTTTTAACGCAGCCACACAAAATAAATAAAAACTATCACCACGATGTTCACCACAATGATTTCCCTTATCTCATGTGTTAATATTTTTTATTGTAACAATTTATGATTTGCAAAAAATAACTGTGGCATCTATGTAGATTAGATAAGCAAAGTGTATGTGCGTTGTGCACGCTATACATTATGGTCAAGCATGCGCCCTTAAAATAGCATAATGAACCACACGCAACGCGCCACTGACTTTAGTTTTTTCTGGTCAGTGGCGCAACTGTTTTTTGAAACTGCAAAATAGCATCAGGGATGGTTTGCGCTGGAACACGCCTCCTTTTTTGCGCTGAACCGCCCAGGGACGCAAGTTCATTCCCTAGTTTGCCGACTTGCGTCTGTGGAGGGAAAAACCCGCTGTGCGCCGGTGCAAAATACAAATGATACATGATACTGAATGATACTGACAAAGTCAATTGCGCTGGGTGCAAGATACTGTAGGGCCCCTAGTCTTATTGGCAGGGTTCTGACGGTACAATGTTTTGTGGGGGAAATGCGTTGCCTTACAAATGTTGCCTTACAGTAGTGTTGGTTATACTAGACCACGTATTTCCCGTGTCTCGTCACTTTTACCCGCTCCCTTGCTTGTTATTACTTTGACCTGTTCCCCTCATTAGTTCTCCTATTTATTTGTCTGTGTGTTTGGTGTTCCTTGCTGGTCCATTGTTTAACTACCTGTGAGTACCTTGTCCTGTCTAAAAACCTAATCAAGTGTGGTATGTTTATTATAGTGTAGTTAGTGTCCTGTGTATTATTTTGTTTTGAGTCTAGTCTAGTCAGTGTTTAGTATATCTTGTTTGTGTTCAGGGTTCTAAATTAACTTTTTTGATCACCAGCCAATGTGGCTGGTAACTTTCTAAAGTTACCAGCCAATCAGCATTTCCACTAGCCAAATTTTTTCCAGTGAAAAAAAAATTATGAATGCATTTGATAATTTTATTAACATTGTTAGTATGAAAAACACACATAAAGTGAGGCTTCTCCAAGCAAGGCTCTCTTCAATACGACCTGTCTTGGCAGTTTTAATTAACGTTAGACTCTCTGATGACTTTGGGCACTCTCATGGTCCTTTAGCCCTACTTCCTCAACTTTAAAATTATTTGTTCCCACCTTAAATTGTTCGTTTTGTTTTTTTCTTTCACGTACATGCATATTTTCAACATTATACAATGATAGCAATGATTAATAACTTATTTTTACAAGTATATTTGTACAATATTTTAAGAAACCAGTCATTTTATGACTGCTATACTAAAATAATCTCAGTCATAGTTACTGCTAACTGTTTATGTATGTCCTAGTTAAACATTAGTAAACTAAATATTAATTTCACACATGTGTTGATTTTCTCAGCAACAATGCAATTCTATAGACTTGACAAGAGGTTCTCCTGAAATGTTTTCCTCTAATGTTTGAGACCTGACAGGGTGTGAGGATGTAGTTTTCTCTTACGTTACCTCCCTTAGTCTCATCATCTTTCCTTTCTGCTTCCCTTTCCCTGCTTTGCAAAAAACATTTCTGACGTCTTTTCTTCTTTTGGATGCGCTCCGTTCGTTTCCATGGTTTCTCGCGCTGGTTTCACTGCAAACTGCGCGCAGCCAGTGGTGTATGAAACATCATCACGTAGCATTACGGTACAGTGTTCATGGGAAATGTAGGAAGTACTGCCAGAGGAATAAATGTCCGAGAACAGAGCATTATGTATCATGCATGCAATGCCTCATGCATCACCGGCCAAACTGGCTAGTAAGTTTTTATGAACACCCGCCAAAATTAATTTTAACCCGCACTTGGCGGGTTGGCGGGTGTTAATTTAGAACCCTGTTTGTGTTACCTTTTGCCCCCTCGTGGGTGTTGTTTTTCTGTTTTATTAAATAAAGTTCCGTGTTTTTTCTATTATTGTCTGCGCCTGGGTTTGTGTCCTGCTATTCCTGACACACTGTAGGTGAAATAATTAAGCTGAAATAAGAGATCCAACCTTTCACTTTTTACAGTGTAGGGCAGGGGTCTCCAAACTTTTTGTGAGCAAGAGCTACAACAATGGATAAAACAATCCATAATACTTTTTTGATATAGTCTACTCAAAACTTATTTACTTTACTTGTTGATATGTTTTTAACAAACATAAAAGAATCTAAGTTAATATAAGAACATGTAATAAATATTAAAATTGAGGCTATTAATAGAATGTGCTTTGGCGGGCAACTCACAGACCACCATGTTGGAAACCACTGGTGTAGGGTGACCATATTTTAGTTTTCAAAAAAGAGGATAGTGGGGGCAGGGGAAGATGGACATACATTACATAAAATTTCTATCAGCATTTTTAAAGATTTTAATTATTGACTAATACATACAGTAAGGTCCAAAAGTCTGAGACTTATGTTCTGTTTTTCATTTCTCTACACCGTCAAAAAATGTGCCTAACTTTCACTGAGGCGTTATTCATTCAAAAAGTACATTTTTGTACCTAAAGAGTTTATATTGTCAGAGGTACACATTGCCACCAAATGTACACATACTGTATCTGTACCTACACTGTAAAACCTTAAAAGTTAACTCAACTCAAACCATTTGAGAAAATCGATTGCCTTAAACCAAGTTTTAAAACGCATACATTTGAGTAATGTGAACTTAAATAAATTCAGTCATATGCAAATAAGAACTTGTATTTAAGTTCACAATACTCATATGTATCCGTTTTAAAACGTAAATGTTTTAAGGTTTTAATTTTTTAGGTTTTACAGTGGCTATAGACGGTTTGATATGCGTCTGGTCCGAACTTTACTTTCAGTTTCAGTTTTTTTAATGCTCTGACTAGTTGCTAAACTGAACTCTTGAACAAATACCAAGTCGAAAATAACAAATGTTTTCATTTCTAGGTAATCTACATGTTGTTTATTTTGCTTATTATATAATTAAACTACTTTTAAAGTACTTTGTTGTTATTTATTCTTAGCTGAGTTTACCGGAAGTTACTTGTTGACCACGAAAGTCGCATGTTTATGTTGTCCATCCATACAGTAAATAATTAGGACATTTTTAAAGTGTACCGCCCCAGTGACAGCTAAGTATGCTACCATGTTCTCTGACAGTGTATGTAATATTTAACAAGTTGTTTTATTACACATATTATCATAACTACTGATATGTTTTATTAACATGGAAACTAGGGATGCCTCGATACCACATTTTCTAAAGTACTCGTACTCGTTAAAAGTCCCCCGATACCAGGGATCAATACCACGGTCTGCAAAATGTCTATGTTTGAGCGGCGTGTAAGGGGTTAATGCCTCTTGTGTTGTCCAAAGAGGCAGAGTTTACAACGAACTGGAAAACTAGTCCGTTGTTTTTTTGTTAAATTATATGACTAAAGCTGTTACCTGTAAATTTAAATCATGTTTTTTTATTAAGTACTCGGTATCGGCAAGTACTGAAATGCAAGTACTCGTACTCGTATTCCAAAAAAGTGGTATCGGTGCATCCCTAATGGAAACGGTGTATGTATTTCAGAATGACTCAGTATTTGCGTCAGCCTCATTTTGCTTTCATAACTGCATGCTCACACGCTGGCATGGACTTCGCAAGGTTATGCAAAACCTAATGATCCGTGCTATGCCAGCATGATTTCCAGAAAGCGTCTTGTAAAATCTGACCTTTGTACAAAGAAGTTAACATGTTCTTCTCACCAAGTAGTTGGCATTTCACCCAGAAAACATTTCTTACGTTCTTAAATATTTAAAATCATGATAACTGTTTGTTTTAGGTTATAAAAAGTCAGGGTTCAGTGTGGACCTGTATCTGAATGCTAATGTGCAAGTAAACATCCAGTCGTTATTATTACTGATGTGTCCCTAATAGGAAGCTATACAAATTGTTTTGCATCCATACAGATTTTCCTTACCCTCTCGGCTGGCTGTCAGGATACCTGGCGATGTTAATGGGTGCTGGAATGACCTTTATCATCCAGAGCAGTTCTGTCTTTACATCTGCTATGACTCCACTTATAGGTCAGTCTCTAATCGTGGACTATAACAGGAAATGTTATTCAAAATCACCCTGCCATGTTGCATGACATGTAGAGCAGGAGAACAGCATTCAATTTAAAGGTATTACTGAAAAACACCTTCATAATGTCAGTGACATTTGTGTACAAACAGGCCAAAACCAAAGCAACTAAGTCAACTAAATAAATGTAGAAAATAATAACACTTTGGTGTACATGGTGTAACACCAAAGAAAAATGCCTTTAAAATGTCAATGAAATAATATATCAGGCAGCTTTTAAAAACCTGTCAAGAGAGAATTTTGTTGTCACGGTTGAATGTGGTTATGAAAACTAAACAGATCTTTATGTGCCGTCAAAAACTAAAAGCTTTACAAGGTCATATTGAGAGTTCAAAGACTGATGCTTGTTTAGACCGTTCTGTACTCGCAGTAAAAACCAAAGAGTCATGATTTAATGAAACCGTGTGTGATGATTTAACAGTTTGTTTTGCTATATATTCGTAAACAATAATCAGCAGTTCAGATTAAACTTTAATTTTTGGTGTACCCTTTAAAGTGAACAAATATTGGTACAGCTTCACTACATTCTCCATCAGGTTGCTCCTGGCCCACATTAGTTACTTCTAGTTAAATATTAACTGTTCTTTCACCAGTGTATGATTAGACTAAATGATGGGGCCTCCCCGTTAAATGATTTCATTATTAATTTACTCTGTCCCATCTGGTTCATAATTCATCGAATGCCACATGATTATGCTAATTATTAACTTTTCCTCCAATGGAATTCCCTCTGTGACACTGAGATTACTTTTGAGATCATCATTTATTTAAGAGCTTGAGGAGTTTAAGTGTCAATATCATTCATTGTCTGAATGAGGGTTAAATAGCCATCAGCACTGACGAAGGTACGACAGCCCATTAACCTCAGTGCCAAATTTTGCTCATTTTTTCTCAATCTCCTGCCATATGTGTGTCTACTTTTAAAAATTAAGATGCTTCACAATGCCATGGAAAAATTATATTTGGCTAAATGATAAGCAGTTAAATGTGACAACTAGCCCCCTATAGAATTATATTTAACTGACAAAAGAACCAAAGAATGACACATGAGATTTTCATATACTTTAGTAACCCTTTACCCATGACCCATGCAGGCATTGGTGTGATCAGCCTAAACAGGGCATACCCTTTGACCCTGGGTTCCAACATTGGCACAACCACCACTGCCATCCTCGCAGCTCTCGCCAGCCCCAGAGAGAAGCTTCATGCTGCGTGCCAGGTACGGATGCCAGGGAAATAAAAGATGGCATGAAAGATATTTAAAAAACAATTTTAGAAAGCTACTGTAACTTTTATTATCAAACTGAATTGCCAAAAAGATGAAATGAAAAAAGGGTGATTCTCGCAAAATTAGACTTATGAGGTGTCATAAAATATTTTTGATAAAAAAGTAAATGCAAAGTAAGAGTATCAAAATAAGAAACATTCAAATGACACCATACAAACCAATTTAGTTGTTTATTCCACATTTAAGGGGGAAATTTTCATTACCGCCACATGTCCATGACTGGATTTGGGTTCTTTGACATGGAAAATTTATAATTAAATAATCTAAAAAATAAAAAGCTTCAGTGCATGTTATAATATAAACATTAAAGACGCATGTGGTATTTGGTCATCATTGGTAAATGTAGAGACAAGAATAAGGAATATAAATGTGTCCAATTTTCAATCATTTTTTAAGCCCTCAAGGAACTAACATTTAAAAAAAACAATAGTTGGAAGGGACATAATTGACTGTGACACTCAAGATGGCTACCAGGTAAGCAGTTCTTATTTTTTCTCTACAGATAAAAGTTGAAATATATATAATATAATATCATGTTGCGGTTATGATAATTTTTGATAATGATAATCTAAAAAAATGTAAATAATTTTATAGGAAATATTTTTTAAATCCTCTAAAAATAATGGCTATAGTAAGTTCAGACCTTAATCTTATATGTGCAAAAAAAAAATGGCTTCAAGGGCTTTTTTAAAAAAAAATCTGATGCTGGACACCTTTTAAATCTGGATTTCGTGAGAATCACCCAAAAAGTTTTTTGTAAATTTAAATGTGCTTATTGGCGAATGTTTGGTGCTATAGAAAAGAATCATTACCTTTTTTGCTTGGAGCTTTGTACCCTTATTCTGCTTCATTTGTGTTATCATAAAATCATGCTGCTTCTTGGGTACAGGTGTGCCATTACTGTTCGTAATTGATTTTATTAACTGATTTAGTCGCTAGCCAGATTATTCATAACACCTTAGCAACTGCATAGTAATGTACTAAGAATCACACTGTCAGAAATAAAGTACAAAGCTGTCACGGGTGGTACCCTTTAAAATGTAGACCTTTGTACCTAAAGGGTGCATTTTAGTACATCAAAGGTACATATTGGTAGTTCAAAAAAACATATCTTTACATATTAGGACCTTTTTAAAGAGTACCGTCCCAGTTGTGGGCATGACTGGTTTGATTTTGTATTTTGATTTCCCCTTTAGATTGCCTTGTGTCATTTCTACTTCAATATTTTTGGAATTATGCTGTGGTATCCAGTCCCCATTACTCGACTGCCCATCCGCATGGCGTCCGCGCTTGGCGAACGCACAGCAAAGTACCGCTGGTTTGCGGTACTCTACCTGCTGGTTTGTTTTCTGTTGCTGCCATTGCTCGTGTTCGGCTTTTCTCTGGCAGGCTGGCAGGCCATGGTCGGTGTCGGAGCGCCGTTTGTCGCGGTCATGACCTTCATCCTCCTGGTCAACCTCATGCAGTCCCACAGTCCCGCGCACCTGCCAAAGACACTGCGTAACTGGGACTTCCTGCCACAATGGATGCACTCGCTCAAACCAGCCGACAAACTCATCACCAGAGCGACGGCGCTGTGCTGCAGCCCGGCACGACTCAACATCAATACGTCTGACCCAGATGCGGTTGTCGTGACCTCAGATATCAGGCCAGAATTGTCAATTTCCAAGTCTAAGGTAGAACAAGGTTATGACAACCCGGCTCTTTCCCTGCCTGAGGAAATTGAACCGAGAGTGTTTAGACTTCGTGGACTGGAAAGATGCAACAGCACACCGCTATAAAACAACTGTAATCTATTTAAAATAAACCGGCGGTGTCTTTAGTCTCGCAACAGTTTACCGATCTCTGTTCCAAAACCTAGTGGGCTGCCTGCGTAGGCAGGATTATTGGCACAAAGGCTTTACAAAAATCTCCAAAATATATAAACCTTCCCAGAGAAGGCAATCCCAGAATGCATAGCAACAACCTAAATACAGATTCTCAGTGAAGTGTGAGAACTATTCAAATAAGGTTCAAATTAAGTTCTGAATTTAAAATGGACTCTTGAGTATTAAATATTCAGTGTCTTGCTAATCCCTGTGTGCTTTCCATTAGGTGTGCTTGTTATATGGAGGAGTTGTTATAATGAGCTGCTGGAAATGTGATGTGTTGCACATCATCTCATCTGTCTACTGTATGTGAGCAGTGGACAGAAAGACGGCTCACTGTGTTTTGGAACAAAGTCTTTGTGGTGCTTATTCAGATTCCAGATGCACATATTCAGCAAATCAATCAAATTTTATTCATCCCAATATTTGCAGAGTCATTCAAGGTTTAGCTCTATTTCACACGTCTTTGTGAAATTTAGTTGGGTTCAAATATTTTGAGCGATTATTGCTTTGTCCTGTAGTCCTATAATAAGATTGTAATGAGCCCAGCTACAGTATGTGAATCGTACTGAATCAGCAGTTTTAAAGAGCGTGTGCATCGACAGATAGCGTCTGAATGACACTAACACCATAACTCAGGGCTATCCCAGCATGCCTTATGTTTTTAATTAAACATATTAAAAAGAAATAGCTTATCTATTGCATAAGTTTTCGTGCTTGATTCCGATGAGGGACCAGATGGTGTTTTTAGAGAAAATATTGTTTTCTGTCGGAGTAAAAATCTAAGCTTCAGGACACTGCACATGTAAAAAATGTTTAATTTTTAATGGATTAAATTGCAATAAAACTTCATCCTCCCCAAAGGGATATAGTTATAATATAGTAGTTATGCAAAAGATTTTTGTGTGTGTGGACTTTCTGAGGTTTAGCAATTTTCAGCATACTGTATAAAAGTTATTTGCAATGCATTGTACTTCCATAATTGTAAAATATTTCTAATGTATACGCAATCATTAACCATTTACTAAACAACTACTTCAACAATTAAAAAAAGTGTCTTCTATGCTTATACCAGTGCAATCTCATGGCAATTTGTGCGTATTTTAGAATGTGGGTTAATGCTGCGATCAGACCAGCCGCGGTAGAGGTGTCAAGCGCTAGTGATTTCAACGTTAAGTCAATGTAAAGATGCATTGACGTGCGTCTGGATGTCTCGTGATGCGACTGAGGCGTTTAGCATGACGCGGTAGACGCGATTCCACATCATTCGCGCGTCTAGTTCATGTGAATTGAGTGTTGCTGCGGGAAACGCGCAAGTTAAAATTTTTTTAACTTTGGCGGAAAAACGTGCCGCGTTAACCAATCAGGAGCTTGCTATAGTAGTGACGTGATTCCAGGAAGCGAGCAGAGTCACAGAAGCCCCTCCCATGACGCGAATTTCGGTGTAACTGTTTTGGGTTCATACCAGACGCGAGTTCAACGTTTTGCGAGTAGATTACATACAAAGTCAAAGTCAGTTTTGTGCGTACACGAGAGTCCACGTACAAGTGCACGTGACCCAATTTTCTACATGAAAAGAGTGCCCACCGCTGGATTTTTATAACCTTGCATACATTGTACACGTACACTGTAATGCTACATACACACAAAACGTGGGGCATTGCGTTACTCGCTCTAGATTACTCACGGGATTAAACTTCGTATCATGCGATTTTTTCACTCGAGTTGAATATTTTCAACTTGGGTGAAGACACGTTTGAGCCCCACGCGAGGATGCGTCTGAGCGCGTCTTTGCATTGACTTTGTATGTAATCTACTCAAGCAAATCATTGAACTCGCATCTGGTGTGAACCCACAGTAAAAAGTAAAAAGTTGAATCAACTTTTTTTAAAATGTTTTTTAATATACTTAAAGCAGTAACTCCTTAAAAAAATATTTTTTTAACTTATATGTATAAATTTAAAATACTTGAAGTAAAAGTTGGAAAACAATGTAAGTGTTACCAATTTTCAAAGTTGATCCAACTTTTTACTTTCTACAGTGTAGTTTACGCATGCGAATACAGGAATATGTTGTATGTAGGCCAGTGGTTCTCAAACTTTTTCAGTGTGCGGCCCCCTTTGTGTTTGGTGCATTCCTTCGCGGCCCCCCAAAGAAAAAGAAAAAAACAGTTCTAAAACTTCACATTTTAATTAAACAAAACATTTTTTAGGATTAATTTCACAGAATTCATGATAAATTAATGTATTTTATAAAATGTCATAAAACTGGGGCCCCCTGGCACCATCTCGCGGCCCCCCTGGGGGCCCTGGACCCCAGTTTGAGAACCACTGATGTAGGCTACAGAAGGTATCCCAATTTGCGCAATGTGCATGTGTCAACACACGTGTATGAGTCAAATGAACTATATGCTTAAGGCTGTGTGCTTAACTGTGCGCGTACGCTCGTGTATGCCTTAAAAAAGACTATATCCACACTCTTTAAATCTTTAGTTGTCTTTACTTTAAAATATGTAGAAACTCGTTGTCTTAAAAAAAAATCACAATTTCCATGCTGGAAATGCAAACAAAAAATTGCTTACTTAATTTTTTAAGTAAAGTCAACTAATCATTGTTAGAGTGCATGGCTTTTTTATTTATATTAATTTATACTACCACACTTTTACATTTATTTACTATAATAGTTTTTTTCTGGATAATCATAAGTTTTTGTACAATTCAATTTCTACCAATTCACACGAATTAGCCAACTTGTAAAATACATATGAATCAAGTATGAGATCAGGCTGCTTATTATTAATGCATAAGTTGAGCTATTAGGTCAGATTTTGCAGAAAATAGTTATTTTTTCCAATAAACATAATTATTGTGTAAAGTAACCTGCAATTTTGTGTTTGAAACAGTGTTTTAAAATGAGTGTTTCAAACAGTGATAGAGAGCTTTAAAGTTTTGAAACACTTGATTTTATCAGTCAACTGCAATATTTAATAAGCACTTAATAATGCATTCTGAACTTTGCAAAGTCATTGAACGCAAAGATCACATAGAGAAGTAAATGAACAGCGGCTCATGTGAGGGCCGACGTGGTGGGCAGCTCACTAATTAAGTGCAGATTGTGCTTTTATAGACACAAACAGACCTCATCCCCTTGATCCGATAGCACTTAGAAAAGAAGTTCACGCAGATTGAAGACGTGAGTGTGTTTACCTAAATGAAGAGAGAGAGAGAAAGAGAGAGAGGAGAGCAGGAGGGAGGTGTCGACAGGATACAGACACCAGCCTATCAAACCAACTATCCAATATGGATTCTTCTCATGGGGTCTGGACTTCCTTCACATGAACATAATGAATAACAGCGTGGAGCTTTCCAAGAAACGTGACTCTGACTGTGTGTAAGTCTGATTAATACATCGAGTTTCTCAGTCCTAAAAGTTACATAATACAATCTGTAATTTAATGTGATAGCTATATTATTTATTTTTGTGTAAATTTACATATTGGGATGAAAATGGATTTTGTTCATTATTTTTATCATCTAATGCTGTTTTATCTTATGTCATTATTTGCTATAAAAGGAGCGAGGTTTGCAGTGCAGCAGTGTGTGAAGCTGAGCTTGGTCTGTAAACTAATCATCACTTATTACAGACATGGATGTGGATTAAGCATAGGCGTTTGACACCAGTTAGCAGGTACTTTTAATCCAAAACATCATGCATTACATGATTTCTGAGCTGATCTTTTTGTTTAATCTATTTTAAAAACCCTTTAATGTATAATGTTCTGTTTTTGTGACAAAATGATGATTACCACAGAAAATAATTAATAAACCCATAGTTTGATAAATCCACATTCCATTAAGGATGATGGAAATGCATACAGCCAGGTAGTTAAACATTCACACTGTCACAAGACTTAAACATCTTATCTGTTAACACTTATGTGATAGAATCACTTACCAAACTTGTTTGTATAACGTTAGATATAATCTTTCCATTTGACCTTAATATGACCAGGAACACACATAAGACCGGTAAATTGTGAAAACTCCACTTACAGATTTACATCTTCAGGTTACCCTGCAATCGACTCTACAGGGTTTAAAGCAAATGACTCTGAGCCGGATCTGCACTGGAGCTGATGACTTTGGCATGGATCCGGTGGGGATACGGCACGGAGTTGTCTGCTGTCTGGGTATCTACTAGGAAAAGAATAATGATTTTTACAGTTCAAATAATGCATAAACGTTTCATGCAGGTGTTCTAATAAAGAGTTTTTAATTCTAAATGAATTAAAACACTTGACGCCACAAATGCTGGCAATAGTTCTTGACTGTATTGAATTCAGTGTTGAACAAAAAGTGTTTCTGTGTGGTGTTGATGGCACCACTAGACCTTCAAACTTCTCTAATTTCCATAACAAGGACTGTTTTCATAGAAAGTCCAATTTAAACATACATTTTTAATGGAAAACCCATCTGAATCCAGCTTAATCTGTGATCTTAATTAGGGTCAGTGTTGCTAATCCTTCATATTCCAGGTCAAGTAGTCAAAGAGATTAAAGATTATCTAACCAGAAATGTTGTAGGAAACACATATAAACCGGATAAGTTGAGGATATGCATTCATTTAAGTGAATAAAATATTTAGGTTTATATATAAAGCACGTACACTCTTTTAATTAACAGACAGCTTTGCCCAGCTTTTTTATGAAGCTTGTCCAGAATTACTTTCTGTCAAATTAATGTTTCTCAACCAGTGTGCTGGAGGCCCGGAGCCCACATGGGACCTCAATGGATTTCCAAGGAAGACTTAAGATGACTTAAAATTATTCAAAACAAGACTGAAAAAATAAGATAAAACAACTATTTCTTATTGTTTGCTTATTTTCGTTATGAATAAACATTAATCCTAAGCTTTAGAACTTTCTATTGTTTAGGTATAGAGTGAATGGGGGCCTTCAAAGTTGTTTTGGACAGTAGGGGGCTTTTTTGAGGGGCCGAAGTAAAAAAATAGAACCACTGTGCTAAATACCGTACTGTATAGGCCTACTCAAAGTGAGAAGTAGAGAAATAGAAGTAAAGAGGATACAGGTTGTGATATAAACATTGAGTTTCTGAACATATGTATTGGTTACATTTGTCATAGACCTTGGTTTATTGCGTTGACTGTGATACTTCATTTCATGCACAAATGCTGCAAGGACGAGCTCTTTGTCTAGATTTGCCATTTTATAGAAAGATCAGAGATTAAGCTCTAAGAGGTTTTCTGCTCAGAGCATCAGTTCTGCTGATAAAACCCTCAAACTATAATGAAAAACAACTTCTTGCTGAATTCACTAGAAACGTTACCGGAGAAATATACAGGCGTTATCTTGAGCTGACACAAGCTTATGATCCAGCAAAAGAGCTTGAACACAAGCCACTCTGAATACTAATGTTACACTTATTGAACATGCTCAACAAATCTCAGCTTAGACTTGAGCTACAACTTTCATTGTTTTTCACAAATAGAGCCATGAAACAAGCACTTACTGTACTTCAGCTACTATTGCTGAATAACATACTTCAAAAAATGACTTTCTTACTTTGTATTTTTGTCTTGTTTTAAATAATAACAAATATCTAAACATTTTTAAATCAAGATGCATTTTCTTGATAAGCAAAATGACCTAAGAAAATAAGTCTAGTTTTTAGACAAAAAAAATATTAACTGTAAGTGATCTTGTGCATAAAACAAGCAAATAATTCTGTTTATGAGTTAAGAAAATTGTTCCAGAATTTTTCTTGAATTAAGTGTTTTAACAAAAAAGTTGGCAGATGTTTTGCTTGTTTTATGCACAAATTCATTTAAATTAGATATGTTTTGTCTAAGACTTATTTTCTTAGGTCATTGTTTTCTCATCAAGAAAATGCATCTTGATTTAAAGGGACTGTAAGTAGGATTTTCTCCCATCTACACTGCAAAAAAATTATTTTTGTCTTGTTTTCAGTAAAAATATCAAAAAATTCTTAAATTAAGATGCTTTTTCTTGATGAGCAAAACGACCCAAGAAAATAAGTCTAGTTTTTAGACCAAAAATATCTACTTTGAGTGATTTTGTGCATAAAACAAACAAAGAAATCTGCCAATGGGGTAAGCAAATTTTTTGATGAATTTTTCTTGAATTTAGTGTTTAAGAAAACCCTATTGGCAGTTTTTTTTCCCCTTATTTTATGCACAAAATCACTTAAATTTGATATTTTTGTTCAAAAAACTATACTTTTTCTTGGGTTGTTTTGTTCATCAAGAAAAAGCATCTTAATTTAGGAATTCTTAGATTTTTTTCACTGAAAAAACGACAAAAAATACTAAGATTTTTTTCTTCTTAAAAATAATTTTTGCAGTGTAGTGCTTTTTGTCCCTCTCTGTTTATAAATACGTCGGAACTACATGGAAGCCTCCTTGGACTTACCCGTTCAATGTAAGTAAAGAGAAGAAATTCTAAGCTTACAAAGAAAAGTTAGATCATTGGCAAAGGTCATTTGACAACAATGAGAACATATAAAAACATTGATTTTGGAACAGAAATAATAAGGTAGCTTGGTTTTGATGAGTGCTAAAGTTTGTTACTGCCATTGTACCGTAGTATTTCTCTGCCATTTAACTGGATGTGGTACTGTAAGTCCCTTAAGGGAATTTGTGCCAGTATGTTTGCAATGCCTCTGGGCAGTTTTTTCAGTCATGCAAGACTATAGTCTTATCTATTATAAGAATGGGGACAGACAGATATTAACTCTTTCCCCGCCATTGACGAGATATCTCGTCAATTAAGAGAAAACGCTTCCCCGCCAATGACGAGTTTTTCCGTCTTTCCGCAATACCGCTATTATCCACTAGGTGGCACCCTTCCGCAACTTTTTAAACCCGGAAGTATTGCCCTATGGCAAGCTGCTGCATATCCGTGTCTGTTTTAAAGATCGCTCTGAATGGGAACTCTATGAAAAGTCCGTCACAAAAATTGAATTATCTCTGCTTTTTGCTCAAAATGTGGTGTTTTTGCAGAAACCTACCCATATTCAAAAGCTAATTACAAAAGAACCACTGAAGGTAGGATGAAGAGGGTCTGTTCTTTCATTTGGTATATTGTATTTTTATATATTTGAAGAAGAACATTTTCTGGAAGATATTGAACTTTTGTGAAAATCATGAAAAATGCTGGCGCTGGCTGGCAACTTTTTTTAAAAACGCTGGCGGTGAAAGAGTTAAAATCATGTTAAACCTGGCATTACCTGTTCGATAAATGTAAGTCTCTTAAGCTCAAATTGTGCTAAAACACCTTTATTTGAGGTCGTTTTAGCGACTGTTCACAGGCAAGTGCCTCACGCAACTCTGTACAGAGCCCATCCCACAGTAAATCATCAGCATTTAGCGATTAATGATTGGTTCTTTTAACTAGAAGGCGGGACTTCCGCCGCCAGAGCAGCCATACACTAAAAAAGGAAATATTTATTCAATTTACTAATTTTTTTAAGGTAAGTGGTTGCAATCAATTTATTTAAGCTACATTTAAACAAAAAATAGTAATATAAAATAAAATAAAACACTTTTGTTTAAATGTAGCTTTAATAAATTTATTGCAACCATTTACCTTAAAAAAATTGAGTAAATTGAATGAATTTTTTTTTTTCAATGTACTGAGCGTTGCATTGTCCCCTGTAACAGGAGTGCTCAATCTTTTTATATTCAATATTTTTGGTATTATTCAGGCAGAGTAGCTCGGTAAAAATGTTAATTTATGCCTGATATTGCTTATGCATGAAAAACATGATGATGTTTTGCTTGAATGCACTTAACATTTCTTTGAATAAAAGTTTCTGCAAAATGTATAAATGTAAATATATGAACTATTTATCTTAAGTAAATATTTTTCTGAAATGCAATGCAAGTTGGCACTATTATGCTTTTATAATGCAAAGCCTTAGAAATTAAACTTAGCTAAGGTTTGCTTATAAGCTAAATAGATTTACCCTCCAAAAACTGTTGTCATAAAAATTTTCAATGTAAATGTAATGGTTGTCATACACTTGTGCTTAGTGATGCCTTATGCAACACGATTAGCAGGGACATCATAAAACACAGTCGCATGTCATCGGTAATGAGTGCTGCTTATGTTCATAAATGTTAAGAGGGTTGTTTAATCAGGGTCATGTTGGAAATTTCCTATTCCTACTTCTAAATAGGACAGGTGTTTTTGAGACAAAGCCTTGTATTGACCCATTGGTCCAAATCAGACAGTTTGAATGTACAATTATTTAGGATGCAATCTAAGAAGGAAGCTACCTATGTAGGTATTAGAAAGCACAGTACTGTAGCTCTTGGTTGTGAAGTAGCCTAACACTAAAGCATTGGTTTAATAGCTGCTATACCCTCCTGCACACCATTACTCATTCTGATAAATGTGCTGCACATTAATGCACACGTGTGTACCAACACTCCTCACCTGAATGCCTAAAAAGAGAATTTACTTTTTACTCATGTACCTGTAGAAACACCCTTTATTGATCGCAATGTGAGACAAATATTTCACTGCTGGTGAAACTAATGTATACATAAGCCACTAGACCATATGTTGTATATGAGGATGTGTGTGTATGTGAGTTTTATCTAGGGAATAAATCATCTTATTTAATATTCAGAGTGTTTACTTCACCGGTAATTGAGAAATTCTGCTGCACAGATTCAGGTCAGACAGATTCAAGCTTGGTTTCACAATCATTAACATTTAGGCATTTGGCAGACACATCATTTTCCTTTATGTTGTTTAAATCTGTAATCTGCATTGCAAATCAGTTTATGAGTGCGTCTTAAAAAATCACTGTAATGTACCTACCCCAAGTGGATCATTGCTTTGATACAGTACATTGCTGAAAAAAGCAATATTGTTGTATGTTCAATTCATGCTGAAATTTAAAGATGCTAATTCACAAAATAAGTATTACGCAATTTGTTGTTTAAAACCAACTAAACGTAAAAAACAAGCTTTTTTCCTGTTGTTCACTCGGTAGAGCATTGCATTAACAGCGCAAAAGGTCATGGGTTCGAATCGCAGGGCTCACACATACAGAAAAAAATGCAATTTAAATGCACTGTGAGTTACCTTGGATAAAAGCTGCCAAATGCATAAATTTTACTTTATACTCAGCTTCCGTATGTGACAACTAAGCTAAATTAAATCATTATTGTAGTATATTCGTTCCTTCAAAGATACACATTGCAAGGCATCAACATTAAAGCTAGTTTCGAAATGACATCACATCATATCATAACACACAATCTCTTTCTCTCCGCTCACTAAACAGTTATTGCACCCACTGCCTTGTTTTAATTTAATGTATAAGTGCGTGTGCAGCATATAAAGGTCTGTTTGGGCATCTAGGTGTGTGGATGTCGTGACAGCGGGTCACGGCTGAATGTGTATCTCTGTCATTTCAGCCTCATTTCCACCATCGCTAAACACACATTACTGTTTTTATTCAACTGCTGTAAATGGTCCAGGCAGTGCAAATATACCAACATGAGGCTTTTTCCCCCAAACCCCAAAATAGATATTTTTCTGGTTCACTTCACTTGCCTCACTCTCATCATCTGCCTTTAGTTTATCTTGTTCTTGAAGCCGGTTGAGTTTCAGGCATGCTAATACCATCCCTGGAGATTCATCAGGAGATTTGTTATGTGATTTAAATATAGTATTGGGTTTTGCATGGCATCTGGTTTGAGTGATGCAACAAACTGTCTGAAAATATCATGCAGTCATACAAGCCTTCATATATATTAGCCTACACTGTATGGTTGCTCATGTTTAATTTTGCTGGAATTACTAAAATGCATGAAAACTTTAAATCCAAGTAGGTCTAAAATGCATTTTCTGCAGTTTTTGCATTTGTGCAGCACTTTGGTTATATCTTGAGCTTTCACAATATCTTTCAACACAAATGTCCTTGACACCAAAACTTATTTTGTACTTTCTCACGACTTGTAAACGGTTTTAGCTTGTAGACAATAAACAATCTGATGAGCTTGAACAGTTTGTACCAGAGCATTTTTTGTCTGTGATCTTTGTGTTTGTGTTACTTACTCTTCGTGTTTTGATCTGTGGTTTAATGTTTATGATGTAATGATGAAAATAACATCTTTGTGTCGGAAACACTTGCTTGTTCTACTTCAGAATGTTTATACACAGATGTCATTTGTTTTTTAACAGGAAGTTTTATGGAAGTATCCAAATCAAGCTTAGGATTAGAATAATGTCTTACTAATTCACTATCAGAATTAAATAAATGCACAGTTGTAACCTAAAATTACCAAAGTATCATTTAAAGTTTATAAAAAATATATGTTAAGGTATTTGGTGGGAAGTTGGCAGGGCATTGGTAATGAGATTCGAGTGGACATTTCTATGACATTTTGTATGGTTGCTTACTACCCAAGTCAAACTAAAGGGATTCACCCAAAAATGAAAATAATGTCATTAATGACTCACCCTCATGTCATTTCAAACTCGTAAGACCTCCGTTCATCTTTGGAAACACAGTTTAAGATGTTTTAGATTTAGTCAGAGAGCTTTTTGACCATCCATTGAAAATCTACGTACGGTATACTTTCCATGTCCAGAAAGGTAATAAAAACATCATCAAAGTAGTCCATGTGACATCAGTGGGTCAGTTAGAATGTGTTGAAGCATCGAAAATACATTTTGGTCCAAAAATAACAAAAATACGACTTTATTCAGCATTGTCTTCTCTTCCATGTTTGTTGCGAATGCGCGTGCATAGCCACACTGCTGACGTGTTATCCTCAGACATGTTTGTACGTTTTTTTAACTTACCTCAGTTAAGTTTGTTTCCCTCAGACTGTAAACAAAGCTCAGATGCAAAAAAAATCTGGGGCGCACTGGATAACATGTCAGCAGTGTCACCGTAGTGTCATGCACGCGGTTCACAACAGACCCTTACATTTTTTTATTTTTGAAATCTAAAACATCTTAAACTGTGTTTCCAAAGATGAATGGAGGTCTTACGAGTTTGGAACGACATGAGGGTGAGTCATTAATGACATTATTTTCATTTTTGGGTAAACTATCGCTTTAAGGCTATGTCCACACGAAGCCGGTGCATTCCCTATCCGATCATTTTTTTTGCTTGCTCTAAAAAAATAATCCGTAAACACGAAACCACTGAAACCGACTGAAAGCAGTGTAGTATATATGCCGGACCAGTATGGGGCGCTGTAATTCTGCCACAGATATACACTATACACGGAGAAGAAGACTTTGAGCATGCGCATAACCAACGTATGGTGTTGTCCATTATCGCTTGTTGGTCACCACAATTGCATCAAAGCAATAGATTTTGCTGTAATAAAGCTAGTAGGCTTTAGTAGCTTCTGTAGCACGAACACAATCACGTAGTCCGCCATTATTGTTGTTGCTGTTACGTGTGACGCTTCCGACACATGATGTGATGAAGTTTTCGCTTCACAAAATATACGGATTGGCTGTACAGACGAAACCGCAAGGGTGTCGGTTTCAGATTTATCCACTTTAGGACCCGGTTTCAAAAAATAGCGGATTCAGTCTCCCAAAACGCCGGATCCGTGTGGATGAAACGTCAATACGATAACAAATTTATACGTATGCAGTGATACGCGTCTCCGTGTGGACAGCCCCTAAGTGTTAGCCCAAACTTATATTTCTGCATCTCACCAATAAAGGCTGTTGGTTAAATCCCAGGAAACACACATACTAATAAAATGTATATGCACTGTAGGTCACTTTGAACGCCTTGCGCCTGTCAAATGCATGCAAATGTAGTCTCAATATCATTTTAAGTTCCTACTTCAATGTAAGTCTATGGCAGTTCTATATTTGCAAGTTAAATTAACAAATCTTTACTCGTTTCACAGACTTTAGGCATAATTCATGTTCTCCATCAATTAACATTTATGTGAATTAAATGTGTTTTGGAAACCGACGTCACCCAAGTAATAGTTTAGTATTTTTAATTTATTGTTCACCGTTCTCCTTTCATCTCTCTTTTACACTTGTGAGCGGGGGTCCTAATACCACACTGGGTTAGAACATTGTGTTGAGCTCAGGGGTCACTACACAGATGAATACTTATTTACACTTTATTCTGCACTGCTGTGTGTGTGACTGAGCGGAGAAGTCTACAGACGTCTACCAGCCCAGAGTTCATCCATCTGCAAGAGCAAACAGAAATCAGCATAGCCAGTGTGTGCATATTCTCTGCCCTCCTTGGATTTATGCTGCCCTTGTGGAGGGAGAGTAATACTTTAAACATAACAGAATTGGGTCTCTTTTTTCAAACCATCTCTGGCACTTAAAGAGATAGTTCACCCAAAATGTGCTGTTTATTTACTCACCCTCAGGCCATCCGGTATGCATATGACATTTTATTCTTCAAAAGAACAATAAAGAAGATATTTTGCAAAAACCCCACCACTCTGATTCATATAGTTAACAGTTTCTGCCACTTCATATCCAACACAAAAGTAATCCCCACGACTCCCTGTGACATGGTGACATGACGTCTTGTGAAGCCAATCGATCAGCTTTTGAGTGGGAGGGTACAGTTTAGCGCACTTCTCATTCATTTTAGACGACTAGGACAAAAAAATGGATTTGCATGGAAAAGTTTTATTCAAGTATCCAAGTTTATCATGATGCACTTGAACAAGACAAGGTTTTATGCAAATGTGCAGCAATGCAGTGATAGTGAAAACATGATTCATCACCTGTGAGATACTGTAGTCAAGTGTCTGCATGATTGAGAAGTTATTGTTACTGTAAGTGATTTCATTGTTCAATAAATGACCTCTGCCAACATACAGCAGCATAATTTGAAGAAAAAAAACGATGCATGAGATTATTATGTCTGAAATTTTCTGACAGTGAGTCAGTTTGATTCATGTTTTTGTATGTAATCATTATAATATATGCATTAATAAATACAGATGTGGCCTTTAAAAATGCGCGTTTCTGAGAGCAGAATGCCGCGGAGACTTCCGAAATTCTGCGAGATCCCGCAGAAGGGGAGTTCGGTGGGGGACGCAGGAAATATAAAAACCTGTAGAGGGCAGGCGTGTTTCATGTAGGCCATACTGACGACAATGTGTGTGCTCGACTTCATGCTTAGCGTATACTGTATGATATTGAAGTAACATGACACGGATTATCAATGTTTAGGCGATAGACTTTGATGTCATACAAATGCATGCTTTTTGGCAAACATTTTGTTGGCGAAGTTTTCTTTTGCCAGTTACATAAACAGTCACATATTCTTCATAAAAATCCGACTCTAACGCGCATCATTTGTCTTATTTTTTCCGTGTACTTACAGTAGAAGAGACGTGATGTATGATAATCGAGTCTTATAACAAAATAATTCGCGAAGACCTTTGAAGAGACCGAGCGCATTTACGCAATATCATTAACTAGTTTATCTAATTTTACATTTAGTTCATTTTTGCATCTGAACGTTTTAATAGCTTTAACATGGTTGTGTTGCACTTTTCTGCATTACTGAACAGTAGGCTACTTTTTATATTATCATGTTTCCATTTACATGGTATGAAACACGATAAAAAGTATGCAATGGTGTTTAATACATTTCACTGAGAATTTGTATAATATGTTATACTTTTGTACTAAGGAAATAAAATCATATTGTGAGTGTAAATATTCATAAATTGGAGGAGTTTCTGAGGTGTTTGTCATCGGCAAAATGTGCAGTTTCTTTGTTGCTGATTAAAAACCGTTGGCTATGTGATTGTTTAAAATTGACATTTTTTCTACTTATTATTAATTTATTTCTTGCCTACATTTACTCAAATAATATCAATGTGAAAATATAAGTAATTCATACTTCAAGTTAGGCGTAAAACTTACACATTTTTGATGTCAAATAGAAATAATAATAATTTGAAATATGCAATTATTACAGTTTAAAAAACTTAAATATATTACTCTGACCTTTTTAAATATATTGACTAAAATAATCTGTAAATGTAATACTTATATTATTAAGGCGTATACATCAAATAATATATGTACATTTTACACAAAATATCTGTTCTATTTTAAGTAATTTATTTTCCAACTAAAAAAATCGCATAACTGCATTAAGAGATTTTATTAAGTTACTTTAATCATTTATTTTAGAGATATTTACAAAGCCACTGAATCATTTTTAACAGTGTGTACATTATGACCTTATGGTAGACTATTATTAAATGCATATAAATAAAAATATGTAAAACTAAATAAAAAATATATCATACACGGACTGTATGTAAGCATACGTTTTCTTGTTCGGTGCACGTGGGTTTAAATGCCGTTTTTCTAAAGAAGAATTTTAAAACTTTATTGGTGGTAGTTGAGAAGAATTCCTTATTCCATTTCTAAATCATTTTGAGCGCAATATAAATGTATCATATTGTTATTCTTATTATATAAGAATACGCAATTTTTACAACATTTTTAACATATAGAAAATATACGTTAAGCGTGTTGTGTGTATTTCCTAATTATAAGCTTTTGATGAAATTGCACCAAAACTAAACGTGCATAAAAACATAAAAAAATCATTTAAATAAGCGAAAAATCTTTTTTATGAGCTCAAAATGTTGAATATAATGTGCTATTGCTGAAAATTGCCCATCTCTAAAGAAGAATATTCATCTTTAAAGTTAAAGAAACAAAAAAGTACTGATAAGCATTCTCAAATATGTATTTTCTGCAAGCACTCATTTATCCATAATGATGTAATTTATTTTTTAATAACATATTGTCGCTGTCGGGCAAAGATACTCTCTGGACACCAAGACCATGTCTATGGGTTCAAGAATAACAAAATATTGGCCATTTGAAACTCGAAAGTCATCACTTTATTTTGTCCCATTGTTTTCCATTTTGCGGGTGATAAAACTCCGGTGCACGTCGTTCAAATTCATTGAAATTTTGTTCACTTGTAGTTTAGCAAGTATGTATAATACAATTTCAATAATGTTTTTACACTGCACATCGTCTGAGGAAATCCGAAGTTGCGTCGAGGGGAACCAAGCTGACAGCCGCGACAGCAGAGATTGTCACGTAGTACCTACAAAAGGGTACCTGCAGCGATATCATTCTGGCTTGGTGGGATGTCAGCCAGCGAGAGTCCTCTGATTCTGGCCTTGTTCTTTTACTCCTCAGAGTCTAAAACCAGGAGGGCATATTAAGTATTCATTGTATTTTCATTTTAACAGAGCAGCTATGGTTGCGCGTTTCACACACCTCTCCAAACCACGTTGTTAACACTATGCTTGTTCGACTTCATGCGGCGCCACAAGAACCGACAGCCGGATGACGTCAGAGTACCGCGAGAATGATTCAAGAAATCATATTTCGCCTCGCTCTCGCGATACTGTGACGTCTTCCGGCTGTCGATTCTCGGGGCGCCGCATGAAGTCGAACAAGCCTATTGACAGCAGCAAAAGCTACGCATGCGCTTTTAACTTGTAAAACTCAAAGGTGTATGGGTAATGTAGTCTCTGCTCTCGGTGGGACGAATTAGGTAGCTTGCATTGTGAAGGGCGCTTTGAAAAGCGGCAGCGCAGCCAAAGGATTAAATTAAGCCTCTGATTTAAACAGATGTGCAAATGAGCGTTCTGGTACGCTAGAAGTACGTTCTGGGCGCAGGGAGAGGTGGTGGTACGCAAGAGCTATATTTGGAAGTGGCGGTACTGAGTACTGGCGCCTACCGGCCCACATTAAAGCACTGGCGGTAGCAAAGGTAGACGGCCCTTTGAAAAGCAAAAGAAAGCTGATAAAAATGAGAAACCCACACTGAAATAAATTGGAGTAGGATTTAGGCTACTTAACAAAATCTAAACATTTTTCACTCAGAAAAGGCTAGTAAATATAAACAAAATTATCAGCAGCTTTAACTTTATTACTTTTTACATTTGTTTAAAGCAAAGCATTTATTTACTTAGCTACAGATGAAGCAGCTCTTTGCGCCTTCTAACGTCTCATAATTGGTCATCATTTATGTCCAAGAGACTCAATAATAATCTGTTACATTTTAATCCTTTAATTTTTCATATTAAAAAGCGTTTTTGTGCTGCTGCGCATCCATGTAATAAACAAACCCGCGTTGTCATTCCGTTAATACGCATATTATCAACGCGCTCTTTACTCGAACAGAAAAAACTCGCCTCGCGAATTGCGCCGGTTGTATAATAGAGATTCCAAAGTCTCTCATGAGCTAGAGGACTAATATCCAGGGAGTTCAGTATTTCTGTGTGGGCATGCATCAGGGAAAGGTGTGTGAGTCTTTTCTGGGTCATGGTGCTGCATACCAATGTCTTCAAAAGATGCAAGGCGGAGAAAGTGCGCTCGGATGAGGCCACGGATAGGCACAGTAATGAAATTAAAATCCAAAATACACGTATAACCTACGTGTGTCAAAAATAATTTCCTAAAATATTCATAAGTAATATATCAATTGTGCAAAATATTTTAACCTAAAAAAAATATATTTCTCGCCTTCCCGCGACCATGCGTCAAGGTCTGGAGGAAAATGATACCTGCCCGGATCCCACGCACGCATCTGCAGTTATATACATTTTACAAAACCAGTATTCATTAGATTTTAAGAACTTTTTTGCCACTTTTAAAACTGTAAAACTAAATAAAAAAGATATCATATGCCGAATAAGCATGTAAGCATATGTTTTCTTGTTCGCTCCACGCAACACGGGTTTAAACGCCGTTTTTTTTCTAAAGAATAATGTTTACACTTTATTGGTGGTGGTTGAGAATAATTTATATTGCTTGCAGAATAATGTATATTGCATTTTAGCGCAATATAAATGTATCATATTGTTATTCTTAAATTAAAGAATACTAATATATTTTTTACAACATTTTTAACTTTAAAACATACATATAAAGATGCTTTGTACAATAGCTTTGCTTCTGACAACAATTTTCTGTAATAAATCAGTAAATGAATCACAAAATGTGTTGAAAGTGGCGAATAAAATGCTTGTCAATTCAAACAAAGGTGTATAAAACCGCTAACAATAACTAAACTGTGCTCTTTTGCATACCTCTACTTTTCTCATGTCTTTCTTTATACCACCTTTATCTTTTTAAAATCTTGCCACTTTTAGAAATAATTTGTTTGCATTTTTTGTATACTGCACACTTTATTTGCATCAACTATACCCATAATAACATTTTCTACGTTTTCCTTTCAATAAGGAAATCTGTTTATTGTTATGAATAACGGCTGAAAGGATTAAAAAAAATCATAACACTGACTGCCTATATGCGCAAGAAAGGTATTATTAAAGTTTTAAATATGTAAAACTAAATAAAGATATCATATGCCCACTGTACAGTATGTAAGCATAGGCCCATGTTTTCTTGTTCGCTCTGCGTGGGTTTAAACGCTATTTTTCTAAAGAATATTTTTTTAACTTTATTGGTGGTGGTTGAGAAGAATTCCTCTTTCCATATGTATAGCATTTTAGCGCAATATACATGTGTCATATTATTGTTCTTAATATATTAAGAACAATAATACTAATATATTTTTACAACATTTTTAACTTTAAAACATGTATTTTTATACCACATGAATCTCTTTAAAATATTAATACTTTTAGAAAAACGGACATAATTATTAATATTATAAACAAACAATGAAACGGTGTCAAAATTCGACAACACAAATAATTAAGATATTCATTGTAAATAGAGTTAAGGGTATTAGGCTCACACTAAATTCTTTGTTGCACTTAGTATAAATGCCCATTGCACGTACAGTCATCTTAATATATGTATGCGCTGTTATGCTGGCAAGAAGGGGTTGACGTCACTTTGCTGTTTTAATAGAAATATTAAATATTCAGCAATGCCCTTATTAACTTCTGGAAACAACCGCAATGACAACGCATATAAAAATGTAGTTTTTTATGCGCCACCTGGTGGATTTTCTGTGAAGCGAAACACATTAAGGGAAAAGGGAAAGTAGCCCCCCCGAAAACACTTGCAGAATTCTGCGTGACTCCGCGAGACGATTTGGCGAATGCCGCGGGAGAAAACGCGCGTTTTTAAAGGCCACATCTGTAATTCGCTATATGATGTATGATATGCTTTGCTGAAATGTTCCCCTGCAGAATGTTTATTTTTAAAGACGGGGAACCTGTGAATCTTATTGGTCCAAACTCTCGCTATATATGTTGAAACATCACTTCTGATTGGCTGTGAGCTATTGTCACTGGTCACATTCACAGTAATGTACTGTAGCAGCACAATAGTACAACGATGGGTGAAACCATGGTGCTATATGAGTACCATATAAAAATGTGCTTTAAAGAATACCATCTAATAATGCTGGGTTATTTTAAACCCAAAATGGGATAAGCCGTTGAGTTAAATTAACTCATAAAATATTTGTATTTGACCCAACAATGGGTTAAAACAACCCAGCATAGGTTAAATTACAACCCAGTCAGTTAGGTTTGTCCCTTTTTGACCCAATACTGGGTTGAAAATAACCCATCTTTTTTTGTTTGTGCGTGTGTGTAACAAAATATCATATCATCATCTATAATCATCAAAGTAGAGACCATTGTATTATTATGGTTTCATGTCCAAACATGGTAATACTGTGATACGTTTTAGATGTAGGGAGTCCTGAACAGTTTAATATCTTCCAGATTTTTCTCTTTCACTCTTCTTCTCATTGTTTTGTTTTCTAGAGCATTTAAACATGCTTTAATCGATAACTGCTTTCTTGTTTTTGACCCAAGGTTTAAGGGTTGTGTTATGCATCAGCATTGTGTACTTGCAATGGTTTCCAATGAGCCAGTTCTCACACACACACGGCTACATACTGACGAATACATTGAGAACATAATTGTTCATGGTTTGAATGAAACAAATGATGCCTGGCTTGGGGCCGAGGCTCTGCTGCAGATTAAGAGCTGATTGCAAGGTTTTACCGTTGGGGATTGTCAGATGTTTAGTCATATGTTTAATTTCTTTTAAATTTACTTATTTTCATTCCAGTGATTGCCATTAATTAACATTTTATGTAGTGTGAACTCAGTTGCTTCAATTCCAACACTATTTGACTTGAATTTTGATTTGACGGACAAGAAGGAACACGGAGTAAATCTGTGATGAATAATGAGTAATGATCTATACCAGCTGGTGGTTGTTGAATTATTGTATTTCATAATTCCACATTTTTCTTCTAGGCTTTAAAATAAACCACATATTACTGAATAAACACATACAGTTCTGAACCCTACACCAGGATCTGCAAGATTATCCCTGCAAACACACGTGTGACAGGTTTACAGCAAATGCTCCCATATGGATGAGCACAAAATTCCAGTAGGGCTGACAGGATAAACAAAGATTTCATGCCGGATTTCCTTGAAATTGTAAATTCCACGAGGGAGACACAAATAATAGCCGAATGCCTGTCTGTCTCTCTTTCACACTTCTTGTTTGTGTAAGACAAGTCTGTCTGGAACAAAACAAATTCCCCTGAGTGATGCATTTTAATATTTGTTGAATATTTTAAAGCAGAACTGATACAGAGCAAAAGTGATAAAAAATATTGCCTGTGGATATAGGCAATAAAGGAAAAGTTCCCCCCTTAAAAATAAAAAGTCTGTCATTATTTATTTATATATGATGTTTGAATTTTTACTCTGCTTTTTGTTTTTTTAATCTAAATGCAGGTTTTATTTGAGAGCGTCACAGAAATCTAATGATGGACATTAAAAGACGTAGTACGCACACAGATCATATTGGCTACTGACTATGCATGTTTGCAATTATGGTGAGTTAATAATGACTTAAGTAATTTTTTGTAAACTTAAAAAAAAAAACACACACACACAAACAGATACCAGGCAAAAGGATATGAATGTAAAGATGGATGATGAGAATTAAGCAGATTTTACTTAACAAATTTTGTAAACATGGAACTCTGTCTGTATTCTCTAGGTTGTTTATAAGAGAGGTTGTTACATAAAGACATTTTAAAGAATTGATTTCCTCAGGGCTTATAAAAAATATACAATGATTAAGATATTTAAATAAATCAGCTGAGAGAGGTGGGTGTCTCTAAACATCCGGTTTCAGGGACATGGATGCCCTTTCAGCATTTACAGTCCATCTGGCATGCCTCCAGTTTAGTGTGATGTTTTTTTTCCAAACTGTATAAATGATGCACAGGTCCCTTGTGGACAGTTTCAGTTTCCGACTGAAGACATGCTGATGAAATCGGCATAAAATGTGTTTTAGAGGCAAGACCTTTCAAGATATACATAATGCATGCTCATGTTTACTTGAGTGCAGAAAGAATGAAAGTGTTCAAACTTCATTTGCCTCAAGTAATAACGGCTACAATAAGTTTCCATTCAATACAATCAGCTTTATCTTCAAACTGCATGTGTAAAAAATATTTTTGTGCAAATTTATAAAACTATTTTAAATTAAACAATAAATAAAAACTGATGAAAAAAAGTAATGAATGAAACTTATTTATTTATTATGAGGATGGGTTTGTTTTGAAGAGCTGCTAACAAATTTATTCATATAATATTTTGTCTCTTCAAATGTGAGTGAGTGTACTGTTAAATGTCAAAATTATCACATATATGTAAAGGATTTAAGTCTGTTGAGCAAAACAAGACCTTATTGAATATTTTAGTCAGTCTGCTATTATATTCCAATACTCGTAATCAAAAGTTTCCATGTTTTGTTTGTACAAACTTTACAGAAGTGTTACCAAAATATTTCTATATTTGCATTGCATATATTTGTACATCATATATTTATTATAGTCATTGTATATTAATATGATAGCTCAGTGATAGAGCATTGCGTTAGCATCTCAAAAAGTCATGGGTTCAAACCCTGGAAACACATACAAATTTATACCTTGTGATGGACTGTAAGTAGAATTGTATAAGGGTATCTACCAACCATAAGGAAAAAAGTTAAATCCAGCCTAAGATCTAGCAGCATGATTTTAGCTGGTGGTCTCAGAGGGGTTTTGGACAATTTTTAGCTAGTCTTAGCTGATCAGACTGGAAAACCAGCTAACCCACCTGGGAGTGGGAGTACAATCTAAAACCAGCTAGGTTGATCTTAAACCAGCTAAGATCAGCTAACCATATACTGTAAGACCAGCTAAAAGTGTCCAAAACCCCTATACAACCAATTCAATTCAATTTTTTTATATAGCGCTTTTCACAATTGGTAATTTTTTCAAAGTAGCTTTAAATTAATAGAAGCAGTGGAAAACAGAAAAATCGGCAGACAACATATAAGTAGCAAAATACAGCGGCTATGAATAAACTTTACAAGCGTGCATAGTAATAATGTAACGTATAGAAGAGGGTGCTAAGTTAAGCCAATGTCAGATGACTTCCCGACTTTTTTAGCCAAGACCAGGCTGGGAGACCAGCTAAAGCCAGCCAAGCAGCTTAAATCTTTTCAGTAGGCAAATGCATAAGTGTACAGTAAATATTTGTATTATTGTATATATTTGTAGTGCATTAGCTGTGACGTAATATCCCCTTACAACAAAACTACACTAATTTATAACTTGCAGATATACTGCTCTGTTTCCTTATTAGTCTATAGGATTCACACCTATTTTATCAAAAGTCTGATTAATAAGGTAATGAGAATCTCTTCTAAACAAGCTCTGCAATAGGAAGAGTCATAAAGAGATTCAAATAAAACATACGAATAGACCATATGAGCAATAACATGGGTTATGCTTGCCCTAGCAAACCCCAACACCAACTTTTAAACTGAGTAAATCCACCACTTAATGTTTTCTAGCAGAATTTGTTTGTCAAAGTGTGAACCTTGAGGTTGTTTGCAATTCCTTTCTTTTTGGCCTTCATCCAGTGTTGTATTAAAATTATCTTGTGCTTTCTGTTTGCCTTCCAGATTTGAAAATCGAAGAATTGAAGGATTTAGAAAATTCCTTCAAACAGTGTACAAATATAGAGAAACAATGCTCTGTAAGGTTTCTTAATCCTAAATGGTCTAGTAATCTTGATTTATGTTGTGCTACAGACAGAGCGATGCATCAAAATATGTGGCTTGTTGGGGAGAGACTTTTCTCCTAGCAGATGAAAAAAAAAGAAAAGCAAAACCAAACAAGCAAACTAAATCCCTTAGGGCTCACTATATGCTATAGGAAGGATCTGGTCGTATTCAAACCAGAATAGGATGCAAACTTCAAGGGGGCAGGATCTTGAACCTATGCTTCCCTTCATGTACTATAAGGCATCCATTAAAATGTCAAAGTTGTTGTATCTGATGTTGCTTTATCTGATTCTGCCCTCACATGGCAGTTAGGATATGATAACATCATTATAAAGTTTGCACCTTGTTTTTATAAAGTATATAGGGGCGGTTTCCGGAACAGGGATTAGACTAGTCCTAGACTAAAATAAATGTAAGAGCTGTCCGAACTGAAAACATATTGCATTGACATCTTAAAATACATTAGTGCCCTTTGTTTAGCCTCAAAATGCACACACGTAATGTTTTTAGTAAGGCACGTTTGTTAAAACTAGTTATATTTTCTAATTAAACTAAGACCTAGTCCTGGTTTAAGATAATCCCTGTCCGGGAAACCACGCCTTAAAGACATTTAACAGCTTTGGAACTTTTAGGGGCTGTTTCCCGGACTAAACTGCATGATTGAGCTGCCTTCATTTAAAAACAACTTGCACTGACACATCTTAACATATCAGTACGGTTGTTTTGTCTCTACACCAATAAAAACTACTTTAATGTCCTAATAAAACTAAGGCCTAGTCATGGATTAATCTACATCTTGTCCAGGAAACTGCCCCTTAGTGCATTAAGTTGTAAATGGTATTTTTTCAGATTTAAACACTTATAAAAGAACAAAAAGGCTCATTTGCATTTTGTCAGGGATGGTAATGGACACTCTTAAATCATATTTATTGAACATTTGTGTCCTTGGAGACCAGCAGCAGAAGGAAAGGTCTTGGGAAGTATAATTTACACATCACACATTTTCTGTTTGCTGATTAGTTAATGAAAAACATTGGTATCATCATTAATATACTGTTTAAAGGTACACTCCACTTTTTTTGAAAATAGCTCCCCTAGAGTTAAACATTTGATTTTACCGTTTTGGAATCCATTCAGCCGATCTATGGGTCTGGCGGTACCACTTATAGCATACCTTAGCACAATCCATTGAATCTTATTAGACCATAGGCATCGTGCTCAAAAATATACAAAAAGAGTTTTGATATTTTTCCTTTTAAAAACTTGACTCTTCTGTAGTTACATCGTGTGCTAAGACCGACGGAAAATTAAAAGTTGCCATTTTCATGTAATTTCAATATCATGTCATACAATTCAACATCACTGTGCCTCCTGCAGCCCTATTTACGGGAGCAAAGTCCTTGATTATTACGCCAGAATGAGAGTATAGTTCCTAGACATATTAGCCTAAAAAATCGCAGCTTTTAATTTTTTTGTCGGTCTTGGTACACGGTGTAACTTTTTATTTTTTAGCGCAATGCTAATGGTCTAATTGGATTCAATGGATTGTGCTAAGCTATGCTAAAAGTGCTAACGCCAAACCCGGAGATCAGCTGAATGGATTCCAAAACGGTAAAAATCAAATGTTTTACTCAAGGGGAGCTGGAAAATGAGCATATTTTCAAAAAAAGTGGAGTGTACCTTTAAACAGTATAGAGAGAGAGAGAGAGAGAGAGAGAGAGAGAGAGAGAGAGATTTGCCCTGTCTTGTGTTAAACAGCAACACTAAATTACAATCATCTGCCTTTCAGCTATTCATAACTCTATTGTTTATAATGAATCGTCTTACATTTATGCATTTGACAGATGCTTTTATTCTTAAAGTGCATTACTGTGCATACTAAAGTTCACACTTCATTAATGTGTGTTCCCTAGAGACATTTTAAATGAAACTAATCTTTGCAGCTTTTGTTCATGTTACTGGGTATTTTTTACAATTTCTGTAAAAAGAAAAGAAAAAAAAACAATAATATTAATTTGATCATTTATCATACAATCCCCACTTGATTTCTATTGTTATGTCTAATAGCAAGCAACCATAACCAAAGTGAATAGAGAGAAAAGAAAAACTGATTGTGTCAGGACAGTATGTACATTATATTTCAGCTCAATTCAAGAAATAGGAAAGACATGGGAAAGACCGTATCTCATTGATACTAATGTTGGGTCAACAAACTCCAGGCCATATCTGTGACACATCCATGGGTCCATAAGTCTCTTTAATGGAGTCACTGGAGTGCATCCTTACGATTTATTTTAGGTTGTACAGAGTGCAAGGAACTCGATTTAGACTCAATATGTTGTTTATGTAGCGTGTGTAGGATACGGCACGTTTCACCTACATAAACTACATATCGAGTCAAAATCGAGTTTAAATACTGTTAGATGTATAAGATGGGTTTGATCAAAAAAAGAGAAACCTGCTGAAATGTAATAACCCATTTTTTGGTCAAGTATTAAAAATGTTAATTTAACCTAACAGGTTGAGTCCGTCCCTTTTTGACCCAATGCAAGGGGTTAAAAAAGTATTATTTAGAGTGTATATACATTTTGGTTTTGTCATACAGAATAATTGTAATTTAGATTTTAATAATATTTTCCATTCTTTCTTTCTGACCCATAGATACAGCAGCAAAGCAAGAGTGTTTAAAATTGTATTTGTATTTTTTATTTTGTTCAACCACACTGTGGCTGTTCAACTCTTGCAAAAGGTCTTGTATTAAAAATTAAACATCAAACATAGCAAGTTTAATTAAAGAAAAAAACTATGGTATGGTTTATCACGTCGAGTTAAATTGTTTTTCCCTATATTGTACTTTTTCTAGCGTGAATCACTTCTTGAATCCGAAAGCGTGGGTCCATGACTTCTCATCGCTAAAATATTACCCATATGGCAGTGCTGCTCTGAAGCCCATTCAGAGCTCAATTGACTCTCTTTAATTAAAGTTCAGGCCTTCAAAAGAGCCAGAGAGCGATGAAATGTCGCTTTTCCTCAACGCAACCCTTAAATCACGCTGTGGGCAAAACTCGTTCAGTCCCCAGTAGGCTACACATAAATTCAGCTTTTTGTCCTTTTCAGCTGAACCCATTTTGGAGACGAATGTTAATTAAAACAGGGAACCTTAGTGTTAAATCCCTTTTAACAAAACCTGCTCATTGTCACCAATTGACTTGGTCTGTGTGTTATGTCAAACAGGACTGTTTTATGGTTGAATCGATCACTCGGGGTGTGTGGAGATCAGGTTACTTGTGTCAAACAGCACAAAAGTGAGGTGGTTAAACTAACAGCATCTGTCCTTTTATTGACCTATCTCTGATGTTAAGCTTTACAGGTAGGTTATTTTAAAGATAGATATAAGGACATAATGAGACAGTTTAAATTATACTGTTTATAAAAGATGTTGGGTAATAACATAGCCACTATCATTTGATCTTGGGAGAATATCAGAAATGTTTGATTTAATTTTGATTGCCGACTTTGATATTGCACATTGGAAAATATATTGATGGCTTCTGCTAGACAGCTATAAATGGAGAGCAAACGAAGAAATGAAGTGCCCTGCTTTTCATAAGTTTTTTTTTTAATAAAGACCCCAATAATCTCACACATCACTTTTAGAGATTCAGAAGAGATGCCAGCCTTATCACACGCTGTGCTGTTTAGTAATACGGAAGTCTGCAATGAAAAGTCAGGCATATAAACATTTCTCCAAAGAGCAAAGTATTAAAGCTTTGCTTTAGATAAACATCGAAGCAAACATTAACCGTCTTAAGCTTTACAAAAACAATATTTGAGCAATTCTGAGCAGTGTTTCTCACCAAATCCCTATATGAGATCCTTAAACGGAGACACATGAGACTCTGGAAGTAATTGAGTCTCTGTTTACTCTTAATCAACCTATTCTCCAACCCATACGATTGCTTTTGTCGTTTGTCCATTTCACCAAATACGACCAATAGATGCATTTACTAAATTAGCGCCTTTACTGGCAGCAGATGAAACTTAAAAGGATAGTTCGGCCAAAAACAATATTAAACCCATGATTTACTCACCCCCAAGCTGTCCGAGTTGCATATGTCCATCGTTTATCAGAAAAACACATTTTCGGATATTTTAGAAAATATTTTAGATCATTCAGTTGATTAAATGTAATGTTACGGGGTCCACCCATAGTCCACGACCTTCAAGTCCAAAAAAAGTGCGTCCATCCTTCACAAATTAAATCCAAACGGCTCCAGGATGATAAACAAAGGTCTTCTGAGGGTAATCCGCGCAGTGATGTTGTAGAAATATCCATATTTAAAACTTTATGAACGAAAATAAATACCTTCCGGTAGCGCTGCCATCTTAGACTCCTCTGTATTCAGGAGAGAGTATTAGCGTACTGTACGCACTTTTATTAGTGACGGATGACAAATTCGGAGGGCGGTTTTAAATATGGATATTTCTTCAACAATACCGTGCGGATTACCCTCAGAAAACCTTTGTTTATCATCCTGGAGCCGTTTGGATTTAATTTGTGAAGGATGGACGCACTTTTTTTGGACTTGAAGGTCGTGGACCCCGTAACATTATATTTAATCAACTGAAAGATCTAAAATATTTTCTAAAATATCCGAAAATGTGTGTGTCTGAAAAACGATGGACATATGCAACACGGACAGCTTGGGGGTGAGTAAATCATTGGTTTAATATCGTTTTTGGCCGAACTATCCCTTTAATATATAAGGGTATAAAATTATATTTTGATGCTTTTGCTATGATGACATGTACTGGGATAAGATTTTCAATTTAAACCACCAGGATTAATTGTATTTTATTACACATTACACTATTCAGGCATTTAGGGCAAATAAGGTACCCATTTATTTATTTTATATTACATAAGCACGGCATACAAACCAGTCACCACTAAAAATTTACTTAAAATATTCCAAGTGTACCGAGGTCAAACGATCGATTTATTTGAAGAAAAGATGCAAAGTGATGACAATCCGCTTTAAATATCAGATCCGGTGTACACTGATTCAAAAACTCTGGCTAGAAGAAGCGATGATACATCATCTATGATTGTGAAAAGGCATTGGCTCTTGTGCGTCTCGTGACCGATTGCCTCATTACGTCAGCTGAGAATGTGAAGCGCTATTGGCTCTTGTGACGACTACGTCATGCTGGTTTACGTTTGAATGAGATCTGACTGTGCATTTTGATCACAGAGTTCTTCATATAAAGTAATCATTTGGCTTCAGTTTGCCATGCGAATAGTTTGTAATACTTTTATACTGTTTTATGCAATAAATACATGTGACTGTACTTTTACTTACGTGTTGTGTTTTATATGGTTGCAAAGTGGTTGGGTTTAGGGTAAGGGTGAGGGTGGGGTTAGATGCTCCAAAATATTTAAAACCATACATGTTTATGAAACCATTTCTACATTTACAAATTCATAAAATTAAATGTGTCTAATCTGATGTATAAGGCAAAAATCTCACTTGTAGTTTTGCTTGGTCACATGGTAAAAATTAGCAAAGCATTCCTGTATTTGCTTGCTTTTAAATATCCTCACAGTCCCTGATGTGCGGTAAAGCAAGAATCATTAGGATTAAGGCTATATCCACACGAAGCCGGTGCATTCCCTATCCGATCATTTTTTTTCCTTGCTCTAAAAAAATAATCCGTAAACACGAAACCACTGAAACCGACTGAAAGCGGTGTAGTATATATGCCGGACCAGTATGGGGCGCTGTAATTCTGCCACAGATATACACTATACACGGAGAAGAAGACTTTGAGCATGCGCATAGCCAACGTATGGTGTTGTCCATTATCGCTTGTTGGTCACCACAATTGCATAGACGCAATAGATTTTGCTGTAATAAAGCTAGTAGGCTTTAGTAGCTTCTGTAGCACGAACACAATCACGTAATCCGCCGTTATTGTTGTTGCTGTTACGTGGGACGCTTCCGACACGTGATGTGATGACGTTTTCGCTTCACAAAATATACGGATTGGCTGTACAGACGAAACCGCAAGGGTGTCGGTTTCAGATTTATCCACTTTAGGACCAGGTTTCAAAAAATAGCGGTTTCACTCTCTGAAATCGCCGGATCCGTGTGGATGAAACGCCAATACGATAACAAATTTATGCGTATACAGTGATTCGCGTCTCCGTGTGGACAGCCCCTAATATGCAAATGACAGTTAGCATTAGCGGGTGCAGCCCCTTTTGGCTAAGATCATGTCACACCTTTATTTCCAGCTTCATTCCTCCATCATCTGCACATTTGCATTCACCTCTTCACTGTCTCCCTGTTCAGTGTGGATTAGGTATTTCCGCTCACATCCTACCAATTAAAACGCAATTAGAAATAATGAGAATAGTGACCTGGTTCAGACTCGAAATGCAGAGTGAGTAAAAACAGATTGTTTGACGGATTGTTTGGGCAGGTGCATTTTGGAAAATGTGTAGGACTTTCAGAAAAAAATGGTCCCTAGTGGTTACTGGGCAGTTTGTAATTAAAAGTTACCTCATAGGTAGATACAGAATTGTTAAAGAGTGCATATTGGGACCAAATGTATACATATCTGCACCTAAGAGGTACATTTTAGGACCCCTGTAAGGGTACCTCACCAGTGGCAGCTTGGGACATTTTTGACCACTTTTTTTCTGACAGTGTGCAGTCAAGCTTGGCATTATTTTTAACCCTGGGATCGAACCCATAACCTTCACACAAAGCTCTACCCAGTTAGCTACAGGACTGAAATCTCCTGCCACAGCAAACCCAGCTAAATATGCACTGCAATGCAACAAACCTGGTTTAATATCCTGAGACTGTTCTTCTGCCGGTTAAATGCTATTTATGGCCAAAGAAAACAGTATTTACCTCTTTCAAAGACTACAGGCTGTGTTTGAACAATTGCTTACACGTAACTCCAAGTGTGGTCAACAACATGAATCAAAAATTGAATCTTTAATCCTTTGGTTTGTAGGCCGGGCGAACACAGTGTTTGCAAGATACAGGTACCAGCTGGGTTTCCAATATACTGGGGTCAGATGTCACATTCTGGAAAGAGTCTGAGCCATCAGTCTAAAGTTCATCTCAGAGTACTGTAAGTATCCTGACACCAAAGCAGCAGATATAGTATGTTATGTTCTGAATGCCGTGTATAGAAGTTCCTGATTCTTTGTGAATTAGCACTAAGGGGACAGAAGAGGGGGTCTGGCCAGCGCTGTCATACCTTTAAAAGCAAGACGCTGATTTTTGCCATATTTAGAGTTCGAGCAGTATGCATTCATCTCAACATCTGGAATTCGTTTCATGTAGTCTGAAGAAATCAGATAAACAAAAAGTGTTTGTGAAGGACATGCTGAGCAAACCAGTACATAGTGATCTTTTCAGTCATTTCGTATTATTTTATTTTATTTACTCATACAGGTTAAGAATAGCATGAGGATGAGTAATTGATGACTGAATTTTCATTATTGGAGGAACTATCCCTTTAAAGGGACACTCCACTTTTTGGAAAATATTCTCATTTTCCAGCTCCCCTAGATTTAAATATTTGATTTTTACCATTTTGGAATCCATCTCCGGGTCTGGCTGTACCACTTTTAGCATAGCTTAGCGTAATCCATTGAATCTGATTAGACCATTAGCATCGCGCTAAAATATAACCAAAGAGTTTCAGTATTTGTCCTATTTTAAACTTGACTCTTTTGTAGTAACATCGTGTACTAAGACCGAAGGAGAATTAAAAGTTGTGATTTCAAGGACTTTGCTGCTGTAACATGGCTATAGGAGGCGCAATGATATTACGCAGCAGTCGAAAATAGTCTTAAAACTCTTTGGTTATATTTTAGCGCGATGCTAATGGTCTAATCAGATTCAATGGATTATGCTAAGCTTTGATCAAAGTGGTAGCGCCAGACCCGGAGATCAGCTGAAGTGATTCCAAAACGGTATAAAGCAAATGTTTAACTCTAGGGGAACTGGAAAATGAGCATATTTTCCAAAAAAGAACAATGTCCCTTTAAAGTTGCAAAGCAATGCTCTTACCCCCCCATCTCTTACCCAAAAATGAAAATTCTGTCATCATTTACTCACTCTCATGTTGTTACAAACTTGCTATGTCCTACACTCAAGCTGGCAGAGACTTCAAAACCTAAAGATTCATGTTATCCCAGCACAAGTTAATTTTGTGTTTCATCTCATGTTTGGCAAGATCAAGAAAATGTATTTTTCTACAACGAAATTCACTGCCAGTTCATGTTCAGTGTAATTTGCCTACATTTGATCAGTGACGCAGTCAGAGTAATATTTCTTCCACATTGCAGCTTTTCTCTGTTTTAAATTCCTAAAAAGACCCTAAAGCTCTGTTTATTTTCAGGTTTAAATTAAAAATTACTTTTGGACCCCACTGTACATTTCTACTCCAGTAATATGTCACCCTTAGGCAAAAGATTGCGTAATAATCAAATGGAAAAAGTCAATATTACATTTATTTTCCATCAGTTAAGAGGCACACAAAGTCCCATAACCTTATATAGTTCAGACTGGAACCAGTCATCTCATGCACCTAAATCATTTTTCCACATCTGTGTCTCATGATGGAGATCCATCATTGTACGGCATGTGGTGGCATACAGACACTTACTCTGTTGTTCTTTCACTGAAGATGGAGCGCTTAATTAACCTCTGGGGAAATGTCAATTTATTCACCCCTATTTATTTAATTATTTATTTATTACGGTTTATTCTTTACTAACTAATTAGAATGGCCTACTTTTTTATCTTAGCACTTTATTATAAAAAATAGCCTATAAACAAAATACGAGGAGCAAGATTGGAAAACATTGGCATAAAGCATGTAAATGACGAAGAATCAATTATATGGAGAAGGAAATGGAAACAAATGATTGAAAATTAACGTGTAAACAAAAACAAAAGTTGTTAATTATCATTATTAACTAAATTAAAAGACAGATAATGAAAAGGTCTAACACAGCCTATGGAAACATCAGCCTTGCTTTTATTATTTTCATAAAAATGTAATTAGTGATTTGCCTGCAAAACCAAACAGTATTCAGGGTCCATCCCACATTGTCTATTTGCCAGACAACACAAACTGTGTTGTATTTACATGAATATGTCTGCAAACAACATAATGAAAAACAAATACTTGCATTAAATAGTTCACCCAAAAATGAAAATTCTGTCATAATTTACTCACCCGCATGTTGTTACTAACCCACATACATTTCTTTGTTCTGGTGAACACGAAGCAAGATATTTTGAGAAATGTTTGTAACAAAACCATTCGTGGACCCCATTCACTTCCATAGTAGGAGAAAAGAATACTATGGAAGTGAATGGGGTCCACGAAAGGTTTGCTAACAAACATTTCTCAAAATATCTTGCTTTGTGTTCATCAGAACAAAGACATGTATACAGGTTTGTAACAACATGAGAGTGAGTAAACAATGACAAAATTTTCATTTTTGGGTGAACTATCCCTTTAAGCTCATTTTGTGATGAATTCCTCCACGTTTTACAATGAATCCTCTGCATTGGCCTCATACATAACCACGTATCCCACTGGATAAAGAGGACATGGCTGTAGATTTGGTCCTATGGGTGATTAATTCCCACTCTGCTTATGTCCAAGCACCCCATGTAGATTCAAGTAAGGTAAATTAAGACTAAAATACCAATGTGATCAATCAGGGTGGCTGCAAAGCAAACAAACCGGCTGGTTTAAGAGATGGGGTCAGCGCAGAGATTGTAATAAAGAAAGATAGAGAGAGAAATAGATTTTCTGTCAAGAGCAGGACTGCAAAGATTTATTTTTATAAGGACTTAATGGGCTGATGTTTCTGCTGAGTAAGCAGATATTTGTTTCTTTAATTACCATAGCCTAAATGCACTGAATGTTTTATCTTTATTACTAGTGGGCGTGGCTTATTAAATGGGTTGAGTGTAGTTTGCCAGATCTGTATCCTGCTCATTTGAAATTAAAATGTTGTGCTATATAGAAACACTTGTACACGAGCTACAGAAAGTGCCCTCCCTGTCTACCTTAGACAGTAATTCAGATATTATTTTGGTTATGATGCCACAACCAATACACACTACTGCACTAACAATTTGACACACAATTATTTATCCCACCATATAGGATGCAACATGATCTAATAAAGTTCCGTTGGATAGTCATGGAATTTTTTGCTCATTTTTTCCGTGGCATTCTCACGGATCTCCGCATATTTCTGTGGCCCTGCCACGGACTTTCTTTTCCGTGGCATTCTCACGGATTGGTTACTCAACAGTTTTTTCCTATTTTCAAACCATTGTCGCTTCGGTTTAGGGTTAGATTTGGTGTTTGCGTTAGTGTGTCACTTTAAGTATTGGTTTATACTAGTGATGCACCGATGTATCGGCCGCCGATATTTATCGGCCGATTTTTGATGAATTTGAAACCATCGGCATATCGGCAATAGCACGAGAAAGGCCGATACCGATTGTTTATTAATTAACTGCATGAAGAAATCCATTATATGTAAAAAAAAAATAGTTAATGTTGTAAATGCTAAATAGCAAAAAACACCATTGAAGGTTGTCATGCTGTCTTCTTATATTTGTTTTAGCTTAATTTGTGCCTCTCTTATTATGTTGGTCAGTTGAATGTTAATTAGATCAAATCCATGTTCAGTAAAAATAATTTGATCCAGAAATAAACTAGCTAATAGACCAACTGTATAGTCTTGTACACAAGTGTTTAATATCGTATCGGCATCGGTATCGGCCAGAAGTTGTCTGTTTAAATCGGTATCGGCCCAAAAAAATCCTAGCTGTGCATCCCTAGTTTATACAATTTTTTTATGTATTCTTTTATATTTTCTAAACTTTAATCAATTGTCGCCTGGCGTTGGGGTTAGAGTTGGGTTTGGGTAGGGATGTCATTTTATATAAATCTAACCCTTACCCGAAGTGACAATGGTAAGAAAATAGGACAAAACAGTTGAGTAACCAATCCATAAGAATGCCACGGAAAAGAAAGTCTGTGGCATATGAGGAGATCCATGAGAATGCCACGGAAAAATGAGCAAAAAATTGTACACTGGTAAAAAAAATGGACAAAATATATAAAATATATAAATATATTTTTAAAATATTTCAAAGTTCAGATATTTTGCGTAAGATTTAATTTTACACAAATAAGAAACTTATCCAAAGATAGAATGACATGGGGGTGAATAAGTATTTTTTTATTATTATTATTATTTAGTATTAATGACAGTTTTGATATGACCTGCTAAAAGCTCATTGCTTCTGTCTTATGTATTAAACTAATCTTAAAATTATTCAATCTTTTAGTGAATACTCAGACCTGGGAAAGCGCTTGTGTGGTATTCTTGTACAGAGTGTCCTCTACCAAAGCTCAGCTGTACAGATTGGGGATTTCTTCCGAAATTGCTGATCCGGTCTGAAACCCCGCTGAAGGTATGAATAAATCCCCTTCACATAAATCTGCCCGTGGCAAAGCCTCAGACCTCCAATGAATGCTCATAGAATTCATTTTGTTATGACACCAGTTGGTTTGTCTACCCTGACTTTGAATCATTTCTTCCTTGGCACCATCCATCATGTTATATTTAATGACACCACATGGATTAATAATAGTAACTGTTGGAACAGAATGATTTTGTCATTTGAAGCTTATTTCTTACATGATTTAACTATTACCAGTCCATCTCTGATGTGAGTGATCATAGAGGTCAAAGCTGTGTAAAAATTTTACCTGTGCAAATGCAGTGGTCTCAGAAACAGTAAGCTGCACTTAAAAATGTATAAATGTTGTTCAGATGTAGCTCAGATGCAAAACCGGTAAACGCCACCTTCTTCAAAAATAAATATAATGATATTATATTATAGACCCTTTTACTGTTTGTACACAATGATGACGTGGCAGCGTATGCGCGCGCATTTAGGCAACGGAAGTATCGTAAGAATCAACAGTGAAGCAACACAAACAGTAAGTTATTTTTAAAAAATTGACTTTAGCAACATTTTCAACACAGCTACCAGATCCGTGTACTATACTGTAGTGGAGTGGATAAAAGACGTTAGCAGATGGCCAAAAATAAAGTTGCCAGATACATATATACGTATATACGTATATTATATTAGTGCAACCAAACGCAACAACTGGACATTTTGATGTTGAGAAACCGTTTTAATAAACTTTCTGAGAACCAATGGGGAATAACACCACTTCTGTTGCCCAAATGCGCGTGCAGGCTATTTGATCTGCTAAATGCCACGTCTATTTTGAGCAAAGTCCTCTAAGTGCAGGGAAGAATATTTGGACAGACAATGGCGCAAAAAACGACCGTGGATTATATTCAAACATGGGTCCCTTGTGAGTGCTTAGACCTCAATACAACCCAAATGTTCACATGGATCACAGTGCCACCTATTGTGTGGTTCAGTTTCTTCATTTTTACAATACATTTTACAACAGATCCATTCCAGACCTGCTGACTTTAGCCAAGATCCAGTGCAGATCCTGCCCGAAGTCTTCTGCTGTCTGGAAATCGTTTCATTGCCATTAAAGTGACATTACTGAACCTAAACGTATAAGAGCCTGAGAAAAATGCACTTAGAGGCTTTTGCATCTAAACCCCTCCTTTTATTAAAATCCAATTTACTGAAGCTTATGAAGACTCTTGCATTGAATATAAGATAACGCTACTATTTTTATAGGTCAAATGCTAGGTTTGGGTTTTATTACAGACAGAAATTATGCATAAAATTATGTTGCTTGTTTGAGAGAGATGTACAATTATTTTCCTAAGTGATCTGACTGGTGAATGACAAACACGTGACCAAATAAAAATCCTATAGACTTGCGTTAATCTAGGGACCAGAGTGTTATAGAGACATGAGCACCCCAGCATTGCCCAGCGGCTGTGAGTTTCATAGGCACTACACTCTGTCACTGGGGTGGTACCTTTTCGAAAAGTACACATTGGTACCTAAATAGTGCACCTTTTAACCTCACAGTTATTTATTGGTACATTAGTACCTACATCTTAGGAGATTTTAAAGGATACCATCCTACTGACAGCTTTTGTATTTAAATTCTGAGAGTGTACTTTCTAATGAAATCTTAAAGTGGAGATGAGTGGGGTATAATACAACATCTCTGCAGGTGCAGATGATATTACACGTGCAGATACTACAGGTGTGTTAGTTAAAAAAAAAAAGTCCATAGCAGCTGTCTCTCGTCTCATGTCGCGTAATTATTTGTACATCAGGTTCCGTTTTTCCTCTACGGGGAGTGCTATGTTTACTGTAACACTATCCGCAAAAAGGTCTTTGTTTCCCGAAGTGAGCACTCTGTAACAAAACGTGTAGCAGGATTCTTCTGTTCACATCAAAATTCAAGTTGAACCCCAAATGAGTAGCCACATTGTGATTTTATAATTACTATGTTATCGCAAGTTCTTGTTTTAAAACAGCCGTATAGCTCCATCGGTCGACTTGCAGCAATAAACCATGACAAAATACACTCATCCCCAGAGGCGGGGCAAACAGCCTGACTGACAACACAATGACACCATTCTCTTAATAATATACCCATGAGCCATAATGACAACATTATTCATTGCTTTTGTTGCTGAACAGATGTCTCATCTAAAACTCTTCATTATCATTCTCTTAATAAGTTTGAAATCTGAAGCTTTAAAGGTTTTGGGCTTAGAAGATTGGACTCAATTACAACCAAAAAGTTTTTCTTTAGTGTTTGAAAACTGATTCTTTGTTATTAAAATGCACAATTGAAAGGAACAAAAAATATGTTTTAAAGTTCTTTAGAACAAATTGGATTTTACTTAGACTATTCTTATGTGACATTTAACAAAAACAAAAGCATTATGGCGAGACAAGGCAAGGCCATTTTATTTCTAAAGCACATTTACAATCTAACGACATAAAGGATTACACATAAAATACATAAAGAAAACACAATAAATCACACCATTAAATTGATTCAAAAGCCAGAGAAAAAAGATATGTCTTCAGTGAGGATTTAAAACCTTCAACATTGAAGGATAACCTAATGCAAGCTGGCAAATCATTCCACAAACGTGGGGCGGCAACCAAAAAGGCACAATCACCTTTTGACTTTAAATGAGGCTGGGGAACAGTTAGCATCAACTTGTTTGTGGTTTTTAAATCCCTAGATTGTTGCCGGTGGGAAAGAAGATTGATAATACATTTGTTGTTGCCTGGCCGTTTAACCCCTTGTATACATACAACAAAGCCTTAAAGGGACATTACACTTTTTTGAAAATATGCTAATTTTCCAGCTCCACTAGAGTTAAATATTTGATTCTTACTGTTTTGGAATTCATTCAGCTGATCTCCGGGTCTGGCGCTAGCACTTCTAGCATAGCTTAGCACAATCCATTGAATCTGATTAGACCATTAGCGTCACTTTAAATAAAGAAGAGTTTTGATATTTCTCCTATTTAAAACTTGACTCTTGTGTAGTTACATTATGTACGAAGACCGACAGGAAATTAAAAGTTGCGATTTTCTAGGCAGATCCTGTATGGCTAGGAACTACTCTCAAACTGGCGTAATAATCAAGGACTTTGCTGCCGTAACATGGCTGCAGCAGGCGTAGTGATATTACGCACTGCCCGAAAATAGTCCCCTTGGTTACTTTTAATAGCAATAGGAAAAATATCGAAACTCTTTTGTTATTTTTTAGCACAACGCTAATGGTCTAATCAGATTCAATGGATTGTGCTAAGCTATGCTAAAAGTGCTAGCGCCAGACTCAGAGATCACCTGAATGGATTCCAAAACGGTTACTGTTGGGATACAAATATTTTTTGTAGCATTTTTTTATATCCCCAGGGGACAGATAAGTTCCCCTAAGGGCACAGTTACTGTTCAGATAATAGTTCCCTCACAAAAAAAAACAACCCTATAAGATCTTTACTGTTTTTAAAAAGCCATTAATCATGCATATGAAAAAGATTAATTGTACTTTCAACGTCCTTAAAGAAGTGCATTACCTCCATATGCATAAACATATTCTGCTCAGCATGGGCTGTAAACAGCAACCATCACCACGAAAAACAGCAGTTTGATTGTTAACTTGTGTTATGTTGCCTCAATTCTGCTGCACACACATGAATACATTTCATTGAATATATTATAAATCGTAACATCTGAAGATAAGAGCCAGTGGGTGACCTGTAAATATGTCAAGACCTTTGGCCTGGTCCTTTCTGAAGAGATAACATTACATTCAATTTCCTCCCACGAGTCTCTCTCATCTAGGGCAAAGATGCCTTCTGTCTGTCTCATGACGGTCCTTTGAGTGTTTAATAATGCTGCTGAATAATTCAGATAACCCACAGATGGCTCATGTATCCTGTAATTTGGTTTGTACCAAAATGTCAATGAACATAGTCGAGCAAACAGATGCTGAACTTTTCCCTTTTGGCCTTTTGCCCAGATACTTAAGAGAAAGATACAGTACTGTAAATGCTTACAGTATTTAAGGATAGGTTTAGTGAATAGGCTTAATTTATTATTTTTCTAATAATCATACCTTTTTCGGATGATTCACATTATACAAATTTATACAAAGTCACCAGCTCGTAAAATAGTCATGTATTCCCTTGAGATCAGGTTGGATTATTATATTATGAGAAAATACATTATTTAGGATGATTTTATATAGAAAACAGTGAATCACAAAAATAAAAATTGCTGTGTGTTGCACAGATTTCTGCACAACAGTTTTGCTGTGGCTTTGTTTATTTGCTATATTTCGCTGGCAAAATACATTGCACGTTGCAGTCTTGCTGATATTTGGTAAAACAGCTCTTTTGCTCATGTGCTATTATTTTACTGTACTATATCATGTTATATAAGTTAAAAAATCGAATTACTTCATTTCGCAGTGAAAGCGTGTGAACTCTCAAACTGTTTTGTTTTGGCAAAGTCATGCATTTTTTTTTCATCAAAAGCCTTATTTCATTATTCAAAAATTGCATTAAGACATTTCAGAAACAGAAGCTTGCAAAACATAATAGGATTATGTTCAATCATTCTTAAACAAAACGTTGACAGGAAACCAGGTCTCATGACCCTGAAGGAGATTCTAATGTCTGAACGTTATCTATAATATACAACCACCTCTGCCAAAAAATAAACTGACATGAAATATTAATTTGAGTTGAAATAATTTTTACATGAGAAGAAAGCTGCGTGATACAAGAGACACAAAGCTATGCAGCTGTAGAGAAAATCAGTTTGCTGAGATGACAGTCAATTATACGGATATATACGGATCAGTGTCAGTATACAAAGACATATGACTGCAGAATGTTACAGCTGACTGATCACCAAAGAGTTGTATAATTATTTTGAACAAATACTCTGCGATTTGCATCTATATAAATGCATAGACAGAGAAATTAATGTGCTTTTTATGTTAAAAGTTTTCAGTGCTTTAAACTTACAAATAGCAATTTTCTCTCAGGGCTCAAAACAACGGATTTGGTTCAGATTTTTAATAACCCCAATAAAAATGTCACTGGCCACACCACAAAACACATAAAAAACAGGCCTGATTATTGTTTTAATTTTCTTACGTACTTTTAATAAATAACGTAATAACACTATAACCTATATAAACTTTTTCCTATTTTCTTACCATTCACTGTAATGGTAAAATGGTATTGTGGCAGAAATGTGGGATATTCATGTATAATTTTATAATAGTATTAATGTAGACAGTTATTAAATAATAAATATTAGATTTTACTCCACAAACCACCAACAGAGCATATAAAAAATTTAAAAAAATTATTTTAAACACTGCGAAGTAAACTTTTATGCTGTCTTGCTTATAAACTTTTACATTAATAGTCAATTTCTTTCACTACAAGGTAGAGTCCAGCCCAGGAAGTCAACTAGTTCAGGTCCAGTTTTAAAAGAATAATAGTTCTGAAAAAAAAAACGTCTTGGAGAAAAACAATATTCAGGTTTGAAATCCTGCTGTAAATGTAAATCATTTAAGTTTTATGCATTTGTAATTTACCAGAACCATTTTAATAAATGTTGATTGTTTTGTGTGTTCCGAAAAGTGTTTTTGTATGTTCACAAAGTGTTGAAATTAAATGAAATAATCACAGAAAAATGTTAAAGGAACAGTATGTAGGATTGTGGCCAAAACTGGTATTGCAATCACAAAACATGTGGCTAAAACTGGTACTGCAATCACACAGCTGGTGGCCAATATACAAAACGACAACATAAACATCAGTTGAGGGCTGCAACTCCACTTTTTCAATGATAATATCCTGGTTATACCACTGTTGTCAGTGATATAAGTATTTGAAATGAAAATTATTTCTTAATGTCTAGTGACATTTCAGGGCCATTTAATGATTAATTGATATAAATTTCTTACATACTGTTCTTTAACATATTAAAAAAAAAGTATATGTTCAGAAAAGTTTTGAGATGTTCACAGAAAAAATGTAACATGTTAAAAAAAATGTATGCTATGCTATTTTTAATTTATGAATTTTTGTAATTTAAAGTGAGAAAATAAATGCCATTTTTGTGACAAACAGTGTCTTCATTTTACAGTACACAGAATAAATGCAGTAATCCCTATTACAGTAGTAGTTATGAAATACAGTACTGTGATTATTACTGTAAAAGAGTTTACAGTAATTTTAATTTTACTGCAATTACATTTACAGTAAGAATACAGTGAAATGAAATGCAGCAACTTACTTGCTAATTGCTGCCAGCAAGTTACTGTATTTTTTCACAGTATTCTTTTTACAGTGTTATCACTTGGGGTTGGGGTTAGGATCACTTTCTATTACATTTTTAGACATCCTAACCCAAACCCCAATTCTAACCCCAACTCCAGGCGAGAATAGTTTTAAAAGTGGAAGAAAAACATGTAGAAATCAATACATAAAAGTACATCCTAACCCAAACCCCAACCCTAAGCGACAATGATTTAATAATAGGGAGAAAAAAATGAGCAAACAATACATAAAATGACACGAAAAAGAAAGCATTGTTCATGCTGGCCCGGGGCCATCAGGTTATCCTTAACAGTATGTCTAACCCTGTCTCTCTCTCTATTCCCTTCTTGCTCTCTCTCTCTCTCTCTCTCTCTCTCTCTCTCTCTCTCTCTCTCTCTCTCTCTCTCTCTCTCTCTCTCTCTCTCTCTCTCTCGCTCTCTCTCGCTCTCCCTTTCTCTTGCATACAAACTGTATCCATACACTTGCTATTTTTATGTTATAAGTGTGTTTATTTTGTAGCGCTCACAAAATCAATGGACATCAGGGCACTTACACAGAATCATCAATCACAGAGCACAGAAAGGTTTACATACTGTAGTGTATACATGCATAAATACATACAAGTACAGAATTACATACAGAAACGATCACATGGTCATGCTTGTTTACTCTGGATATTACATGTATAAAACAATACTGTAGCTGAGTCAGCTTTTCTCCATCCCGTCTCACAGTGAATACAACACAACTGCCGGATTCTGACTGTAAAACCCCAGTTATTTTTAGCAATGACACCTTTCAAAGCCAGCATTTAGAAGCTCTTGTTAAGCTGTCATCTATGCTTTATTTAAATACGAAAACTGCCCTTGTGATGTTGGGTTAGGGATGGGGATTTATTATTGTTTTTATGATAATCATGCATTTTTTGTATGATTCACTTTGAACGAATTAGTTAACTGCAGATCAGGCTGTCTAGACACAGATCTCTGATTTAAGTCTGCTTTTGACACCTGTAACTTTAAGATAGCCAGCAAGAGCAAGCTTGATATGTATTTGTAGTTTACACCAACATCTACTGCATCATTCATTTCCTGTTGTTAGGTAAACCACAGAATCCACTTATAGCTTTCCTTTGTTTATTTGTATCCACATAATTCCTGTCTGAAATTGTCTTCCTACGTCTGGATCTCTCATTATTTCTGGGAAGAAATGGCGACGAATGAGAGAGACTGAGGTGAAAGGTCAACGCAACCAACCCTAATTTCCTTAGCATTTACTTTTTTGTTTGCAGCTGATGTGAGAATGACTCGAAAGACTCAAGATCTTGAGAAAGTAAAGTAAAATAAATCAAGGTGAAGCAGGCTCAATGGGTTTCGAGGGGAGATTGTGAAAAAGCCTGTGGGACGACAACATTGCGAACATGCATCAGATGAGTGCAGCCCATATCAGTGAAGAAAGCTAAATCACAAAAGCTAATTGAAAGCGTTGTTTCTCTTCTCAAAGCAATGAAGCAGCTGATGAGAAAGATGATTGGGATGGGAATGAAGATCTGGCTTGGGAGTTTAGCACTAGTCTTCGTTTGGCAAAATAAAACTGTAGCACCTGCATGACACAAAAACAGATTGTTTAAGAGGACTTCCTTAGGGAATCTGATGTCTGGTGTCATAACAGCGACTTGACACACCGTCTTTTGTGTCAACCTAAACTGAGGCTGCTTTGTGCATTACTTCATCTTCATGGTATGTTTATGTTCCCTCTTAATTAGTTTTTACATAAAGAACAATTTTCAATTGTTTAACTGTTAAAGGAATACTTATCAGTATTTTCTTTCCTAAAATGTTATCCAAACATGGAACATGGAGGAGGAATAGTGCTGAAACAGGAAACTCTGGGAGCTTGTATGGAGACACAGATCACAGAATCATTAGCGTACACAAGGAAACCTAAGCTATTCTGAGGTCCTGCTTTTCTCATGCATTGAAGTCTGTGTGGGATTTCTAGTCCAGTGTGGTTGGATCTCGGCCAAGCCCGTCCACAGTGGAAGCACGTTAGACAAATTCCACAACATATATAAATAGTGCATTTATTGTATATCCCCATTGCTAGGTCTCAGACAATAGGTTCTCATCAGAGCCTTTGTCGTGACCCTTGACCTCTGGTTCAAGCCCTGTACTTCACTCGGGGCCTCTCAGACACCATGCTGCGGTTTCTATTTGAGATATACTGATCATGGGAATTGGTCAGAATCATAATATGCTGCGTGACTTCCTTTAACCCAGTAATGTTTGGGTAAACCTCATGACAACATGTCTTCAACATGTCACTCCAACATCTTATTTTAAGATTTTGTTTTGAATTATCACGACTATTAAAGCGATACTCCAGCCAAATATCAAAATTTTATTTACTCACCCTCAAGCAATCCGAGATTCCTACCCAGTCTCATGTAGATGCGTATAAATAGCACGAAGTGTAAAAACTTATGCAATAGATACGGCAAATTCCAATTTTTTGTATTGGTTTCTCAATTTTTATTTTTTTAAACCATGGTCGCTTGGAGTTGGGGTTAGAATTGGGGTTTGGGTTAGGATGTCATTTTATGTTAGAAAAAATAGTTCTAACCCAAAACCCAAGCGACAAAGGTAAAAAATAAGAAAGAGAAACCAATACATAAAGTGACAAAAAAGATGTGCCGTTTTAAGTGAACAGGAAGGACTGGCAGATCATATGCACGCCAAATTGGAATTTGCCGTATGTATTGCAAGAGTTTTCACACTTCGTGCTATTTATATGCATCTCCATGAGACTGGTTTCAAGATACATATGTCCATCATCTTTCAGACGAGCACATTTGAAGTTATTTTAGTAGATGTCCTTGCTTCATAATGGTAGAAAACAGGGATTACAGGAATCAGGGAAAAACTTCTGACTTTGAAGTCCAAAAAAAGTGCATCCATCCTTCAAAGAAGTAATCAACAGGGCTTTAAAGGGTTAATAATCGATGTGACTTTGTAAGAAAAACAACTTTCTAAACTATAGCTTCTGGTAACAATGTCACTGCGCAATGTACCCATGACAATCAAAGCTCACTACGCTAAAACTCCAAGATGGCCTCTTTACCGGAAGCTAATTATTACAGTTTTTTAAGTTTGAAATATGGATATTTTTCTTAAAAAGTCGCATTGATTGTACAGAAAACCTTTATTTACCCATTGGAGTTGTGTGGATTACCTCTGTAAAGTATAAATGATAGACATATGTTTCCCGGATTGCTTTAGGGTGAGTAAATTATGGGGTCATTTTGATATTTGGCTGGAGTATCCCTTTAAAGGAAAACACCACCGCTTTTCTATATTTTATGTTCTTACCTCAACTTAGATGAATTAATACATACTTATCTTTTTTCAATGCGTGCACTTTTAATCTTTGTACAGCGCTTCTTGAATGTGTTAGCATTTTGCCTAGCCCCATTCATTCCTATGGCTCCAAACAAAAGTTTTATTTTGTGCCACCATACTTACTCATGTAACTACTCATGTAACAGTCTTTAAATAGGGAAAACATGGAAGTGTTTGTTAGCTTCTAAATTCATCCCTGTTTGGATCCTAAGGAATGAATGGGGCTAGGCTAAATGCTAACACATTCACAACGCGCTGAACAAAGATTAAAAGTGCACGCACCGAAAAAAAAGATATGTATGTATTAATTCATATAAGTTGAGATAAGAACATAGTAAAATATTGAAAAATGGTGGTGTTTCCCTTTAAGTACCTAAAATAGGGATGCAACAATACAATATTTCTGGGCTGATACAGATTTTCGATTATTTGGAATAACATCTATACTGAGACCGATAGATACAGATTTAAATCCTAGAAGTATACACTGTACAATCTGCAACTCTGTTTTCAATATAAACCAATAAAAAAAAACACAAAACAGTTCTTAAGTGTTTTACACCCTTTTGATTGCCAGGTTATTATTTGCTGTTTTTAAACAATCACCGATGTCTGAAAAAAAATGCTTTTATATGTCGACACCAAGATGCAACCCTCACCTAAAATGGGCTTCCTTAAGCAAAATATGTTTTCCTTTTATGTTGTGATGTTGGCGTGACGTGTCTCATTATTGACAGGTTTTAAGAGATTTATTAATTTAGAAAATATTTAATTTCAATAGACGGAGAGCACTGGGCTTTATAGCTGATGACAGAAGTGATTATATTGGGACTGAGTCTATGTGAGGCGTATGAGACCAACTGTACACACTGCAGTGTTGATGATGAAGGCTCGCTGTCTCACCTGCCTGCAGGGAACTTTTCTTGTTTGCTTTAGAAAGGCATTATGTGGCTGCTGTATCTGCCACACACACAGCATACTGGTGGGTTTATGCACAATGTCCCACACAAATTCAATTCAGTAGCATATTGGTAAAAACTATTTTCACTGTGACTTCATGACTCAAATTTTAGAACTAAAAGTTAACAACTTAAAAAAAAAATATTCATTGATTTTACTCAATTTTTTAAGGTAAGTGGTTGCAATCAATTTATTTGAGCTACATTTAAACAAAAAAAGATTAGTAAAGTAAAATAAAATATAAAACTTTTGTTTAAATGTAGCTTAAAAAAATTTCTTGCAATCACTTACCTTAAAAAAATTTATCAGTGTAATTCCAACTTTAAATTGTGCAAATGTAACCTGTGATGTGGCAAAAACATATTAAATTGATTTAGGTCTACAGTATTAAAATTAAAACACATTTTCCAACAAATATACAGAATAATGCAAAATAACGTGAGAATTACAAGATTCAGTATTTTTTAATACATAGTGTTAAAACAGTATTTACAATAATGTACAATGTATCCTGAAGGTGCTGCTGAGGGGATGCATGGCATAAAAAATTCACACACCTTCACAGATTGTTTGTCAATCAATATCTATTTTATATTCAGCAGCCAGAGGTCCCAGGAAACAGACCTTATTGGTATGTGACAGAACACCTGCACTGCATTCTGGATGATGAGATTCATATACTGTAGGTATGAATGAAGTAAATGAAGTATGACTTTGTTGTTTTATTATAATCTACTCGGTAGTATGCTTTGATTAAACTGTTTATTCAAGTTTTAGACAAAACACATTACGCCTTCTGGATAAACACAGAAGATTCTGTCAGACTTTGTTTAGATACAAAACATGATGGATCACCCCATCTAACTTCTACCATATCTTAATGTAAGTTTTGCATTTGATTTTTAAACAGTTTTTAAGATAAAATAATTTCCTGACTGTAGAGCCATACTGAGCTAAAAATTAGGTTGCTTTGGCAGCAAATTATTGTAAATGAATAAATTTCAGATTTTTACTGATATGACTTCGATCCAAACAGTAAGGGTTTCTTATGACAGAGTTTTGGAAAAGGTTATTAAATTGGGGGTGGCCAGTATGAACCTTCAGCACCATGCACAGGGGTGCTGTCACAAGAGACCCCTCAAGCCCTTAAAAATATTATTTACTCCACAGATTTTGTATACATGTATGTGAGTTTCATTTAAATACCACGTTTTGTGAATAATTTCTACACATACTGATTACAACATCAGCATACACGCATAACAATCTTTAAAAAATTAACATTATTTTCCACTTTTACCAATGAGTCAGGAAAAACATGAAACAGATATAGTAAACACCATTCAACATTTACATTTTATACATTTAACATTTACAATAATGTTAATAATGTATTTCAAATAAACTTTTTTACAAAATATCTACATTTAAAACACAATGGCCCTGAAAGGTATTTGGATACTATAGCCACACTTTTAGTCATTGTGTTTGAATAAAAAAAATTACAAACCTATTTTTAAAGATAGCAAAAATATGCCTGTAATAATACATCCTCAAAACAGTGCTGAATTTTGATATTTTTTTCTTATTGTACTCAACAATATTTTTCCTGAACCAGCAAATATTATTTTCACCTCAACTCATGCTGCTTTTGTGTTCACTTGCATTCTATGATGGAAAGATGGTTGTGAAAATATAATTTTTACAGTAAAATGGCAGTGAAATGACAAACTGTTTTGTTCTGCAAAGGCCAATTTCATAAGTATCATTTTATGTACTTCAAATAAAAATAAAAATAAATCACGAATATTGCATCCTTTAACAAATTAGCAGTTTGGTTAAAATGGACATATGATACAATTTAAGTGGAATTTAATTTTTTCATATTTAATCAGGTTCTTTACTGACACCTTTGTCTCCTTGGTAACCAAACACAGCAATTTCTGGAAAAAAAATTTCTTCTTAAATTAACTTTACACTTGTCTGGGACAAACATTGTGGAATACCTATACAATATTCCCAAATGTAAATAAACTGTAAAAATCATTTGAATCACAAAAAAATGAACTTGGTTTGGTATCTAATCCAATTTTTAAGTATCCAAATATTTTTGAGGCCACTGTAGATTTTATGTTATTGTGTAACGTCTCTCATGTGCGTTTTGCAGTCAGGCAAATGATTTTCTTAAAAGCTTTTCTGAAATCCCTGTTGAAGATGGTGTAAATGATGGGATTCACTGAACTGTTGCAGTAACCTATCCAAAAGAAGAGCTTGAAAAGCCCTTCTGGAGCCACACAACTTGTTCCGCAGATGGCTTGAAGACTATATGTGAAGAAAAATGGAAACCAGCAAAGGACAAAGACCCCCATCACCACAGCCAGAACGAACGTGAAGCGTTTCTCTCGCATCTGAGCTACTTTGGATTTGGAGACCACAGTAAGTCGTCTGTTGTTCTGCTCCTGAGTGGAAACCCAGGAAATTCGGCAGGGCTGCTGAGGGCAGCAGCGCGCGCCGTCCACCCTCCTGCGCTTGGAGAAACGCGAGCTTTTGGTTTTGTTGTCAGACGACGCGCTCTCCTCCAAGTCAATGTCATCCAGTTCCTCTCTCTGGTTGCTTTCTGAGCTCTGACTACTCGGACTCTCCTTCTCAAACTTATCCTTCCTAACAAAGCAGGTCTCGGACTGGGAAGGTTGTCTTTCCAATCCGTTCTTGGCCACGAATACGGTGGACGAGCGCTGCTTGGCGACCCGGTAGATTTTACAGTACACTGTGATCATAATAAACCCAGGCGCGAAAAATGACACCATGCACGAGGAGAGGATGTACCAAGTCTTGTCATTTATTAAACATTCGTTCTCGTTATGTTTAGTCATGATAAGAGGCGGGAAGGAGATGACGGCAGATATCACCCACACCACCGCGATCATGAATTTGATGCGCTTTGGTGTTCTCTTCAAGTTGTAGCTCACAGCCTTGGTGACGGACCAGTATCGATCTAAACTTATGGCGCACAGGTGAACGATGGATGACGTGCAAAAAAGGACGTCCAGAGCCAGGTAGAAGGCGCACCAGGTGCTGCCAAAGTACCAGTATCCCATGATCTCGTTGGCGAGGGAAAACGGGATCACCAGCGTGGCCACGAGGATGTCCGCGCACGCGAGCGAAACGAGAAAAAGGTTCTGTGGCGCACGAAGCGCACGGCTGGTCAGAATTGCCACGACGACCAAGACATTTCCAACTATAGTCACTAAAATTATGACGGACACCACGAGTATGATAAACGCGGCGCCAGTCTGTGTGTGTTTGGGGATGCTGGTGATGTTGCCATCTTTCTCCGATGCATTGGACTGAGTTACATCCATGCTGAGTCCATCATTTCTGACAGCAAATTTAGCGTTTCAAGAATTAAGTACACGTTGCGTTAAGTAGTTTCAACAATGCACTGATACGCGGATACAAGGAGCGCTCGCGCTGTCAATGTCCTTTGGTGATGCGCACTCATGCTTGCGAGATAAGAGTTATCCATCATGGGCACATTGATGCTTTTTATCCCAAACAGTTTAGCTTCTTTCCATCCGATGCGCAAAAAGTAATTATCCAGAGTAGATCTGAGTGTTTTGTTAGATGCGCTACGGGAAAGCGCACGCGGCTCTGCGCGTACGCGCTTCGCACTGAACTGAATGAGATGTGCGCGGGAGCTGGAGCCAGGCACGTGACGTCATGATGTAGTCCAACCCTTCTCCAAAAACACACAAATTACACACAAAAGATGATTTTCATTATGTTTGATGTATCGCAATTATTTCATTTGAAATAATATTACAACTTTTCATCAGTTGGTTTGTTTTACTTTGGAACATTCCTTATAAAAAAACAGAATTTTTGAATGAAAATAGATGTTTTCAAAATACATTTCTTAGCTTGTACAATATATCAGTCCATGGTTTGGTTTATTTTTATTCCAAAATGTAAACCATTAAAATCAGGCCACAGTCTTCCTGAGCTCAGAGTTTCTTAACCTACATAGAAAATTGTCTATGTGTGCAAAAATATATGTGCTGGTTTTTTATATTTTTTTAATATTCAGGCCATTTATATTTTTCTAAAATTATCAATTCAACTGTATAAAATACACCATGGGACCATTCACCAGTATACAGTAACTACATTGTCAAGTGCAGAAATAGCACAAATAGCACCATATCTTGTAGTTTCTAGTCTTATACATAAATTTAGCCATGACATTTCAGAACTCTTTCTTTTATTATTATCTATCTTCTTTCCAGTGACAATTATAAAATATAATTATGCAATGCATTATTACATTTATGCATCTGACAGATGCTTTTATCCAAAATATCTTACAGTGCATTATGAGCTCTGCATTTTATCTGTAGCCATGTGTGTTTACTGGAATCAAACCCATGAGCTTTCGTGCTGCTAACTCATTGTTTACCAGACAGCAACTCTTCACAAGAGGCTTTATAAGTGTCTAAATAGTATATGTCTTTGTGAATTCCCCAAATACCTCAGCTCTGTCTATGCAGACTGACTTTAAATCTCCCGAATGTTATAAAATATCTCATGGAACAAATGCGCTTTGGTGAGTCAGATGAGAGTTCGGTAGAGCAGAGAGGTGGATCTGTTCTTGGCAGGAACTACCGCCAAAGCTGTCATTTATTTGGCAGGGTTTGTTGGAGGAGGAGGGCTGATTGTAGGGTGCATTTGTGTCCGACCAATTTCGGGGCGCGAAAGAGACATGATTTCTTTCTTTCAGTCATCTAGGCAAACAGCAGGATTGGCTTCCTGTTTTTGTTTGTTAAAATGTATGAACAGAATTTGAGGAAAGTGCTCAGTGAACCTCCAGTGTTTCTCAAACCGACATGCGCCTCAAAACATTAAACTTGTCGTGTGTACCCCCCAACACACCACTACAACTTAAAATATATTTTTACCGTATGTTAATGTTAAAAGACATTTAACTAATGTATTTACAAAAACAATTATTTTACAAAGCAATAGTGCCATGTTTGTTTACGTTTGGAGAGAGTGTGAGACATTTTTGGCATTTTTTCAGGGTGATGCTGGGTCTTCACATGATGTCCAGTGTGAAATCTGCATCCTCAAGCAAAACCTGTTGAGAGTTACTCCCTATATAAGCATTTTCAACAACAATACTATTCTTTACAAAAAGACTGATGTCTTTAGATGTAACTTTAGGGGGCGGCTTCCCATACAGGGATTAGAGTCATAGACTACAATAAATGTAAGAGCTGTCCAAATTGAAACATCTTGCACTGACATATCTTAAAATACATCAGTTCCCTTTGGTTTTGCATGAAAATGCACTCAAGTATTTTTTTAGTAAGGCAGGTTTGATAAAACTAGTTATGTTTCATAATTAAACTTGGTCCTAGAATATTCCTGTACAGGAAACACACTGCAAAAAAAATGACTTACTTAGTATTTTTGTTTTCAGTAGAAAATAAAAAAAATCTTCAATTCAGATGCTTTATCTTGGTGAGCAAACTTACCTAAGAAAGTAAGTTTAGTTTTTAGACAAATAATATACAATTTAAGACAATTTAAGCAAAAAATATCTGCCAATTGGGTGAGAATAAAATCTTGAAATAAGATTTCTTTTTTCTTAAACACTTAATTCAAGCTAAAATGTATCACCCCATGAGCAGATATTTTTGCTTGTTTTAAGCACACATTCACTTAAATTGTATATTTTTTGTCTAAAAACGAAACTTTTTTTCTTAGGTAATTTTGCTCATCGAGAAAATACATCTTGATTTAAGATTTTTTTTGTATTTCTGCTGAAAACATGACAAAATACTAAGTTAGAAAGTCATTTTTTGCAGTACAACCTCTTCACTGCAAAATAAGGATTTTCAAGAAAACATTTCCTTAGTATTTTTGTCTTGTTTTCAGTAAAAATAACTAAAAATTCTAAAATTAAGATGCTTTTTCTTGATGAGCAAAACAACCCAAGAAAATAATTCTAGTTTTTAGACAAAAATATCAAATTTAAGTGATGTTGTGTATAAAACAAGCAAAAAAAATTGCCAATGGGGTAAGCAAAAAAATCTTCAAAATTTTTCTTAAACGCTAAATTCAAGAAAAATTCAAGAAAAAATTGCTTAACCCAATGGCAAATTTTTTGCTTGTTTTATGCAAAAAAAAATCACTTAAATTTGATATTTTTTACTTATTTTCTTGGTTCATTTGCTCATCAAGAAAAAGCATCTTAAAGGAGTAGTCCACTTTAAAGATGGGGTTCATTGACTTTTTATAGTAGGAAAAAAAATACTATGGTAAGTCTATGGGCCCCATCTATAAAGTGGACTACTACTTTAATTTAACAATTTTTAGATATTCTTACTGAAAACAAGACAAAAATACAACAATTTTTTTTCTTGAAAATCATTTTTTGCAGATTTATATATTAAAAAAAAAAAACAAAGCTTGCACACTATGCCACCTGGTCATACTTTACAGTTAATAGCATTACATAACCGGCTATGTTACACTGATTGTTTAGTTTGGAGTTTTGAAGGGTAATGCTATTCTTGGCGAGAGAAGAATTTATCTTAAATGTTAAAATGTCTTAAACAAAGCCTTATTCAGGTCACTGCACATTTATGCGTGGTTTAAACACGCTGTTAAATATGTCAATTAACATCTATTAATTTAAAAGTGCAACATTATAAGGAATGAGTGTTGAGATGTTTTTCTGTGTTGCAGACGTCAATGCAATACCAGACCTTTAAAATGATGATGCTGTGAGCAGTCTGCAGATCGTTGGTGGCCTGGACCTGCTGTTCCTTTGCTTGTCTCGTTTTTCATTTCAGACCACTGGCGGATAAACAGGCACCCATGACAAGAGGTGGGTGTAAACACATTCCCCTTCCTTCTTAAATCATGTAAAGGAAAACACTCTGGAACAAACCACTGAACAGTGCAACTTCCTGTCTGACATCACATTTCTTCCTCGTGTTGCATAATTGTAACTGAATTTTAACAGTTGGATGTTAGCTGTCATGTTTAGAGTAAATTTATATTAATGCTTTAATATTTTACCACCTAAAACCTTAAAACTGTCATGTTTGAATTATTATAATTTTGTATTGTATATTTTCCGTGTGGTCTGTAGTTTAACCCAGGTGTGCATGTTTTATTTCAATTAAGCTACAGAATATCATCCACTGTTGTAAATTACAACAATTACCTGTATATCATCTATAAAAAAATGGAGAGTAGTTTAATGCTAATTCTTTTGAACCAACCTGAATCTCTCTCTCTCTCTCTCTCTCTCTCTCTCTCTCTCTCTCTCTCTCTCTCTCTCTCTCTCTCTCTCTCTCTCTCTCTCTCTCTCTCTCTCTCTCTCTCTCTCTCTCTCTCTCTCTCTCTCTCTCTCTCGTGCGCGTGCGTGTGCGTTTGCTGGGTGAGTGTGAGGAGCGTGTGGCTGAGAGTTCTTTTATGAGAGTGATTTTCCTTTCTTTTTCCAGAGAATACATGGTTAAGAAAGCGATTTGTTAAAGATTTGGCGATTGCGTGACAGAATGGCGTCTCTTGAAGAGACGCCGCCACTTTCACTCCGTAATGGTTTCAGGTGTGTTCCTGAGGATAATGCCAAAGTGGAGGATGTGTTAATTTCAGTCGGGGATCAGATCGGTCACGAGAATATCGTGTCTGCATCACGTATGAATCAGGCCGTAGTTGTTTTTTTGAAGGAACAGAATTTGGTTAATCGTTTAATAGTAACTGGCCTTACTGTTAAAGATGCTTTTGTGCAGCTTTCTCCGCTGTATACATCAACAACGAAAGTAACGATATCAAATATACCGCCATTCATATCCAATGACATTTTACAACGTGAGTTAGCGCGTTTTGGAAAAGTTGTCAGTCCCTTTAAAACTGTTGCGCTTGGATGTAAACATCCGGCTTTGAAGCATGTTGCGTCTTTTAGACGATATGTTTACATGGCGCTGGAATCTCCTGAGAATAAATTGAATATTAACTTTCGTGTGAAACATGAGGGACGATTATATATGGTGTATGCATCTACTGGGAATATAAGATGTTTCGAGTGTGGAGACGTTGGACACAAGCGTCTTACGTGTCCACATAAGAAAACAGATGCAGAAAATGCGGCAGGATCAGACGATGAGGTCGCACTCGCAAACAATATCGCTGATCGGGTTGATACGGCGCAAGATGAGGTTGTTCCCATTGTTGAGGTGAGTAACGTTAATGTTATTTCAGATGATGTGTTACCTGCTGTTAACACTGAAAATGATGATGCTGTAGTTAATGTGGCCCCAAAGAGTAGTCTGGCCGATTCACCTTATGATGATCATGCTGAAGTAGCAGCTAGTAGCAGTGGTACGACGAAACAGTTGGAAAGTGCAAATGATGGAATTGAAGAAAACTTATACTCTGGTGTTCTGAATAATGAGGAAATGGATGATGAGGATGAACAGTCTGATGATACAGCTTCACAAGTCTCTATGTGTGAAAATGATGGGGTATTTAATGCATCTCAGGCCGCTTTTTCAGGAGGCTTCAGTAAAGAATCTTTGTATAGTCTGGATCAAATCAATAGTTTTCTGGATGAAACTTATGGCAAACAAATTAACATAAATGATTTCTTTCCTGATATAGACAAATTTGTACAATCTGTTATTTTTTATCAGAGGACAGTTGGAGTTGAGGAACTTAGTGAGAAGAAGCGTTTTCGATTGAAAAAGCATCTTACTAGCATAAGAAAAAGTAAAGCAATGATTAGGAAAAAGAACAACCCAAAAAATCGCAAATAATCATGTATTACACTCTGTCTTTTCTTTGCTTTTCTATCATGCTTACTTCTTTGTTTCCCACCTTAATTTTCTTTATGGAGGTTTTGAAGATAGGCTCTTTAAATATTAATGGTGGGAGGGATAGTGTAAAGCGTGCTATAGTCCATGAAACAATTGAACAAAAAAAGCTTGACATTGTATTTCTACAAGAAACCCATAGTGACTTGATGAATGAGACTGAGTGGAATTTATGGTGGAAAGGACATAAAATACTAAGTCATGGTACAAATTTAATTAGAGGGGTGGGGATTTTCTTCTCTTCAACCATAAGGGTGGATATTATAAGTACAGAGGAACCAGTAAAGGGTCGAATGTTGATTGTTAAAGCTAAAATTCAAGAAACGCTTGTTTTCCTGATAAATATTTATGCACCAACAGTGGGACAAGAACGCCTTAATTTTTTTAATATATTAAATGAGAGTCTTAAAAAGTGTTTTAATGAAGGATGGATTGTTATTGGTGGAGATTGGAACTGTACTATAAACTTTACAATAGACCGTAATACTGAGGAACCTCATATACAGTCTTCAAGTGCATTATCAAAAATTATGAAAGACTTCCAGTTATTAGACATGTGGAGAATAAAACACCCTAATGATAGACAGTATACATGGATTAAAGCTTTTAACAATCGAGTTAGTGCTGCCCGATTAGATCGGTTTTATGTGTCAGATTATTGTAATAGTAGAGTCATTGAATGTTGCATTTGTCCTGTAGGTTTTTCTGATCATCATTTAATTATTATGACAATGACCATGTCAAATGCACCTAGAAAATCGGTTTACTGGCATTTTAATGTTAAATTGCTGCAAGATGCTGCTTTTTGTGAGAATTTTGTTGTCTTTTGGGAAAATTGGAAAAAGAACAAACATTCTTTTGAGAACTTGAAACAGTGGTGGGATGTAGGCAAGACGCAAATAAAAATCTTTTGTCAGCAGTATACAGCCAACTGTAGTAGTAGAATAAAGAATGTGATTGAATCACTTGAAAAGCAAATTAATTCAATGGAATTGCAGTTGGTTGATGCACATAATTCTGTATTGTACAATGAACTACAAAAGAAAAGGAGAGAGCTAAGTCTGGTATTAAACGAGAAAGTAAAGGGAGCTCTGATAAGGTCCCGTTTCATGACTTTAGCAGAAATGGATGCCCCCACTTCTTTCTTTTTCAATCTAGAATATAAGGCGGCTCAACAAAAACAAATGCCATGTCTTAAACTCCCTGATGGGAGGATAACGTTTAAGAAGGAAGAAATGAGAACCCATGCTGTAAGTTTTTATTCAAGTCTTTATGCTGCTGAAAACTGTGAAAATGATGATACTATGGCACAGCTTTTTCAAGGTCTTCCTCAGTTGGACATTGACTCTAAAACTGTATTGGATGCTAATATTACATTTGAGGAAATTACTGCCGCTGTGGGACAACTTAATTCAGGACGATCTCCTGGAATAGATGGACTGCCAGCAGACTTTTATAAGAAGTTTTGGAACTGCATTGGATACGATTATTTTAATGTATTATGTGAGTCTATAAGAGATGGAGTTTTACCTGTCACCTGTCAATATGCTGTTTTATCATTATTGCCAAAAAAGGGGGATTTAGCCTTTTTAAACAACTGGCGCCCTGTGGCCCTTCTTACAACAGAATATAAAATCTTTTCAAAATGTTTGTCAAATAGACTTAAAAAATACTTGGGGTTGGTCATACACAAGGATCAATCATATTGTATTCCAAAAAGGTCTATTATGGACAATTTGTTTTTAGTAAGAGATATTGTGGACATTTGTAAGGGTTTGGATGTGAATGTCGGATTAATTGCCCTGGATCAAGAGAAGGCTTTTGATCGGGTTGATCACAATTATCTTTTTAGTTTATTGAAGGTTTTTGGTATTGGTGAATCATTTTTAAAGTTAATACAGTTATTATATAATGGTGCATCATGTATGGTTAAGGTAGGAGGTGCTTTGAGCTGTCCGATCCCTATTTCAAGGGGTATAAGACAAGGCTGTCCACTGTCGGGTCAATTATATAGTTTAGCAATTGAGCCACTACTTTTTAAACTTCGAGAAAGATTGACAGGTTTTAATGTGCCTGGTTTTTCTTTAGACTCAAAAATTTCTATGACCGCTTATGCTGATGATATTACAGTTTTTGTGAATCACACTGAAGACATAAAGTGTCTATCTGAGGTACTCTGTCTTTATGAGAAAGCTTCATCAGCTAAAGTGAACTGGGCTAAAAGTGAGGCGTTTTGGGCTGGTAAAAGGGAATTAGCGAGTCTCCCAAAGTTACCTGGAGATCTTAAGTGGGGCAGAGAGGGACTTAAATTGTTGGGGGTTTATTTGGGGTCAGATGACTATCAAAAGTTAAATTGGGAGGGTATTTTGGAGAAAGTGTGCAGCAAGTTGTCTAAATGGACATGGTTGCTACGTCAGTTGTCCTATAGGGGAAGGATTTTAGTGACCAATAATTTGGTTGCTTCTACCTTGTGGCATAAAGTAACTGTTTTACAGCCACCTGTTGGACTTATTGAGGACATTCAAAGAAAACTCGTGAATTTTTTTTGGTCTGGCCAACATTGGACTCGTGCTGCTGCGTTATATCTTCCTGTTCAAGAGGGAGGTCAAGGGTTGATAGACATCAGATCCAGAATTATGGCCTTCCGGTTACAAACAGCTCAGAGACTATTGTATCACACGGATGTAGCATGGCTAGAGACGGCTTCTGTTCTCCTTAGGCGAGTCAGGAGTATGGGATTGGACAAGCATCTGTTCTTAATGGAGCTCCAGAGTGAGGATCGTGTGAATCTTACACCCTTCTATAAGTCAGTTTTGGAAGCATGGAAGGTGTTCACTATTTCACGTACAGCTGATACACATGCTGGATTATGGCTTTTTGAAGAGCCAATTTTTCTCAATGACTTTTTACCATCAAGACTTATGTCTGGTCCTAGTCTACGTGCAGTTTTAATTGCTGCTGGATGTACAAAGTTGGGACATATTTTGACACTAAGCCTGGAGGAGTTGAGTAAAAGGACTGGGGTGAAGTCTTTGCGGTTGCTGAAACAAGCTACTTCTGAAATATTTCATGCTTTGCATATAGATCATAAGACTTTGACAAATGATTCTGTAGCATTGGATCAATGGAGAAAGGGGGCTCCTTATATTTTTCCCTCTCTTGATGTCACTATTGCGGTGGGAGAATGGCAAGATGATGAGAAGTGTCTTTTGTCGTTTAAAACCCCAGAGCTTGGAGTTTTTGAGGAAGTAGGAAAAAAAGCCCTTTATATTTCTTGTGTGAAGGCATCTAATGCTAACTTTTTGAGTGGACTTCCTTTAACAAAATGGACTGAGTTCTTTGGAACTGATTCTTCCCCTAGAGGATGCTGGCGGTCTTTATACAAACGCCCAATTGATAAAAGGACAGGTGATCTTCAGTGGAGGATTGTCCATGGGGCGATAGCCACAAACAGATACGTGGTGCACATTGATCCTTCTGTAGGGGTGGGTTGTCCCTTCTGTACAGATGCTGAAACAGTTTTTCATTTATTTGTACAGTGTTCTCGATTAAATGATTTGTTTTCATTTTTATCCCAATGGTTCATTGACATTGGTGAGGCTTTCTCTCTTGAATTGTTCATATATGGTCCAAGGTATACAGAAAAAAGAAAAAGTCAGTTGACTTTATTGAATTTTTTGTCTGGTACAGCAAAACTTGCTATTTGGAAATCTAGAAAAAATAAGTTGTCAGGACAGGGTTCTTTGGATGTGTTGATGATTTTCAAAGGTTTGGTGGCGGCTCGGCTTAGAATAGAGCACGCCTATTATAAAATGGTGAAATGTGTAGAGGTTTTCATGTGCATTTGGGGGATCAATGAGGTTCTCTGTACAGTAGATGCTGATGATAATTTGCTGCTTCCTTTTTAAAAAAAGAAATAATAATTTTATTGTTTTTATACAATAATATTTATTCTTTTGTGTAAGTCTGTAAAATTATTGTGAATATTGAAATTGTTCTATTAAAGGAGTATTTAAATTCAAAAACTCTCTCTCTCTCTCTCTCTCTCTCTCTCTCTCTCTCTCTCTCTCTCTCGCTCTCGCTCTCGCTCTCGCTCTCTCGCTCTCGCTCTCTCGCTCTGCCTCTGTCAACTCACTTGTTCTTTCTGCCTGGCCAAGCCTCATAGAGAAATGTAGCAGCACTTTGACAGCTTTCTCCGGTGGTTATTTTTGGAATGTAGGAGAAACTCGAACACTAAGTGTAGTAAGAGATGAACTGTGGACAGTGAAATCATTTTTCTGCAACACAGTTTTTGATGTTGCTGTTCCATTACTGCCGGAATTTCCCGGAATCAGCAGCGTGTTACAAATTCTGCTTTACTAACTCACAAACATGTGTCAGTTTTTGTAAACTGTGTTACAACTGTGTCTTTTAAAGGTATATAAGCTATTCAAAGTTAAGATACTAAATACATTTGATTTGTAAAGGAAAATGCTTATTTACAGTTTTTCTTGATTGCTTTGACCTGGGTAAAAAAACTAGGATTCACTCAGTTTTCATCATCACTATCTCAGCAGAGCAGAAGACATGTCTTGCAAATGTGTTAAACCTTTCTGATTGGATTGACACATTTTTCCCACCCTTTTGCAAAACAGTTAACACGGATGTCATTCAAGCAGTCCAAAATCCATTGTTTAAGGTATGGTAACCAAACAGAAACCATATATTCCTAACTATTAGAACTTAGATTAGTATGAAATCACTGAAGCACTTGTTTGACACTCCTTCACACAAATCTTCAAAAAGCAATCAGTCTGCAGGCCTTATAAAAAAAGGTCTGTGTTGTTCTTTGCCAGCATTGATGGAGGAGGTCTAAGGCGTTCACCGCTCTCGCCTTGTCAATGAGTGGTTTGGGGTGCACCCTCATATGATGATGCTGTTCCTCCCAGCATATTCTTTATTTTTGAATCCCAAAGAGGAGTTCTTCAGTGCTTGGAAGTGGAAGGTTTATAATCACCATCCCTATGAGCAAATGCACTTGCTGAATGCAATGACTGCTGCTGCTTGTAGATGCAGAGGAATGTCAAGGCTGGATAAGGCATGCATGAAGATTTTTCCATAGGTGCATTGCAAGAGAGAATAGTGAATGTGATGTGGATGAGGCCATGTGGCGCTATCATTACAGTTTTTGCCTATTGCTTACACACTAAATCCGAATGCTTAGACCAAAGCCTCAATACCTAAACTTCTTGTAGCATATGCTTAAACACAGTGTAACCATAGCTTAAACACATTGTCAACTTTGCACTTTGTTTGCAATTCTGTAGCACACTTATTGCGAAACACTACACACGTTTTCTTACATTAGACACATTTTTCACAAACGAAATCACCTATTATCATTGGGAAAACACTCTGTTCAAAATCCAAAAGTCATCTGGCAATTATAGGCACTTACATACACACCTGAATACACTTGTACAGAAAACAGAACACCAATCGGTCTGAGTCTTAGCACTACAAATAGGCCTCAGATAAGACATTCTGAGAACTTTGCAAGCATGGAGGCAATGCGAGTAAGAGTAAGAGGAGGACAAAGAGAGAGAGGAGTTGGACGTGGATGTGAACATGGAAGAGGACAAAGACGAGGACCAGTGCGGAGACGTGTATCGGATGACATCATGGCCTATCTATGAGGGAGGCTGGGCAAAGAGTCCACCCTAACCTCAGTTGCTACACAGTAGCGTCAATACTAAGAACATTCCGACTGGAGAACAGGTATATCTTCAAGTTTCTACTCCTGTACCTACTGTATGTGTCACATGATTCTGTATCATATTACAGTATTACTGTACAGTACTATTCAAAAATGAATGTAAAGGAGTATCATTGTAATGTTACAATGAGGTGGGATCCATCCAAGGGTGGATTAGGCACACAAGACGATATTTTCCCCGATGCCTAGCCCGCGAGGACATCGCCTGTGATGTCGACGAGGTCTTGTGCCCAGATACGAACAGAGGGAGGGATCCATAAGACCCCCCAGGCCCCCACCACACACATACATGCGCACACAAACACCCCACAATAGCAGTTTATCCAGTATTTGTTTTGTTTTTTATTTTTGTTTTGTGGCTAAATGTGATGACTTGTGGTTCTATTTTTCTTTATTCCTTTAAGAATGTTTTTTTTTTGGGTAAAAACTCTTGTTTGATTACTGAATAAATTTAAACAAATAAATATATCTTTAAATAAATCTACTTTTGAGTTTTACTAAAGACTGAGTCTAAGAAAATTACGATAAATATAAAACCACAAAGGCTGCAGTGTTATATATAAAGCGGATTAGTGTGTTGCTGGTGATATGAAAGAGTAATTCAAATGGTGCTTGTGTGTATGGTTTTGTTACAAGAATTTCATTTTTAGAAAGGAGTGCTAAGTTTTGATTGCAGTGTTTCATTTTGGCATGGATGTGAGTTGTTAATCTCCAAGTGCTACGTCTGTGTGGCTTGTGTGTAGAATTTTGACATAATGAGCCAAATTTTGCAAAAAGTGTTCAAGCAATAGGCAAAAACTGTAAGACAGAAGAGACTGATTACCAGTAGTGGCTATGTCTTACTGTATACTCCAATAGATTTGACTGTATTTTGGTTTACATGTATTTTCTGTAATATTTACAGTATTTTAGTTTTCAGACATGGTTTGAAAAAAATGCATCAAAGCATTTCTTATTCTGGATCCAATTCTTTGCAAAAAGGCAAATTTGACAAAGCCAATATAGGCAGACAACAAATGACACTGGCAATGACATTCAATGGTGCCCTGATTCGCATCAAATTCTGTATTTTGTCCATTGTGTAATGATTGACTGAAAAACTCATATACTTGTGTGCAAGTTGTGTTGTTTGAGTGCAGATTTTGCTTTTGTTGCATATTTAAATGTTTTGGCATGGTTAGAGTTTTTGTGTCATCAAAATGTGTCATTTTGACCATGAGTGCTACTGCTTAGGCCTGTGTGTTAACTGTTTTAAAAATCTGGAACAAACCCTACTGAAAAATCCAGCAAAGACCAGCATAAGCTGGTAGCTGGTTTAAGCTGGTTTAAGGTGGCAGTATCTGGTCCTCCCAGCCTGGCAAAGCTGGTCAAGCTGACCAGCTTAAAAAGTGACCAAAACACAGCTAGACCAGCTTGCTACACCAGTAATATAATACCAAGCTGGGAGACCAGTTAAAACAAGCTCACCAGCTTATACTGGTTTTAGCTGGATTTTTCAGTAGGGAAAGCAATCAAGGAAAACGGTAAAATAACTATAAGTTTATATAATATGCTGCTCACTGTCAACTTCCCCCTTTACTGAACCGTGCAGTATTCACTATATGCTGCCTACTATTTTTTAAGGGGACATTTCACAAGACCAGATGTCGAATAAATCTTTGATGTCCGCAGAGTACGGATGTGAAGTTCTAGCTCAAAATACCAAATAATAATTGATAATTGAAAATGATAATTTATTATACAGGGAACTACACTAACCTTTTCGACTGGTGGCACTTGCGCTACCAACTTTTTCAGTTACTGGCGCAAAATATGATTTGGTCGCACATATTTTTTTCAAGTTATATTAAGGCGCTCTGGATAATAATGAACAATAATGAAACTGTATTGCATACATATATGCTTTTTATTTAACTTGCCATCTTTTAAACCACATGCCTTCTTGTTTTCTTAAACGTTACAGTGTTTCCCACAGATCTGAAATTTACTTGGTGGTGGTAGCCGGTGAAAAGGGCAATTATTACCCCCTGACAAATAATGGTCTACTATAGATGTGAAGAAAAACTAATAATGTGTGACACAACACAATACTTTGATTTATTGAAAATTAATATTAATTTCACATTATATTTCATCAATCTAACCACCCCAAACTTTCTTTGCCATTAACAAAGCTGACACTGTTTGTCAAAGCACCACGAAAACACTTACTGTTTTTGCACTGATATATGAAGCAATTAGACCCCTTTTATCAAACTCAATATAATACAATACTATGTATAGTATATTAATAGACAGTGCAGGTCTATAGATTATAAATGTGACTAATGTTATGACTGATGTTATAATGGTAATAATTTCTATTAGATTTTACTGCTTCTGCTCTATCTTTCTATTTCTCTCTTGCCGATTTAAAAAGCTTAATCCACTCATTTTTTCAGATTTAAAAGTCTACTTGCTGTCTCGTTGACAGACTTTACATTGCTTTGCTCGTTCAGTGCAATTGGCTTGACATTAGCATTGCTTTTTGCTACAATCTCTGTCCAAACTTAATATGGATATGGTTTCAGAAAAAATATGGTTTATTAATAATAAGATTATAAAAAAAATGTGAGAAAGAAAATGCAGCGCGTGGTCGTAACAAGAACCGTCGCCATAGAAACCGAAGGCACGCTGAAACTGCACTTGAGCTTTAGCACGGTAGCGCTCATGGCCATTTTCCGATCGACTCGGGTTATAAACACAACATTAATCAGACTTGGGACCCAAAGTAATTAAACTAGGACCTAACCGGACCCGACAGACCATTAAAAATATAAACCCGGAACCATACGGTAACGGGTCCCGTGCCTCAGTGAAGAAAGACCTCTGCTCAAGTTCAGAAACATGGAAGACACTGCGCTTGCGTCGCGTCGCACCTAATTCATTGAGAAACAGCTGAGCACGCAAACGCACACTGATAAGGAGAGACACGACGTGTCACGCAAAATGAAGCCAATGTGTTGATGGCTCAGAGCACGTTATAAAACGTATTCTTAAAATCCAAATTTCTGTTTTAATAAATGCTCATAGTAAATCATAGCATATTGTCTAAAACATTAGGTAGCACATTTGCGACCCATTAAAAATTAGGGTCGCAACGGCAGTTCAAAAGGTCGCATATGCGACCATTTTGGTCGCAGTGTAGCTCCCTGATTATAGCATATTGAAATTGCTACTTTGTAGGTGTGAGCAAAAATGTGCCGTTTTTGGGGTGTGTCCTTTAAAATGCAAATGAGCTGATCTCTGCACTAAATGGCAGTGTCGTGGTTGGATAATGCAGATTAAGGGGCAATCTTATCCCATTCTGACATCACAAGGGGAGCCAAATTTCAATGACCATTGATTTCACTTGCTTGCAGAGAATGGTTTACCAAAACTAAGTTACTTTAACATTTTCTAGGTTAATAGAAGCACTTGGGACCCAATTATAGCACTTAAACAGAAAAAGTCAGATTTTCATGATGTGTCCCCTTTAAATTACATGTTAAATAGATATGCAGTGATTGTTATAAGCAGTTATATGCTGTAAGATTTTGACAGCTTTGGTTCAGCAGTTCTGCCCCTGCTGGTAGATTTTAAAATAACAACGTTCTGCAGGCAAAAAGCCTTTTTGTTAACATGCACCGAAGCAATATATAAATCACAAATATTTGTGTAAATGTCACAGCTGATTTGTATTTGCTTTTTCTTGGTTTTGACAGGATGAGCTACAGTAGTGAAGGACTGTGCAAGTTTGTTATGCTGCTAACACAAAGTGTTGACATTTTCTTCACTGGTTTTTCACGTGCTTATGGCTCATGCAGTCTGTGTTTTGGATGTTCATGGCAACATCTCATTCTTCTTGGGCCATTGAGCAGCTGAGCCATTGAGATGCATGGAAATATGCTAATTCCAAGCATTCTCTATATCCAATGTATTCTCTGCAATGTTGTCAAATGACTTTTACATTATTCAATTTTGTGTTATGCAAAAATGATTTAGCATTTGGCAATCAGAGCTGGGAGAGATGCCAACAATCTTTCTATTTCTCACACTTGGCAACTCAAGTTCAGCATTGCGGGATACAGTTTGTGTGGTATGCTCTGTTGTGTACATTTTATAATACAGTATGTTGAAGGTCATCCAGGTATTCACCATGGAAGTGACCTCCATTATATTTGCATAAGGCACAGAAAGTAGATCTGATTGGATTTTCCAATCAGACAGCACAAGAACAAGCATTGAAAATACTGCAGAAAGTGCAAAACTTTTATATTCTTTTTTATTTATTTTTACAAAATACACAAAATATTCTGTTCCTTTAGCTGGTCATTTGAATACACAGTCATTTTCATTCTGAGATGTTTGTCCTTTCATCTGACTCCATCAATATTTAATGAATTCATGGAAGAGCAGAGAGTCTCTTATGAAGGGCTATGTTTTAGACACTGGACATAAGTACCTCAGGCTACCCACAATTTCTCCATAAACAAACATTCATTATCAGTCTGAGATTCTGATAAAGTCCATAGTGCATTGATCAGCCTCTGTCTGTGTGTTAGATGAAGAAAGAGAAAGATAGAAAAGTATAGAGAAACACAGAAAAGGAATGAAACAAAAAAGAAACATTTCTTGTTTCTCAAAGAACCATTCATCATTCACATTAGCAGTTAAGGTGCGCACCGGGTTCATTTCAAGGCAGAGTTTGGTTCATTGATGTAAACACTGTTTCCGATATGGGTGGTCTGTGCTACGGTTCGTGTTAACTGTGCTACGGTTCGCTGCTGATATGAACACAATGAAGTAAATTGCAGAAGTGAACCGCTATCAATGACGCGCACATGCGTGTTTGTGAGCATTACCATTGATGACAAACACTTGCGGATCCGTCTCAGAGTCTATTGCTATCTGTGCGTGAGGTGACGCCCTGTACACATAACTTCAGTTCTTTTTCTTCTTGCCTCCGCAATCATCGGTAGACAGCCCATCATGCAGGAATTAAATTTTTGAAGTGTTGTTCACCAAAAGTGATGTGACTTCATTGGCATTAAATATTGGGCCTGTAGTTACAAAATACTAAAAGTGAAAAAATCAGTGAAATTTAATATTCAACCAGATGTGTATTGTCATAACAAATTATTTAGATGTAAAATATGAATTATAAAGTCTGCACATTAATCAACACATACATGTAGTATTTTAAATATATAGGTAGGCCTATAAACTTATGTGCAATTGTAAAATATATTTTATCATATGCAAGTGTGTAGGTTTGGTTTGTACATTGGGGGTTAAAGTGTCAACCGTACTTTCATGCTTTCATTACCCATTGTCAGGGCAGGACTTACCAGGGTGGAGGCCCCTGGGCTTGAATAAATTTTTGGCCCTACACTCTCAGAATTAAAGCTGTCACTGGGACGCGGTACCCTTTAAATGGGTCCTAATATTTACCATTTAGGTACAGATATAGGTACATTTGAACCCATTATATGCACTCTTTAGATACAAAGGTGTACTGTGTGAAAGGGTACCAGTTCAGCGACAGCTTAAAAGTGTAAATTATCTTTTGAGAGTGCACATACAGTAAACAACCTAAAATAAAAAATATAACATAGAACTGTATTATAGGGAATATAGGTTTCCCGACAGGGTTTAGATTAATCCAGCACCAGGCCTATTGCTAGGTTATATTAGGGCATTCAAGTAGTTTTTACAAACAAACCTTACAAAAAACATTACTGGTGTGCGTCTTGAGACAAAACAATGGCAATGATATATGTTAAGATATATCAGTGCAAGATGTGTTTAAAAAAGACAGATCAAACAGGCATTTTAGCGTCTGATATGAACATAATACATTAAAACCTTGAACGTAGATATTAAAAAGAACACGTTTCAGAAGTTTAAACTGTGGGTCTGTAAAGCATAAGCAAACATGCTGAAAGAGAAACTACAGGTACACTGAAAAAAATGATTCATTCAATTTAATCAATTTTTTTAAGGTAAGCGGTTGCAATCAATTTATTTAAGCTACATTTAAACAAAAAAAATGTGTTGAACTTAATCAATTTTATTTAGTAACCCTAGTATAAAAAAGCTTAGTAATTTCTGCCATATTTAATTGTGCTACATTCTCGTATATTATTTATTTATGACTGATGAAAAATTATTAATTGAATTTAATAATTTTTTTTAAGGTAAGTGGTTGCAATCAATTTATTTTAGCTACATTTAAATAAACACATTTCATTGACTAACTTTCAACATTTCTAAGGAAATTGTTTGCAATCACTAACCTTAAAAACAATATATAAAAATGACCCTTAAATGGCTTTGCAAATACACCAAGTGGTAAGTTTAATGTTATTCAGCAAATGTAGTGCATGTTCAATAACAATTTCTTTGTGTGTACAAGTGTTTAAAACAAGTGCTCACTGCACATTCACAAAATATAAAATAAAAAAACACAGATGGAAAGAGGCCACAATGTTTGTGAATCAATAAAACAGCACAAAAGTCAAAAACAGTAGTGCTGACTTCACACATTGCACAATAATTATTTTTAAAAAAAGTGTTACATTTTTACAGACAACAGTTATGAATCATTAAAAGCATTATTAAAATGTTTAAAACTACGGATTCCCAGGTCTTAAATGATAAACAGAGTAGACTGTGACATCTGGACTAACATTTCATGCTGAGCATGCACATACATGTCTTCTACAACATTTCAGTATTAAAGGTGCAGTGTGAAATTTTTAAGAGGATCTTTTTACAGAAATGCAAAATAACATACAAAACTATATTATCACGGGTGTATAAACACCTTTCATAATGAACCGTTATGTGTTTATTGCCTTAGAACAAGACCTTTTCATCTACATACACCGAGGGTCCCCTTACATGGAAGTCGCCATTTTGTGCTGCCATTTTTTTTTACAGAAGCCCTTAAAGGACAATTTTTTGCTAAGTTGTCTCCAACGATGACATGTTTGTCCTTCTCTATGGGGCGGTTTCCCGGACAGGGATTAGACTAGTCCTAGACTTAAAGCTGCCGTCGGCAACTCTGGAGGATTGAGCAGTTTCCAAATGTTTACAATTTCATGTCCCTCCCCCACTACCTCCGAGCAACCTCCCTCAGAGCACGTTCTCGTCAGCGCGTGTGCAAAAGTATTATTGTGAACGCATACTTAGCAAGAATACTTAGATTACTTACATAACACTACCAAATACAATCAATGGTTGATAAAGCACAATTACCTGTCGAGAAGAAATGTGGCAAGCTCTGCATCCAGCTTGAAATCTCGTAGATTCCTTTCAAATGCCGGTCCGATATTGATCCTAGTTTTAATACGGTCACAGTCGCTTTCTATCTTTGTTTCCTTCTTTTCATTGGTTGTTTTCCTAGCTCTAGTTGTTAACCGAGAAATCGGAAGTTTGTTACTGAAAGTTCTCTCCGCCATCACGCTGCATTCAAACCAAAACAACTATGAATTCAGGCGGATGCACGTGATATTGTAACGCGCGCGAGGGGGATGGGGATCTGTGGCGCGTGCAGGTACTGTGATTGACAGGCAGATTTTACACAGCCCTGCGCTGATTGGACCAAATGAACCAGCCTGCGCTGATTGGACCAAATGAACCGGGAGCGGTGGATTTTTGCAAAACAAATAACAGGCTCCAGGTGGAGCTAGAAGCGCGGGGTTTTTTCTTAAACAGTCTAGTTGATGTTGTTCTATCGGAGCATAGTGTTGGTTTCAGTGAATATGATCAAAAAATATGATAAAATAAGTTGTCGACGGCAGCTTTAAACACTTTTAAGAGCTCTCCAAACTGAAAATAACTTGCACTGACATATCTTAAAATACATCAGTGCCCTTTGTTTTACCTCAAAATGCACACAGGTAATGTTTTTAGTAAGGCATGTTTGTTAAAACTAGTTATATTTCCTAATTAAACTAAGGCCTAGTCCTGGATTAAGCTAATCCTGGTCCGGGAAACCGCCCCTATGTGTTTCAAAAGCGAGAAGTCAGCCGTGGACTAAGCCGTTGGTTGCAACTCGCAACCTCACCACTAGATGACGATAAAAATTACACACTGCACCTTTAAAACGTTTTTCAGTCCTTGAATTTTTGGGGAGAGCTTTAGAATCCATCTGCATAATGAATTTCTAAAAAAATTCAAAAAAGTAGTATTTTAGTTCTTTGGGGTACGCCAAATTAAGCACATAGATTGTACCCAGCATCAATGCAGGCTTGTGCCACAGATTTGAGCTGCTCAAGAATCATCACTCCAACAACGACTCCAATATCATCATAGTCGCCAAGAACACCTTCTTTCTTTTTGATTACACATATGTCCATGGTGATGTTTTCCAGGTCTTTCAATAAGTCATCTTGTTGACTGTCCTACATTTAAAAAAAATAAGCTGTTATTAGAGATTGTTCTGATTCATAACACTTTGACAAGTCTACAGGCAAGGGTAATTACAAAAACTATGACACCCCTGTTGCCCATATATTATACAGTGCCCTCCATTAATACTGGGACAGAGTGCACACTTTGAGCTGTATTTAGAGGGTATTCACAAATTCCAATTTGTCTTTAGGATTTAGGAATTACAGTCGTTTAAATGGGCCAAACGTAATGGGACAGTTGAGCTGTAATGGACATGCATTTTGTATTTGTTAAATAATTTCCTCATATATGAAGCATGTTGTGATCTAAAGTTGAAGTTTGGCATTTGGACGCTGTGGCTGTAAACACACATCATGTACACAATTCACGTCCATAAAACAACTTTTAAGCGAACTGTCCCATTACATTTGGCCCTGAAATACATTTTTACATATATAATAACATATCCCAATATTTATGAAGGGCACTTTGTGTGTGTGTGTGTGTGTGCGTGTGCGTGTGCGTGTGTGTGTGCGTGTGCGTGTGCGTGTGTGTGTGTGTGTGTGTGTGAGAGCAACTCCGAGAAAGCGAAAACATAGTGGAACTGCAGGTAAGCACTGCAGCTTTTAAATTTGGACAATTGATAACGAATTTATCGTGACGTGAATATTAAAACACGTTATGAGATATCGCCACTGATATATTTATAAGCAGCATGCAAAAACATCTCTCTGACACTTTTAAAAAACTTTTATATAGTACTGGCAAGCACAAAGTCTCATATTAAGCGAGTTAATAACAGACAAGGCCAACATCAGAGCCAGGAAATTCCTGTCAGAGATGTAGCCCAGAGAGGGCGGTGGTCAGTGGGGCGAGTAAACACTGACGTCCGCTCTCTGGTTCTCACGTACCGTAGCTTCCTTAAGCAAACGTTCAAACAGGCGCTCTCTTAACTTATCGACTGAATATTTGAATATTATACATATATATTCTCGACTGAACTAATCTTAAAACTACATCTTGTGACAAAGAAACGCTAATATTAAGAAACGGCTTGTTATGAGATTCAAAACAGCCGAGTGAAATCCGTGGCGGAAGAAAGTAGTTCCCAAACAAAGTGGCTTTTAAAATAACTCTGTTGTTGTTTTCTAGTTTTCGTTTTTCAAACGTGTGCCGTCGAACTGTTGTATAAAAGCAATTTCGCTCTCAGAGTCGTGTGGCATTTGGTTAACTTATATCGTCACGGCTGTGATTGCCTCCAGCACTCTGCCTGGAGGAGCTCTTATAAACGGCGTATTTTAAGTATATAAAAATATTCACGGTAAAAAAAGGTGCTGTATTACATGAAATATTACTGTGCAAATAGACCGACTGAGCAAAACTCCGGGGCTGAAATATCCCGTCTTCCTTTCCCACCGTCACCGTGAACCTGACTGGAAACTCCTTTTAGCACCAGGGAAAATGTGCATTTGTGCGCATGCGCAAAGAACCAAACTATTTTTTTTAAACGGAATTTAATAAATTATAATGACTTGGATTTAAAGCACATATAATTCGCTTAAAACCTATTAATATATACTAATTAAAATCAAAAACTTAAATAAAATAATTAAAACTAGCTAAATTGAATTATGCTTCATTTAATTGGGGCCATAATCATTTTTTTCAGTGTAGGCTAGCTAGTGGATTATATAAAAAACCATTAGGACATCAACATGGCCATAATTTTGTGCATTCTCACGTCCAGATGAAGTAATAAACTGGACTGATGATTTAAATGTTGACATAATCATATGTGCATTGTTAACTCCCCGAATTTTGTTATGTTTCGTAGCTCTGCTTCACTCGTTCAGTTCTCCACAGGGACTGTTTGGTACACTGTCGTGTGAACTGCAGACTGCGAGCACCACATGAATACACCCGTCTGCTTTAAAGTCACTTTTGCGCTGCGATTTGATTTCATATGATGATCGGATCGCGCAGTGCCGCATGAAGTCAAATGCACCAAATACCAAATAGCCGACTGTATATGAGGTTCAACTCGCCAAAGTAGCAAGTGGAGCATGCGAATGGTGAGTGATTCAGTTGTCAATTTATGAATGAAAGTGTCAAAGGTTTGTCACACACTGTTATCCTCACGCTTTTTAAATGGGTATACGGAAATCCTTGACCTTTCCTAGTGGCTATACTGTGTATACTTGCGTATCATGTTAGATTACAAACAAACAAGAAAAAACAGAGTTACAAGACCATACTCTAGTAATCTTTTTCATGTCACTGAGTGCTTCCTTTTCGCGTTGCTCTTGTTCGTTATATGTAAAGCTCATTCAACGACTGAACAAATCAAGCAAGCACGGAGGCCCCCTACTGACCGGGGCCCCTGGGCTCAAGCCCAATCAAGCCCAATGGTAAGTCCGGCCATGCCCATTGTATAATATTGAGGGGGTTTTAATTGCGAGATTTGATTATTGTAAAGGTGACACCCCCTATCACCACTCCAAGAGACTACTGCCCGGTATACACGGGTAGGTAAGAGAGGTCACGTTAGCTAGGTTAGTGTAGTAAAGCCTTTTCTTTTATAAAGGTGCACAGGTCTTTAATTTCTTTTAGCTTGCACACAAAGGAAACCATTAGAGCCTGAATTGGGGTTAAATGTCTTGCTCAGGGGCACAACGACAAAAGCTTTTGAAATAACATGCAGTATAATGAATCATTCAGATGAAATTTTTAAATGTGTGTCATGTGTGTTGTTCGGTAATATAGTAATCTTACTGCTGAGTCGCACTGTTTTTTTATTGATGATTAGATAAATTCACCTCTTTATAATGTTTTAACTTCATCCACCTTGAAAGCAAATTTCCTTTTATAAGTAAAATAATATAAAAAAAATTAAAATACGATAAATAATGTTAACCAGATGCAGATTCACTCTTCAGAAGCACAAATTACGCTTTTTATGAGGTTGAAAATGTATGCATTTTCTCAGTGTTTTAATAGTGAAATTAATGTTATTACGACACACCCTTTTTATGAGCATGGATAATGCGTTTCCACAGCTATCAACAATTTTTTTTTTTTTTTTACAATTGAACACATGTATGATAATCTTTTTGTAGCACTGTCAGAAAAATTAACAAAAGCTGTCACTGGGACGGTGCTATTTAAAAAGGTCCTAATATGTACCATTCAGGTACAGATATGCACTTTTGAGGTACCAGTTTGGGTGCACCCTTTAGAAAGGGTATCACCCCAGCGATAGCTTTTTTATCTTTCTTTCTGACAGTGCAGAGAGACTGTTTGTGTGTTTTTCAGTATTGACAAAAAAAAATGGAGGACAACCGTTTTCCTAAAAATATGAATTCTTTAAAAATATTTTTAAAGCTGACCAGAAAACCAAAGTTTTAATTCATAAAGACTTAAAAATGCATATTAGGATAAGGGTTTTTTTAAAAATATTATATAATAATATTTAATTTATACAAACCACACTCAGAAACAGTGTACATCACATAACAAAAGTCTGTTGAGAAGGTTGTGTCATGTTTACTGTGAAGTTAATAAAATAAACAACTAAAAGAACTAAACAAATCTGCATGAATTAAGAATTAAACTTCCAATTCTGAAATGTTGTTGTTTCATACATCAAAGTGGTCTCATAAATCTCCTAAAATCTTGCAGAGAGCTGTAAATTTCCTGTATGTTTGCCTTGCAGGTGGGTTTGAAATGCCACAGCCCGTGGTCAGATTAGTTATCAGGTCAGTGTGATGTCTGGCTGAGCTTCCTACGGATTTAAACACCAGACCTGTGTTGACCTCTCTGCCGCTGAACTCATAATTCCCATCACAGCTGACTGGATTCCATGTTCTTCCAGCCAAAGTAATTCATAAATATTTCCTTTGTTAAGACTGTAAATTGTGCTCTTTTGCAAATAAAGGTGCCTTGAGAGAAGATAACACTGCTCTTTGTCTTTATTTATAATCTCTCTCTTGCCTGTCATTGTTTGATGAAAATATGATTCATAGTCAGCCCATCCCAAAATTTAAACACAAACATAACAAAAGCAAAATCAAGGGTTTCTTTATACATAAATGCTGTGTGAAGCATAAAGCCATAAAAGGCTAAATAAAATTTCTCTTGTACTTTGGATGTTTCTTAAATCATTTCATGCTGTGTGAAGCACCCTCATGTACACAAATATTAAATCATACATTTTGGGTAAGAATATCTCCCAGTTTATTTGTCAGACAGAATTGAATGTTTCAGGCCCTGTCATAACAACCTTTTAAGAAAACTGAAGAAAACTTAATAAATGAAAATTTCATTAAAACTTTTCAATCTTTAGAAAAACATCAAATTATATGTTGTAGAAATGTTAAGTTTCATTTATTTCATTTTAAGGTAAAAGCAGTACCCATAAAGCCGTAATGTGTAAATACCTTACATTTAACTCCTTACCTGACCTGTTCATACTTTATATTTAATTTTATTTCTTTTTTGATATGTATTTCTTCTTGACATGTTTTCAAAGATTGACCCATGAGTTTACCAATAAGAATATCAAAACGTGTATACATTTTAATCAAAAAGACGGTAGACCATGCATAGGTAGATGTGGTTAAAATTGCTCCACGGCACAGTGATGTTATGTTTCTCTTAGAAATTTAGTACTACTGTCTGTTGTCAAACCAAAGCTTTAACCAGACCTATAACAAGCCAGAGTACTATGGAATTATATTTGTGTCAAATTAAATGAACGCAACTTTTGCAAAAACAAACAAAAATATACATTGATAAAAGAAAAAAACATTCTGAAAATAAAAACAATCATCTAACTAGCAAAAAAATTTACATCATCTTTAAATAAACTGCATTCTTTGTTTATGGTTTTCTAAGTTTCACTTTCCCTTAACATAGTTTTGAATGTGCTGCAAGTGTTTTCGTTTTCGCTTTTCAAGTTTTCGTTTGAGCTTCGCAAATTTACGTTCTCCATTTTGACACAAACCTCTCGTGAGGGGCGGGCTTAACAGCGGTTCGCTCTTATTGGCTTGTGATATTTTGATTGACAGCTCATTGAACCGGAACCCCGGAACAGATGGTGGCAGTAGTGCACCAATAAGCTGAATGCCAACCGCTGTTAAAAATAACAAGAAGAAGAATATCTGACGCTGTTTTTCAGCGGAGCTGCAAGTAGTCTAAACAAACGCTAATAAGAGTATATTAAAGAACATTAATGATAAAACACGGATAATTTACACATCAGCAGAAGAATAACAATAGGTCAAGATGAGTAATCGGGAGGCTCACGGTCCGGAGCATCAACACCATCCTCCTCAGCCGGACAATCGAGGCAACCTGAGGTAAGTTTGTAATAACTATCAATATAAATAAATAATCCCACTGCAAGTTTTATTAATGTGAAGACTGCAACAGTTGTGTTAAACTGTATATAAATAGTATTGCGTTTCTCAAAAGCAGAGCAAAGATCGTTACGTAACAGACTATTTGTTCCATAGTTTACTTTGGCACATATGTTAGGCTTACAATGGATATGTGAAACGCGAAGATAATGATCTTTCTTTAATTGTGGTTAGGAAAACAATTCTATCTTTGTTATTGTCCATACAAAAACAAATGTAAGATTTTAGCCTAATTCGGCTTTTCTTTTTATATTATTTATCAGGACCAAAGATTGTCATTTCTCCAGGTAGGCACTGAACCAGTTCATGTTGTTCTCTATATATAAAATACCACTTTAAAGGGGCTTTGGTATATTTTTAGGTGTTTTTAGTTGATGTTTTTATAATATTTGAAATGTAACAAGTTCAGCATAGAATTCATGTTAGCTATTCCTACAAAAACAAGTGTGAGAACATATTTTGCAGCGTATGTTAAGTTTAAATCAATTTTAATTCAAATCAATTAATCTTTAATGCACGTTTACAAGAGCACCGTGGTACATAAGGTTAAAATGAAGCCTTGAAAGTGGTAGTCATGTTTGCTGTTACTGGTGGGACAGAAAGCTCTCTTTGAAAAGATAACATTTTAAAGATCTTTACTTGTGTTCAGAAGATGAACAAAAGTCTTAAGGGTTTGAAACGACTTGATGGTGAGTAAATGATGACAGAATTGTCTTATTTAGGTGCATATCTGCACCACATCTGGTGGTATTCAGCCTACCTGCCCTTAATGTTGAAATGCCACTAATTTGGTTTCCATAATACTTCACATGATGATTTACTATGGACAAAATTTTTTTAATAAGCTACGATTTGACCATACTTCTCTATTCTTTTTTTTTAGAATTGAGCCTCTATGGTGTGATGTTTGGTCGGCCGTCTCTTGTACTATGAAGAACTGCAATGGAAGAAGAGACAGTGCTTGATTCGGCAGGTGAACTGCACCTATTTTGAAAGACCAGATTTAATTTTAGAATATTTATCAAGAATTAATGTTTAATTTTTCATCTTTTATTTTTATTCATAATTCTAGCTGGGTAGGTGGCATGACATTAAACTATTAATAAACAACAAAAACACTGTAATAATACATCCTTCCCCCCACACTTTTTTTGCAAAGTCATTACTCATTATCATAGTAAGTAGTGTGCTGTCCCCTTCCCCTTAAAGCAAATGTGGTCTCAAGACTCATCCAATGCCATGTGTAAATAGGGCCTATGTTACATGAGATTGGAATATCATAAAGGATTTTAATCTTGACATTCATGTACTTGCATATAGTTACTTTGGCATTATGTAATTATGTGTCCTTAGAAATGTATCAAACAAAATTTTGCTAGCATTATAACACCTTGTTTCTTTTTCAGATGGTGGAACAACTTTTTCAAGAGGAAATTGTTGACATTGTCACAGAGGATGATGGTGTGGTCGTGGTGCCAGAGATCTATTGTCCTTTGTCAGACCAAAAGCCTTTGATATCACCATTGAATGTCTAGGAGTTATACCAACAGACACTTGATGTCATCCAAAGACTGTGCTCCATTTAAATTGTAAAAGTCATTTTCAGGTTTGAAAGATGCAGAAGTTGGTTCACAGATGTACTTTTTCTTTAAAACTATTTCCCACCTGTAATCACAATGGAGACACATCTCTGACTGCTGGGCTTCCCCTCTTATTGTGTTCAGATTCATATGCATCTGCAGGGTTATTCATGCCAACACTTTATAACGTTGTGCTGGTAATTTATCTTTATATATCATGCCTTCTCAATGCGTCTGTCAGCCTGTGCTTTACATATCTGAGAGTCAACGCAGCTAAACATGAAGGACAAATGCAAGACATTCATGTTATATATCGGCATATGGATGATTAGGTTAGAAACTGCTTTCTGTTTGTGTGTTTAAACATCACGACATAGAAAATTTACTGTCTTCCATTTTCTGTTGTGTAATAAATCATAGGAAAATCACTTTAAACCATTCAACCATTTAATTTCAGAAATAACTTTTTTGTAACAAAAATATTTAAGACTTTTTAAACCATGTATCACAATCACAAGTGGTTTTTGTCATCCTCATCCCATCTCCATATTGTTTCTTTATTCTGCTGAACACAAGACATTTTAGAAAAAGAAGACATTTTAATAAATGATGGTTAGCACACATGAGACTGTACCCATTGACTTCCTTAGATTTTATTTGTACCTTAGACGTTAATGGGTACACTCTCCTGTGTGCTTTCCATCATTTATCAAAATATCTTCTCAGCAGAATAAAGAAACTTAAACAGGTTTACAACAACATGAGGCTGAGTAAATGATAACAGAACTTTCATTTTTGTGTGAACTATCCCTTTAAGACTCTGTAAACCATTCAGATGCATGTAAAATCATTAACAACTGTTAAACAGCATCTATAAATGATAAAAAAAAGACATTACTATTGGGAGAAACATTTTGTCTAGACATTTGAGTTCATTTCAACCGACACTGTAAAAGTAAGCATCATGTTGCACTGCTGTTTCCATTCTTTCTTTAAATTCATTTGCTTGGCCTTCGGTGCATGCATGTGTGATCAAACTCAGTTATTTGGAAGGCGTTTTTCTCTGACAGAAGCAGGTGCCTGTCAACCACTGCATCACCCGTGGGACAGAAAGTGCTGCCTCGTCCTGAGTATCGCCGTCTAGGGCAGTAAAATAAACAATAAGCATTTAATGACATCACTACATATAGCACAATAATCATTAAACACAAATACTTTAAAATGTATAACTTGTTTGTAACTAATTGTTGCTTTAGAAAACCGCAAGTTTACAAGGTTAACATTAGAACCCTGAAATTTTGAAGCTGGCCACCCTGTGCAAGGCTAACAGCAAAAACCTCTCCAGCAGCACATAAATAAAACTTGCAGTGGGATTATTTATTTATTTTGATGGTTATATTACAAACTTACCTCAGGCTGCCTCGATTGTCCGGCTGAGGAGGATGGTGTTGATGCTCCGGACCGTGAGCCTCCCGATTACTCATCTTGACCTATTGTTATTCTTCTGCTGATGTGTAAATTATCCGTGTTTTATCATTAATGTTCTTTAATATACTCTTATTAGCGTTTGTTTAGACTACTTGCAGCTCCGCTGAAAAACAGCGTCCGATATTCTTCTTCTTGTTATTTTTAACTGCGGTTGGCATTCAGCTTATTGGTGCACTACCGCCACCTTCTGTTCCGGGGTTCCGGTTCAATGAGCTGTCAATCAAAATCTCACAAGCCAATAAGAGCGAACCGCTGTTAAGCCCGCCCCTCACGAGAGGTTTGTGTCAAAATGGAGAACGTAAATTTGCGAAGCGCAAACGAAAACTTGAAAAGCGAAAACGAAAACATTTGCAGCACATTCAAAACTATGTTAAGTGAAAGTGAAACTTAGAAAACCATAAACAAAGAATGCAGTTTATTTAAAGATGATGTAAATTTTTTAGCTAGTTAGATGATTGTTTTTATTTTCAGAATGTTTTTTTCTTTTATCAATGTATATTTTTGTTTGTTTTTGCAAAAGTTGCGTTCATTTAATTTGACACAAATATAATTCCATAGAGTTCATTTACATATCACAGATGATATTACTCTTGTGATTAATGATGTTGCTCATGCAGAGATTCAGCGGAGGAAATCCATCATCTGAGTCCCAGTCGTCCATCAGAAAATGATTTCTGGCATACTCGCTGAGACCCGACACTGGCACTCTACCCTCATACTGTAATTACCGGATGTTTGGAGCATGACCTTGCAAACTGATAATTATGAAGGAAAGAAATGAATGGATTAACATAGAAAATGTGGTCAAATTTATAAAAAGAGAGAAAAACCACAATGATCAAATGAATAATTGAAAAGTGACGTTAAATCTGTTTAAAGGTGCATAAATGTTACACATTTGTCTATACTGTATAGGTAGGCTATGTGTTTAAAGTCTCTCTCTCTCTCTCTCTCTCTCTCTCTCTCTCTCTCTCTCTCTCTCTCTCTCTCTTTCTCTCTCTCTCGGGACCATCTGGGGAGTGTGTCTGAAGTTCTGGGCTTGGTATGAGCTGTATGGAAGATGACAGGCGGCTTAGACATTCGTTGTGGGTCACTGTCAGAGAGGCAGCAGGTGTTGCACAGATCCAGCAGTCAGTTGAATTGATTTTCTCCTACTTGCTTACTCATTTGATCAACATTCTCACTTTCAGAATTCATATCACATGATTTAAAGACCAAGAAGTTTATTTTCTATAGAACAACATCTACCATGCTTTTTCTATGCAACAAATAAGCCTGTGACACAGGCGACCGACCATATGTCATTCATAAAAAAGCCAAAGGTTCAAAATGATATGCTTTTGTATATTGTTTAAATAATTGTGACTGACTGTGAAATCCAAGCTTAAGTAATCAAATTACGAGATAATTGAACATTTCAACATTATTTTCACTTTAATCAAATCTTTGACATGGCCTTACTCAGTCAATATAAAAAATATTAAAGTTCACAGAATGGTCTTTAAGATGATTTTATGTTGACTTTAGCTGTGTTTTTTCACATTTATTTATTAAGAGAGAGGTTTCTAAAAGATGCAAAACTAATTGATTTTAAGACTTTAAATCTGAATGACGAATATCACGATTTCAACACATTCAACATTCAAGATGGATCAACTAAAAACAAAGTTCTGAAAGGCAAACTTTCTTGCCAAAATATATTAAACAACTGGACAGGTTACTGTATCCAATTGTAATGGCCTGAATGTTTTTGAATTCGATTACAAAAAATGAATTTTCTCAGATTACTGTTGTAAGAGGACTGAATATTTTGCCCTTGTATGGGAAAGTGTGAATCATGAGGTCATTGAAATTTGACAATTGGAGTAACTTTCTTCAGAGTAGCCACATTTTCAGTACTACAGTTTTATATTTTATGGAGAAAATGTTATTGGTGCTTGGCAAACTCTCACTGCACAGAATGGGTTGTGATTGTTGTCCAAGGGTTTAGTAACACATTAAGCCTCATGATGTTTGAGGTATCAGATACTGTATCCATTAAAGATAACAGTGCATTTTTGTGGGATTGATGGTGGGGTTAAAAGTGACATTTGGTGGATTTCTAGCTCTGCAGTAAAACGTAAAAAAAATACTTCAATTGGTAATGCCTAATATTGTCAAATTTAGTTTAGAAATGTACTTTTATATCGTCGTCACCTGTGATAATATCAAAATTAAATCTGCACCTGCCCAGACCCGTTAATATTTGGCCCGTTACCTGATCCCTGTTCGTGACAAATCACACACGCTAAAATTGTTTCAGTTAAAGTGCTTTATTTTTTATCTCGCACCTCTCTCAACATCACAGTGTCATGAATTGGTTAATGAAACAGGCTAAAGTGGGCTTTGTTTTGCGCCATTCAAGTAGCCTACCATCGGCACCAAAATAGGCTATGGAACCTGAAAACTTACTTATGCAAATATACATATTTTAGAAAAAGAACAAAAAATACAACCTCGTATTACACCACACTTTCTCCAAACATCTGATTTTGCCTTTAAAGACTCGTAGTCAACAATTTTATATACGCCACTCGCCAACTTCACTTTTACTTCATCCATAGCTATACCTTCTCCTGCAACGCTCGCTTCAACTAGGCTACGAGAAGCATCCACAAGTCGCATTGTCACAGTGGTGGTGGTTCATCAGCACTACTAGCCACCTGCAATGAGTTAATTATCTGCCCGCATCCCCGCCTGTGAATTTTAGGAATGTCACAATCCACCTGTTTTAGCCAATTTTATAATTTACTGTTAAAGCTAGGGTAGGTAATGTTTGAGAGCTAGCAAAATTAGAAAACGGCACCTCTTCTAAGCTCCACCCCCTCTCGTTAGCACTCCGTCCAAAGCTACGCCCCCACAAACATGAACGCGCATCCACAGTCGGAGTCAGCTGCAGGTCACAGGAAAACCGAGTATTTCAACACATTATAGGCATCAACCAAACGACTTCATGTCTCATTCACCTGTAACTCAACTGATTTACACCGACAGAGAATCTAATGTTAGCATTGGGCTAATACTAGCTACAAAAATAGCTACGTTGCCTAACGTAACATTTATCATGGAAATAACAAATCCCCCCGAAGCAAAACAAATTATTACCTGTTCAGCAGAAAGACCGCAACCTCGGCATCGCTTTTCAGGCCCTTCAGCTCCCTCAGTTGTCTCCACCGTTCAAATGCTCCACCGATGTTTACGCGAGTTTGTCCTCTGGCTTTATCCAGTACCTGTTTAGTTGCAGCCTTTTCTGCCTCAGATTTTCTTTTTCTAGGTTTTTTATTAGGGCGAGCAGTTACCAGCAAAGCTGGCAGTGGTAGTTTTGGCTGCTTTTTATCTTCCATTGTGCCGGTGCCGCAAACTCCTGCTTACTCGGTGTAGTGAGACTGAATATTTCAGGGTGACGATGACGTGATTAGTGCACGCAGGGCAGCGCGCGCAGTGGGGCTGGGCCACGAGACATGAAGGCATCTGATTGGTTCTTTACACACGCACCGAATGGCAGTGATTGGTCGGAGTTTTTACTGTCCTGCAGCTGCTACAGAGGTCTGATTGTTTTCATTCCGTTTTCTGAACACATAATGTATTGACTACTCTCAGGATAGAAGGACCATTTCACCCAGTATAATAAAAAATGTATCTGAACAGGATTACCTACCCGAGCTTTAAATGTTATAAATGTATCCCCAAACTGCTAAGTAGTCTTCTACCTCTCTGACGCACACACACATTCCAAGGAATCAAGGCATGTCCGAATCCAGTGTTTGCTTTACGAATGTAATTGGTCGAGTTCAAATAATTGTTCACTTTTTACACCTTTCAATTGCATTTCGGTTGAGAAATTACTATTGTAGTTTTCAAATATGGGAATAGTTATCACCAGAGTATCTCTGTTTTTTGCGTATATAAAAATCAGTACCAAAAGTAGTTGAAATGAAAATGTGCTGTAGCCAAGGTCCTCTCTGGAATATATGAAGTAAAGTAAAGAGAAATATTAAAGTTATTAATCCAAGAGAACGTTGATCGGGTTTCCGATTATCACGGGGTGCTTTTTTTTTTAAAAAACGGAACATCAACGGAAATTACACAAATATGTCACGTGGCACGCAATGAGCCAATGAGCTTTTGATATCACTGCCATAAAACAATGTGTCGTAAAGCTTCTTGAGGCGCGATATTTGAATTCAAATTTATATTATAACGAAAGCACGACTTGACTTTACGGTTGTTGATGAGAACTCGGATCAAGATCGCTGGATAAATGGCTGAATTTGGATCTGTTCCTCGCAATCGTATGAATTTTAAAGATGTGGATTACCGCAAATGAATAAAAGTAACATATTTTGTGAATTTATGTTGTATTGATGTAATTATTGCTTAGTAGTAATAATAGCATATTGCATAGAAGACAGCATAGGAAAAACACGTTTTTTTGTGTGTCATGGTAAACAAACTAAATATTAAAAAAATGTTAAATAAATACAGAAATGTTATTCATTTTAAAGTTTTCAAATGTTCAATATTGTGAAATTCTCTGAATATCATAATCATTTCATTAGGTAAATGGGTAAACTGTCTTAAATAAATAAGTCAGAAAATATGATTGAAACAATGGCATTATTATGAGAAAGAAACGGCAATGCCCGCGATTTTAATATTTATGAATAGGAATAACTTACGAACAAATTTGAACATTTGTAAAGCTGTAAATACGTTAATAATTTAAATATAAGTCCTGTCAAAACGTCGATATTATATGTTTCAGTGTGTTTTAAATGTAAGTAAATGTACGTATTGTATAACCACAGTAAAACGTAAAATACACATATATTCTCATGAGATCACGTTGGACAGAGCATAAAACCAATTCAGTTATTTTTATAATGCATTGTTATTTAACTCTTTCCCCGCCATTGACGAGTTAACTCATCAATTAAGAGAACACTTCCCTGCGAATGACGAGAATTTCCGGCAACTTATACAACCCGAAAGTAAGCCTCTGAAACAGAAAGAACCCAGTGTATGTTTTAACCCTCTGGGGTCTAAGGGGTTTTTAGGGCCCTTGGGAAGTTTTGACATGCACTGACATTTGTGCTTTTTTCAGTTGCTTAAAAACATATTAATGGCAAAAGTCTCATAACACTGTGTTCATCACAAACTGGGCTACAATATCATATAATCAACATGTATGTACATGTTTGTATTTTTGAGAGAAAAATGTTTATGCGTGGTTTTTGAAAAAGCAAAATTTTTAAGTCACTGATATAACTCCACAAAACTCATTCTAAACATGTTTTCCCAAGACTTTCCAAACTGGATCTAGTAGTCTAGAGTTTTTTCTTCAAAATGATGTGAAAATCATATGGCCTACTCAATCACATAAAGCAAGATATTGATTTACAATTTCTAAGACACTTTTGCTTGGGAAAGGTTGTATGCATGGAGGCGGGAAAGCTCCTGAATAATCAGTGATTGACATCTGAGAGACAAAAGAGTTGAATAATGAGCCACTAATGAGCCTTGTGTGGATGTTCAACAGGAATAACTTTCTCTGTAGTAAAACCATGATAAGGTTTACTTTTCAATATAATGTAAATACACACACACACACATTATATATATTTATATATATTTCTATTGAAATATTTTCTATTAATTTCACAAGTATAAGTTACCTTTTAAAAACCATAGTAGCTTAATCATGGTAAAGATACTGTTTGGCCATCTTAACATGAACACACTTCAACCCAGGGTTAGTGTTTGGTTGTCCAGCGAGAGGTTTACTTTTGTGCAGTAAAAAGCTCAAAAGAACAACTGCCTATCGTTGTCTGGACTCTTATTTGTGTATTTGTAATCATTATAGTAGAAACACAACAAGGGACACGCGTGGTAAACGTATCAATGTTTGTTTACAACCGCCGCCATTACCTCACGTGTTGATCATGAAAGCAGTGAATGTGTGCACACGCGAGTGATCCTGTGTTTAATAAACTTGCTGTGCGGAGATATGCGCTTAGACGCAACTAAATAAGGATTGTACTGTTTGGAATCGCGCATTATATAAGAATACCAAAAAGCGCGTCGAGTTTCCTGACTCGCGTGTTTGTGTATGTGCGTTCCAATCGCGTGAACTGTTTGACGGAAGAACAAAGAAAACACTCGCGTCTGGAGATACTGACACACATACGCAAGGAAATAAGGATTTATGTCATGTTTGGTGCAATCGGATGGAACAACAAGGAATGGAGAGACTGGATTGTGGATTGCATATCCATTGACTGCAGGAGGCACGAGTCATGCATATGGATGTTTCTGCTCATTCACTTCAATGGCGCGGGGGTGTGGCGATCCGATCTCATTACAGATAATGAGGTAACTGGCGAAATACGGTACTTCTCCTCCTTCTCATACAGTTTACACCGAATGACAATATCTGTTTTCAATTTCACTTATATCATTTAAAAGGAGACATTCCAAGCATTATGTAGACATTTATCTTTTGTTTCTACACCAAGTATTCGTTAAGTTACAGTTTATTTTTCTGACGCGTTTCTGAAAGGACTTCACTGAGGGAGAGAGAACAGAACGTGCATCATGTTTATTTTCTTAATTTTGCGAAAAGCACAACATTCTGTTTTTATTGGGAGTGGACAGAAAAAACTAGACACTTTAACGTTTGAAATGATGTATAAATCATATCTGTATGTCAAAAATCAGCAGAGTAATTTAAGTCTCTTTGCGGAGTGATTGAAAAATAAAGAGTTTGCGGCGCCCGCGCCACCGTCGACCCCAGAGTGTTAAAGATCGCTTTGCATTTGATCTCTTTTTAAAAGTCTTTCACAAAAATTGATTTATCTCAGCTTTTTGCTCAAAATTGGGTGTTTTTGGAGAAACCTATACCCATATTGGAGAGGTGATAAAAAGAGAACTAATGAAGGTAGGATGAAAGCAGATGGTCTGTTCTTTCATTTGATATATTGTATGTTTATATATTTAAAGAAGAACGTTTTCTGGAAGGCATTTAACTTTTGTGAAAATCATGAAAAATGCTAGCGCTGGCTGGCAACTTTTTTTAAAATGCTGGCAAGGGAGAGTTAATTACTAGTTATTCAATTGTGCATCCCAGTGTATGAACCCCCCTGTTCTAAAAATATGTTTTTTATTCCCTTTCAAATGTTGAGGTCAAGTGACATGGATCTTTCCTGAAATTCGTCAACAGTTAGAGCATTAAGTGGGTGTGTTCAGTACAAATTACATGGTGTACGTAGTCACTACAAAAGTATTTCTAATACACTTCTGTCTTCCAAACTGTCCTTTCCCTGCCATACAAACCATTTTTAGCCCTTAAACACAGATAAAATAGTACGGCATTTGCTTAATCACACAGGAGTGCTGTGCATGTTAATCAATAGGAAACAGCTGTAAAATTTAGGGTGCAATATACTTGTCATTCAAACATGGGCCAAACAACACATAGCCCTTCGAAGTGCCATTAATTACATCTGTTTCCTGTTTCCTCTATTCTTTGCCCCAGCATGCGTCTTTTACCATTACGCCTACAGAATGCTAAACGTCACTGATAACTGGCTTCTTTGGTACATCAGATCAATAGAGAACCACCTTTTCTCATGAGGTCATTTCATAGGGCCCTGAGGCATGTGAAATTATAAGTAGTAAATACCTTCAAAATATTTCAGTCACACTCAGTGAAGTGGTTCCCCCTAGAGGACAAAAAAATGCTTATTTAGAGAATTGAATATTCATACGTGATTTACACCTCAGATCTTTACCTTAAATACATTGTTTGAGCAAATAGTGATTATTTTTTATCGATTCCCACCAAGCACAGGACATAATTAAGACTTTTTGGGCAAAATGAAGCCATGACTTCATTTATCCCAATAAACAACATCCAAATGATGTCTTGTACTTGGTGGTAGTATAAACATTATTTATTTATTTGTATCTCATGTGTGTTCAACACTGTCAGAACAAATGGTCCAGCTGTCACTGGGTTTCAAAAAGTACAGCTTTGCACCATAAGAGCTCATATATTTTATACTAAAGAGTGCATATTAGTATCTCAAAAATAGAAGCATTAGTAGTACCAAATTGTATACATACATGTACCTAAATGTTACATATAAGGACATTTTTAAAAGCTTTTTGGACAACAATGTGGGGGGAGAACTTTACCTGTGCTAATTTTTCAGTGCTAAGATTAATTTGCATGCATGTTATTTCCCTGTTTCATCATTGCCGTAATACCCAACCTGTCACAGAGTTCACGGCGACTTTAGAAATGTGTTACTTTTCATAATTAAATGTCTGTTTCCCTTCAGGGGAACAGCTGAAGTTGGATCATTTGTATCAGTTCCAGAGTCTTGTATAGCTTTAGTGACTAAATCTTTTACCATTTCTTAATGTCTAATTGTATTTAGGTTGACACAGAACAACCTGACATCTTTTCCATGTCAGCCACAATGCAATACTTCGAAAAAAAGTTGCACTGATCCAGTTTTAACTATTACAAAATCTTCCTTCTGAAGCCCATATAGGTCACATATCATGCCAGGAAATAGATTTGACTTCTGTGGAATCCTTATTTATGATTCAAATGGAAAAACAAACAAGCACACTATTAAAACACATGAGAAACATAAAGATTCTTAGGAAAGATTCTGGCATAACTTGTTTTAGAGGGGGAGTGACATCACAACCTAACAGTATTTTAATCTCTCCGTCATGCTTCGCAAAGCAGAACAGCGAGATTTAACCGACCGATAGGGTTAAGAACATCATTCTGGCAAACGTACACCGGTAACCATTAGATACATGGGGACTCAAGATTATAATTTCGAGGAGCATCTTCTCTGTCCTGTTTGCCGGGAGATCTTCAGAGATCCTGTTCTTCTGCTGTGTTCTCATAGCTTTTGTTCGGCCTGTCTGGAGCAGTACTGGGTGCACACCAGCTCACAGATTTGCCCCGTATGCCGGACAGATTTTTGCATGGAGCATCCTCCGTGCAATCGTGCCCTGAGGAACCTGTGTGAGATTGTCTTACATGAGAAGAAGAAGTGTCTGTCAGCAGAGACCGAGTTTTTTTGTAGTCTCCATGGAGAGAAACTGGAGCTCTTTTGTCTGGAGGATCAGCATCTTGTGTGCAGCGTGTGTTTGAATGTTGATTTGCACATCAACCACACATGCAGACCTGTGGATGAGACAGCAGAGACTCTCAAGGTAGATTTTGATGAATCAAGCACTCTCTGCCTTGTTTTTAATAATTCATGGTCAAAATTTGCTGTAATGTTTTACTAATGAATTCTGATTTAAAAAATGTGTTTAAATGTCACAATTAAAACCTGTCATTCATTTGCATAAAATATTTAAGTCAAGTGTTGAAATCAGTTACTAGAGAAAAGAAGCCTTCGTGTACACGGACTCAAAACCTCATTGTCATCGAGATGCAGTGCTTGTGTTGTGACAACTAGCCCCAGTCTCATATAAGTGAAGATTAAGATGTAGTAGAGGCTGTTCAGATAATCCAGACCGCATATAAAAGAATCATAATGAAAAGTTTTTATTTTGAGTCACAGACATCAGGCTGTTTTGATGCTTTAAACAGAGCTTTAGTTTTGCAATGGGCTCCAAAAGAGCACTCTGCTCTGAAACAACGCTGACTAAAAAGAAATGTGACAACAAAGCTAAATTTTCTTTAGAGATCGCTCTTAGAAGAATTTTCTTAAATTCTCTTTGTTACATTCATCTTACTACCAAACATTCATTTTTAATTATGTCTGTTGCAGGAGGCTCTCAAAACAAACCTGAAGTCTTTACAAGAAAAGTTCAAACTCTTAAAATCTGAGAAATTCATCTGCAATCAAACAGCAAAGCACGTAAAGGTAAATAACATTTAAAAATCTGTTATTTAAAAAAAACACAAGGGATACGTTGTTACCAGATCTTGTCTTTACCTAAAAAATGAAGTAAGCATCCAAGTTTTTCGATATTTTACGATGTTCTTACCTCAATTAATACATACCTATCTTTTTCAATGCATGCACTTAATCTTTGTACAGCGCGTTGCGAATGTATTAGCATTTAGCCAAGCACCATTCATTCCTTTCTATTTAAAGACTGTTACAAGAGTAGTTACACAAGGAAGTATGATGGCACAAAGTAAAACATGGCTATTTTTGTATGGTGCAAGAGCACTTAGTTTGCAGCACATCGACCTCGGCACGCAGTAACATCATCACCCCTGACTACTCCCCCTCTTGCTCAAATTTCCATTAATAAACCATGCCAAGTTTTCTTTTTTGCCACCATACTCGTGTAACTACTTATGTAACAGTCTTTAAATAGGAAAAATATGGAAGTGTTTGATGGCTTCTAAATTCATTCCTGTTTGGATCCTAAGGAATGAATGGGGCAAAGCTAAATGCTAACACATTCACGACGTGCTGTACAAAGATTGAGTGCATGCATTGAAAAAAGATAGGAACGTATTAATTCATCTAAGCTGAGGTAAGAACATAGTAAAATATTGAAAAACTGTGGTGTTTTCCTTTAATATTTTGTGTTTTGGCTTATACTTTAAAATTTTAGCTCATTAAACTTTTAAGCATACAAAATGTATTAAACTAAAACATTCAAATAAACTGAACTTAAAATTATCAGCACATGTTGTGAGAAATACCCATCCTTTGCGCCTAAATATGTTGATTATATGGTTTATCACAAAATAAGAACTTAAACTACTTAAATATTTGTTAATAAAATGTCATACAGGTTTAAGCTCTTATAATATTTATGTTATTTTGTTGTAAATTATAATTTTGTGAAATCACCGTTTAGGTGATAAGTGTTTACTTGCATGAACACTATTCAGCACATTTTGTTAGTACTACCATGCATGTATAAATTCATGGGCGTCGGAAGCAAAAGAAAAGTGGGTGGGTCCCCACATAACCCCCCCCCCCCCCCTCCGAAAAATACATTTACTGCAATAGATGACATTTTCATGTTTCCTTTTAATTAGCCTGAACATTTGCGTTTATTAAATTAAAGACAGTAGTCTATTACGGTCGAAATTCTGGTAATAGCCCTTTAAATATTTTGCAAATAATGACAGATGTCATGTTTCATTTATCTTTCTCTGTGTCATTTTTTTTCTCTACTCTGCTGACAGTAGGCTACAATGTTTATTTTTTATTTTGAGGAAATAAAAGGTAAGAAAAACGAATGAAGGTAAACTGATACAACTTTTGTATACCTTTTTTATTTGTTATACCCAATTTCTCTTTCTCTCTCTCTTAGAGAAATATAAATGTGAGATTCTGGAAATGAGATCACTTTATTTTATGGTATTCGTCGGGAAACAATGCTGTCATAAGAGTTTGAGCATGTGTACTTCTAAAACACAATCGATTAACGTGAGGACGTGAGGACGTTCATGTCGCAAATGAAAAGTAATTGCAGGCTTCTGGAAAAAAAAAACTTGAAAATTATCCAGCAATCGTGGGACCATAATAAAAATAAACTATTTTACAGCAGTAATAATATTTTAACGATTAGCCTACACTTTTAACGTTTGAAAGGAACCACATTTAGTGCTGTGTAAATTATCATTAAAAGCAAAACGGGATCTCTGTGCCTCCGCGACAGACGCAATTCTTCTGGCATCTCTCCTCATCATCTCCTCTTTTTTTCTTCTGTGTCTTGAACTTGGGGCTCGAGTCCGACCTAAGGTTCGAGCTGCCTTTAAGAACACCAAGCTAAGTTCGTTTACCGTTAATTATTAAGACTAAATGGGCAGGCAAACTCGTGAAACAATGAAAGTAAAATAATCCGCTATAATATGGTTTTACACGTCTATAGAAAATATACTATAAATAAAGCAGTTATTAATTTTCCTAATGCATGGTTGTTTGACATTTACTTCTGTTTAAAACATTTGGCAAAGGAGGTTTTTCAGCACTTTGTTCGAACAGCAACTCAGCGTCCACTCACCCCCGCGAATTATGTAAAGCTGAAACGGGTCCGCGGTGTAAAAAAAGCAAAGGTTAGGGATCCCTGCTCTAGTGGAATGGATTTGGACTAACAGCGCTTTGATAAGTGAACAGACAAATGCGCCAAATTAGAGAAAAAGTGGGTGGGTCCATTATCATTGGTCTTAAAAAGTGGGTGGGTCCTGTCCCACCCACGTATAATGGTTCCGACGCCCATGTATAAATTCTGTTTTTGTATGTGTTTCTGTGGAGAACGCAAGTTTATTCAGTGATTTTCTTATAGTCACTCATGAATTTTGTGTTTTAATACCGTTTAAGTAATATAAATAAAATAGAAATACTGGAGATGTTGGAATAGAGCAAATTATGAAAAAAAAATTAAATCAACTTAAAAACTAATTTACTGAACTAGAAATTTTAAGTTAAATTTACAATTTTTTTTTGTTTAACTTAAAAGTTATTTTAAAAACATACAGTATGCTCATATCAGTGAACTAATGCTTTTTAGTAAAGACTACTAATGCCAACTTGATGTGCCTGCTACACCCAAATATTCTATGTTAATACAACTTAACCTGTTTAGTTTCACCCTCTGTAAAAACTAAAATGATTTAGTGCAACAGGCTTCCACAAATTTTTTCTAGTAAACTCAACTTATACGGGTAAAGAGTGTAACAATTTCATAAACTTTATCTTTTTACCACATTTCTACAGAGTCAAGTTGAGAAAACAGAAACACACATAAAGAGGGAATTCAATGACCTTCACCAATTTTTAAGGAATGAAGAGGCAATGAGGATTGCTGCTCTGAAGGAAGAGGAGGAGCAGAAGATGAAGATATTAGATGAGCAAATACTAAAGATTAACAATGAACTGTTATCTCTCATAGAGAGAATTAAAGCCACTGAAGAAGAGATGGAGTCACAAAACATCTCATTTCTGCTGGTAAGACCACTTTTTTATAACTTCTATTCAGGTTCTAATTATTTTGAGTTTTATTTTACATTTGACACAATGGAGTTCAGAAAAATTGTGACCCTGGACCACAAAACCAGTCATAAGGGTACACTGAAAAATGCTTTTTTTAAATTTCATGTAAAATTTACTTTAAAAAGTAGATGCAAAAATGAGGCACTATATTTTAAGTAAATTTAATCCACTGTCTAGTTAGTTAATTTTTTTACAGTGTACTTTTTTTAAATTGAGATGTATATATCACCTGAAAGTTGAATAAAACACTTTCCATTAATGTATGAGTTGAAAGGATACTGTAGGACACTATTTGTCTGAAATACAACAATTTAACAATCTGGAATCTAAGGGTGCAAAAAAAAGAGAAAATTTAAGTTGTCCAAATAAAGTTATTAGCAAATGCATCCACTTACAAAAATACATTTTTAGGAAATTTACAAAATATCTTCATGGAATGTGATCTTAATATACTAATGATTTTTCGGCATAAAAGAAAAATAGCTAATTTTGACATTTGAACACAATGTATTTTTGTCTTTTGCTACCAATATGCCCATGCTACTTAAGACTGGTTTGGTGGTCTAGGGTCACATTAATGCATTCTAGAATAGCTTTCAAATTAATAGGAAAATTCAGGGTTACATTTTGACAGAAAATGCCACTGTAACTGATCTTTCATTTGTGTCATTGCTGTCAAATGTTAGACTAGTCTTGCCATTTTAAACTAATTATGCTGCATTTCCTAATTAAGTTATGAGCCAAATGATCAGCCATTTTCATTACTGGCTAAATGGCTTAGCAGTGCAAAGGTTGATGGTTTAATTCCCAATGAACAAATATGTAAATGTATAGCATGAAAGCACTGTAAATTGCTTTGGATAAAGTGTCTGCAAATGTGAATGTAAACAATATCTGAAATGGATTTATTATAAAAATTAATTTTTTATTTATTCTTGTTTCTATTGTCTTTATTTCTACAAGAACTACAAAGGTCCATGTGAACGGTGAGATGCTTTGTTTCTTGTTTGTATTTTCTGTTTAAGTGGTGATCTCAGATGAAGCACAGTCTAATTGTTGATGTTCTTATAGTACTCAGTCTACAAGTTCATGTCTAGAGAAGCTTCCAGAAGTATCGATTAATGTTGCAAAGCATCTGGGAAATCTGAAGTTCAGAGTTTTGCAGAAAATGATGACTGTCACTAAATACAGTGAGTGCAATTTAAGATGTAATTTGAGTAAATCTTTATTCAGTGGAGCAAATAGTCATAGTCTCTGAATATGATTCTGGAATTTGACAAATATTTTCACATATTATTTTTTTATGTTTTCAACAATGCCATTAAAGTATTGTTTACAACAAGTATCTTAAAAGTTATTCATCTGATTTATTATTTTTCCATCTACAGCTCCTGTTATCCTAGACCCCAACACTGCCCACCCATGCCTACATCTTTCAGACAGTCTGACCGATGTGATGTTCGGTCCATGGAGTCAGCAGGCCCAAGGTAACACAGAAACATGTGAGGGGTACACGAGTGTCCTGGGTTCCGAAGGGTTCTGCTCTGGGATGCACTACTGGGACGTGGAAGTTGGGGACAACACAACTTGGGCCTTGGGAATGATCTCTGAATCCGCCATCAAGACAAGAGATCATCCACCCAGTTCCGGTTTATGGCGCATAGGTTATCACAATGGGAAATATGGCCAGGGAGTATCAGGGGAAGTCTTGATGCCCCTCACATTAAAACAGAAAGTCCAGAGAATCAGAGTCCGGCTGAACTGCGACAGTGGAGAAATGTCCTTCTTTAATCTTCTCACTAACGCTCATATCCACACGTTCAGGCATACGTTCACTGAGAGAGTCTTTCCGTACTTTTGTAACGTGTGTCCGTCCGAAGCGCTCAGGATCTTGCCGGTTCAAGTACCTGTCACAGGAACAGAGGAAGTATAAAGATGAAGGTCGAGTTTTAAGTTAATTAAATTCATGAAGGGATTTGTTTTTTTTTTCTCAAAAATCAAATATGTTTGTACTTTTGTTTATAGCTGTTAGTACAAATTTTATGTTAACTGTTCATTTTCAAAATTTAAGTTATGTCTGCTATGTGAATCATTTGTGTAGCGTGACAAATGTCCGGCTGCAATGTTGCAATACCTCCAAACCATCAAAGTCTATCATTTGGACACTGTTGACATACAAACAACATTTTCGGCACCTGTGTCCTAGAATTATCTTTGGTGCAATTCTTAGAATTTTTTGCATATCCTGTAAATTATACACCTTACACATTTTTTAAGTAACTCCTTTATTATTTCCATTTTATGTTTGCAAACTGATAAGAGGTTTGTTACCCTGAGGCATTATGCAAAACTTAATTCCTTACAAATAGGTAGGTACAATTTTTTGACATACTTATACTATTTATCTTTTTTTACAGTGATGTTTTTCCTGAGCTTAGGTTAAGTTTAAACTTTTGGTTTGGTCGCATTCAAAATAGTCAGTAATATTGCCATATCAAACAATAAATAGCAAACTCTTTAGAAAACTAAATTTTAAATACTTTTTAGACAAACAGTACTGATAGCTTATTTAGGTAAATAATCAGACTTTAAAGAGAATTCGAATTGTAATTAACAAGTGCATGATTATCCTTAAGCATTTTAAGTGCCTTTTTGTGGCTTCTGCTGTAAAACTTGTCAATCTCATTTTGACTTTACATGCTCTTTGGCATTTTACTTCTGCTTCTGAACCTCTAATAAAAGGCAACACAATAACTGTAATTAGACTGTAACTGTGACTCTTAGACACTGGTTACACCAGTACCAGCAGTAGCTAAATGCAAAACATATCTGTGTACTTATCATGTGAGAAATTTTAGGAAAAGTTTTGAAAGTTTCTACATCACATGCTTTAAAACTTTAATAAAGGGCAGTTTCACGGACAGCTATCCAAACTGAAAACAATTTGCACTGACATATCTTAAAATACATCAGTGCCCTTTGTTTAGCCTTAAAAATGCACTCAGTATGCATGTTTGTTAAAAAGTTATATTTCCTAAGTTATAGATCCTAATTGTTAAACAAAGATCTAGCTTATCCTGTCCGGGAAACCACCCCAAAAACAAATTTTTTAAGATATAAAATAAGTTACCAAAACTAAGTTACTGGGTTGATCTTTTTCACATTTTCTAGGTTAACTAAGGCACTGGGGACCCAATTATAGCACTTAAACATGGAAAAGTCAGATTTGCATAATATGTTCCCTTTAAATTATTAGAACAGGTATTACTGGAATTGCATTATAGTTTATTAAAATTCTTTCATGTAAGTCATATCTTTTTTAAAACATTTCCATATTATCCCTTGCACAATTTAGTAATAAATAGTGTAAAAGTAGGGTTACAGTAGGCTTTAGTTTATTGTCGTGAACTTTTTGGGGCGGTTTCCTGGACAGAGTTTTGTCACGGTTAATCCGTGTCATGTCTTGTCTCTGTTCCGATTGTTATCACCTGGACATTCATTGATTAATTACCTGCCTCATCACACCTGTTTGTCATTTAGTCTGTGTGTATATATACCTCTGTCTTCTGTTTGCTCACTGCTGGATCATTGTCTTCGATACCCTGTCTGTTTCCTGTGTTCATGTTCCTGAGTTTCTGTATTCACCTTGTCAGCCCTCGTGTTTTTATTATTAAATGTTATTTATTTGGAACCTTGCGTTTGCGTCCTGTCTCTCCTACCTGTGTCGTGACAAGTTTAGATTGATCCAGGACTAGACTGCAAAAATGACTTTCTTAGTATTTTCTTCAGATTCTTTGCTTGTTTTAAGCACAAATTCACTATAGACATATTTTCTTAGGTCATTTTGCTTATCAAGAAAATACATCTTGATTTAAGAATGTTTAGATATTTCTACTAAAAAAAGACAAAAATACTAAGTACACTGAAAAAAAAAATATTCATTCAATTTACTCAATTATTTTAAGGTTAGTGGTTGCAATCAATTTATTTAAGCTACATTTAAACAAAACTTTTTTGTTTTGTTTTGCCTTTCTGTTTTTTGTTGTTGTTGTTGTTTAAATGTAGCTTAAATAAATTGATTGCAACCACTTGAATTGAATTAATAATTTTTTTTTCAGTGTAAGAAAATCGTTTTTTGCAGTGAATGCTGCAGTTATATTAAAACATTTAAGTGGTTTTTACAAACAAACCTTACAAAAAGCAATATTGGTGTGCATCTGGAGACACAATAATGGCACTGATATATGTTAAGATATATCTGTACAAGGTGTTTTTAAATTAAGGCAGCTCAAACATGCATTCTAGTCTGGGACTGGGATGAGCCCTGTCTGGGAAACCGCCACATAACTGAACAAAAACAGCAATTAAGTTATGTAATTAAAGGTGCATTGTGTCACTTTTAGAAGGATCTCTTGACAGAAATGCAATTTAATATACATAACTATATTATAAGACCTTACATAATGAACTGCAATGTTTTTTTATTTTTACCTTAGAATGAGCCGGTTTTATCTACATACACCGTGGGTCCCCTTACATGGAAGTCGCAGCCATGTTTCTACAGTAGCCCTAAATGGACAAAATGTTTTATAGGGTGTGTTTTGTCACAACGTTGTCTCAGACGATGACGTGTTTGTCCTGTGGCGGCTACCGCACTATGCATTTCGAAAGGGAGGTGTGCTGTGGACTGAGCTGTTGGTTGCAAATTACAGTCTTACCACTAGATGCCGCTAAAAAACTACACAGTGGTCCTTTAACCCAGAGGTCCCCAACCACCGGGTCACGACCCAGTACTGGGTCGTGGACAAGTTGCCACCGGGTCGCAAGAACGTCCCGAAAAAATGTGTATAATAGCCACGTAATAGCTTAATTGGGTATTTTGTACTGAGCCGACTTCAAATAACATCAATCATTTCCACTTTTGAACAGAGCCGCGCTCTCTCTCTTTTTCTCCGCCTCTCTCTCTCTACCAGCGCATCAGCGATCACATTGCTGTCATTAGAGTTTGAGCATACAGTACTTCTAAAACACAATCGATCAAAGAATTGCGGAGGTATGACTTTATGAATCATTTGCAAATGTACGTCGCAATGATGTACATATGCGGAGACGTTCAAATGTGTGACAGCCCAAATGACTGAAAAGTAATTATTTTATTCTTCTTTAAAACAACTTCAGAATTATCCATCGATCGTAGCACCATGATCAAAATAAACTATTAGGCTAATAATATTTTAACGGCTACACTTTTAACGTAGGTTTGAAAGAAACCTAAACTTGTCAATCATCATTAATCATGGTAAACGTGAGTCTCGCCCTGCGCCCAGCCGCAATTCTTTTGGCATCTCTCCTCCTTCACTGCATTTTTCTTCTCTTCTGTTTCTTGGAATTGGGTCTCGAGCCCGACCAAGATTCGAGCTGCCTTCGAGAACAGCAAGCCAAGTTCGTTTAGGTTCCATTAATTATTAAGACTTAATGGGCAGGCAAACTAGTAAAAACAATGAAAGTAAAAAACAATCCGCCAAAATATGGTTTTACACGTCTATAGAAAATATACTATAGCCTAAATAAAGCAATTATTAATTTTCCTAATGCATGGTTGTTATCTTTACTATTGTTTAAAACGTAAATTTCGAAAAGAAGGATTTTCAGCACGTTTGAACAGCAACTCAGCAACCCCAACTCACCACCCCCCCACCCAATCTCACCCCCCGGTCCGCAAAATTTTTTTAAAGCTGAAACCGGTATGTGATGAAAAAAGGTTGGGGACCCCTGCTTTAGGTAATTTTTTATAAATAAAAAAATATGATTCAATGTGGATTTATTTTAAGCAGGCAAATCATTTCCATAATTTATTATTTTGGTCAACAATATTTTTATTCACAGTTTTAATCATCATTGTTGCTTTTAATGAACATGTAGAAGATACATAGCTACATTTAAAAGAACCAGAACTGAATGTTTAACACAAGGCTTCTCAAAGATTCAATCAACAATATGCGCCCTCATTAATACTTGTTGTAAACAAACATTTTTTGCAGTAATATATATCTGGGAGAGTATTGTGCTGGTAGAAATTTTAGCTTTTTTTCCCAGAGAACAGACGTTGATAAAATGTATAGCTTGAATGCACTGTACGTTTCTTTGGATAAATGTGTTTGCCAAATCTATGAATGCAGTCTACTCAAATAACATGCATTGCACAATATTGATTTTGTTGATGCATTAATGTGTAACCCAAGTTTTTTTTAACAACACTCAAAGATCTGGAAAAAATACTGTAAAAAAAATGTAATTTCTGGCCAATCACAATGCTGCTACTAACCTTGAAACCAACAATTGAACAACGCTGATGCTGCACAGCACAACTAAGAAGCATAGACAGTGCTAAGAAGTTCTGGTATGTTTTTTAATGTTTTATGCATGTTCACCTCACGTTATGAATATAGGACACTGGCTCCCTCTAGTGATAAAACTTGTGGCTCAAATGTATAAGGTAAAAAAAATTTACATTAGAGACGTCTCCACAATTGTTAAGCCAAACAAAACCTAAGCCAACTCATTGTTTGAAAAGCATCAATTTAAAAATACATTTACTATTGATGTTCTAAGTAACTTTTTTGTACTATAATGAGTAGGCTACACTTTTTGTGCAGCACTTACAGTACCTGTCATGCAGAAATGTAGTAGGCCTGCCTGAAGACTAAATACTGTTTAAAGTTTAATTACCACCCCGTCGTCTATTGTCCACATACTGTATGTGCACAGGATTAGTCGTGATCTTTGCTGTCATACTTGGGGCTCTATTGCAGCCTATGATGTTTATCTGAGACGTGATCAGACTTGCACTGTTCCAAAAGAAAGATGCTTGTTTGTGTGGGTTTTGTTGTTGAGTTGTATTTAGAAAAATAGCAGCTGGGATTGTTATTTTTTCTTTAAATGTGCATTGTCGTTTCCTACCACTAGTGGGGGCTGGTTGAGTTGATTCTGAGCCATGTTTGAAGAGGTTAAAGGAGTAGTCCACCAAAAAACTGAGGTCCACACGTCGAACGTCACGTGACCAAACCAGAAAACTTGGTTGATTGTTTCCATTTGCCGGTATGTGCAATCATAGCATGTTATTGTTATTCTTAGTATTTGTTTTATGTTCTTTTTTTACTCTAATATCTGAATGTATGTGAGAGGAAAATGCCTTTGTCAAAAGCTATTTTTACAAAAAAAAACAGAAGCGATCTAATATGTTTAACAAGAATAGGGAACCCTACTGACTCTTCATATTAGGAATAAAAATTACTATGGTCAGGTCAATGGGGACCATTTTGGGGTGAACTACTCCTTTAAAGAAACAGTATGTAGGATTGTGGCCAAAACTGGTACTGCACAACTGGTGGCCAATATACAAAATGACAACATAAACATCAGTTGAGGGCTGCAACTCCACTTTTTAAATGACAATATCCTGGCCAGACCCCTGTTGTCCGTGATATAAGTATTTGAAATGAGAATTAGTTCTTTATGTCTAGTGACATATCAGGGCCATTTTATGATTAATTGATATACATTTCTTTCATACTGTTCCTTTAAGGATTATGGCTCCAGTACACTCCTTTGTTGTAAGGATACCCATAATTGGCTCTCCCGGATTGTTTTGCACTCTTTAATGCAAATGTATTTTAGTCACATATGCTGTTTCAAAAGAAAGAGAATAATGAAAAAATTTTGTGAAGATCCCTTGCCCGCCGAATAGGCACATGCAGCAAAGCAGTACTATTGCAGAGGCAATATTGTTGCCTTTGAGGTTTATTCGGGACACCATTATTTGGTTGGAAACTATACCCTGTCAGAAAAATCAAATCTCATAAACCCATATTTTATTTAGAGTGGAGCATAGAAAACATATAAAATGTACCCCCCCCCCACACACACACAGAGAGAGAGAGATTTTTCCAGCTTGTCTGAATATTTTAGATGATATGCACTGATGATGGTGGGACATTTAGTGATTTCAGTGATTGAATAGTTAGATACAACAGAAACAAAACCAACAGAAACATTTTTGTGACACCAATGATCATGTTTTTTTCATGTTTAATGAAATCATTTTAGATGCATACATACAAATTTATTCATTATACAAGATATTTTTTTTTAGATTTGAGTTAAGAATAAATTTCACAAGTGATTATATCTTTCATGTTTACAATTCAAACATGTTTAAATGCAAGAAAGAAAGAAATGAATCATTATTTGCATGCAGGTAGAACATTTTTCTCATAGTAACCAGCATTGGTCATGTTTCCAGCAGGACTGTATTGACCAACAACAAAAATAGTCTTTCCATCAGTAGCCATTCCTACTCCAACCTCTGTAGTTGATTTCCACACAACTTGGGTAAAGTGTCCTGCAAATGATATATACAATATTAAAAAAAAGAAATAACTATAACTAACTATAAGGAAGAAAAAATAGTTTTCTGGAAATTAATGTAACTATGACATTGTATGAATTGTTAATACCTCTGAAATTTTCAGTAACACCTTACAATAAGGTATTTGTTAACATTAGAAAATGCATTAGCATGAACTAACAATGAACAATTGTATCTTTGTTAATGCCAATAGTTACTCATGTTTATGGTGCATTAACTAATGTTAACAGTTATTTAATTTTAAAATATGTATTAGCAAATGCTTAAAAATAACACAAACTTTAATCAGATGAATAAATGATGTAGAAATATTGTTCATTGTTAGTTCATGTTAGCTAATGCATTAACTTATGTTAACAAATGCAACCTTATTGTAAAGTGTTACCAAATTTTCAATACCTGTCTCTGGTTGATTTCCTGATTTTCCAAAGTTGTAATCTTTAATCTCGCTATACCAACTGTCTACAGCCTCTTTACCTAAAATACAAACCACCGAAGTTAAACTGTCAGAATAAATTAATCTTGAATTAAAAAATATCACAAGCAAAACACGGTCAGGTCAAAGTGTATAGTGTCCTGCACCCACTAGTAAAAAATATAAAAATAATTTGAATAATTTTTCGGTTTGATTGTATATATAAGCTGTGTATATGTATGTAATAAGATACAGAAGTTACCTGTCTGTGGCTTTGGGCTGGAGCTAAAAGCATAAAATACATTTTCCCCATTGTCTGTGTCACTGTGTCCAAGAGTCTTCGTACTGAGCATTTGATCTGCCCATTGTTGAGCAGATTTACACAGCGCCTCACTCATTTTCAGGTCCGGGGCTTGATGTTTCCTCCTGTACTGGTTATGGGTGTCCAGAAACACTTTCTTGTAGCTCTCATCTATTGAGAATCAATCACAGAGCAGTGCTTAGTGTTTTTTTTTTAATTGACACTATAATTGTGTTTTTAATTTTACTTTACTTTTAAACAATGTAGAAATATGAAAAAAAAAACAGTTTACCCACCTGCCATGGTCTCCCAAGAATACACTGTAAAAAAAAGGCAATTAATGTGTTAATATGAATAACATTGAATATATTTTTACATACAGTTTTGTGCTTACAGCAGACAGATCCTATATGTATCACAAGTGATTATTCATCATGATCATGATAATACCTTCTGTTCTTGTAGAGTTGTAAGGATGTCTCTGCTTACGCTGGGTTCAGTCGATGCAAAGTTGTCCACAAGTGTTGTTGTGCGTGTATACAGTATATATACTGTCAAAAGCCCCATCTCCCCTGTTAAAAGCCCCAGACCAAACATCAACATTCCTCAGCTCAATCTCTCTCAATGTAAAAAAGTCCACTGCTTCCAAAGAATTTTATGTTCCAGTTATCTCAACTTGTGTCTGTAGTTCCCCGGAAACTTTAAGCATCATTCTTGTGGCACTTTTTTGTGAGATTATCTTGTAATCACAATCTCAACATAGATAGATAGATAAATAGATAGATAGTTTATTTAGTCACACGACAATGCCGGTGGAATTTGTTTTCGGTGCAGTGTGTTTAAGCTCTACATCATCATACATTACAAACAACAATAGATAGTACACTGTGGGGTAACACTTTATTTCGATAGTCCACTTTAGACATTTTACTAATTATAAGTAACTTTGCAACTACTTATCAACTACCAATCTTTAGAGAATTAGTAGACTGTCTCCTTAATATCTACTAACTCTTTGTTGTGATGATATCTCAACAGACATTCAACTGTCTATAAGTATATTTGCAGGTGCATGTCAACTTATTCCACTAACCCAAACCTCTTCCCTAACCCCAACCCTTACAGTCTACTAATACACTAATGACAGTTAGTTGACATATAGTTGCAAACTATTATAAGTTAGTTGACATGTAGCTGCAAAGTTATTTAAAGTTAGTAGAATGTCTAAAGTGGACTATCAAAATAAAGTGTAACCCAACAATAGATAGTACACTTCACAACATGTAACAATACAAGATACAGTGGGTACATGACCATATTGTATGAGAGGAAAAACTAAACTAAAGAGAGTAGTTCAGAATCCTGATGGCTATCGGGAAAAGTTGTTTGTGAAGCGTTTGGTCTTGGTAAAGAGTGACCTGTAGCGCCCCCTGAGGGATGGAGCTGAAAAAGGTGATTCGCTGGATGTGAGGGGTCATTGATTTTCTTTGCCAGCTTTACAGTCCGATATGTACGGAGGGAATCGACTGAAGGCAGTGGTTTCCCTATGATCTTGGATGCTTTGTTTACAGTCTGCTGTAGTTTTTTCTTTGTTTGGCTATCTGTACTACCATACCATACTGTTATTGATGATGTAATGATGGACTCGATGATCGCGGAATAGAACAGAACGAGGAGCTGATGTCTGATCCGGTATTTTTTAAGCTGTCTGAGAAAGTAAAGTTTTTGTTTAGCATTTGCAATGATTTGATTAGTGTTAGTTGTCCACTTCAGGTTATTGCTAATGTGTGTTCCTATGAATTTAAAAGAGTCAGTGATTGTGATTGAATTGCCATTTATTTGTACTGGTGTTTTAGGAAATGGCCCACGTCTAAAATCAACAATGAGTTCCTGGGTTTTGGCTGTGTTGAGCTGGAGGACACTTTACAAAGATGTGATATGCAGCGAACAGCCGGTTTTGACTACAGCCCTCTACTTCCTGCATTAATGACGTCAGTAGAACAGTTTTTTGACTAACCTCCGGCCACAGGAATACGTCAGTCGCCAGCTAAGCTAACACCAAGCTAAGCTGCTGTCTAATCACAAACAAACTACACAATCAGAACTCGATACGTATTTCTGAAGGAGGGATTTTATAGAACAAGGAAGAAATCCGCTGTTTTGAGGACAGTGAAAACAGCGCTATAAAGATAAATCAATTGTGTGAAAAATACCGCGTTTTTTTTAACATGTGAAACATGAACACATGTTATATTGCGCACTGTAAACACAATCAAAGCTGGAAAAACACAGAAAAAACGGGACCATTAAATTCTGATGTCTCGGCAACATGTTTCAGCAAACTATATTAGCTCTCTGAGGGGCTGTTTACACTTGGTTTTAAGATGTGTTTTCATCGATCGGATCACAAGTGGACGAGAGAGACATCATTACGTTTACACCTGGTATTTAAATCTGTCTCTTTTGTCCACTTTCGACCGCATCTGTCCTGAATGAGGGTGTGAGGGGGTGGTCTGTGAGACGGTGGGCGAGTCTCTCTGCTGTCATTCAAACGCGAGCGGGAGTAATTATGAGTTTATATGGACGCAAACTTATATTATGTCGGAGCCCGCTGCTTGTTTAGCAAGTATACATGCTGCACAGTGTTTTGTATGTTTTTTTGTTGGAGCTTTCTCTGAATTTTCAGCGCAATTGATGAAATAGGATCGCCCAACTTTCACGCTTTCAAAACGAAACTACGGAGAACACCCGCAGTAGTTTTATCAATGAAAGGCTAAAAATAGCGCTGTTCACCGTATGTTCATGCCAGAAGTCAGAAAAAGATGTTAAACTTGTGTTTAATACCTCAGATTAGATAAATGGGCGGAGAGAAGGCGGTCGCATGTTGGTGTTCAAACACATTCAACCACATTGCGTTCCGCAACTCCAAAGCGATCCGATCGAAAGTGGTTTCGACTACCTCTGAATGTGGTTGAAAGTGGTCGAAAGTGGACGCGTTCAAAAAGTTTTGAACACCGTTTACACCTGGCATTAACGTCGTCCACTTGTGATCCGATCGATGAAAACGCATGTTAATACCAAGTGTAAACAGCCCCTGAGTGACATCTGGAACTTTGTACATCATTTGCTTTATGGGTAGTATGAGCTCACAGTGAGTGTGCAGTGTGGTTACACTTTTAGATTACCGCAACCCACACATTGCGACAACATTATGAGGATCTTGTGAGCTCATGGTGACTTCACTGAGACTTCACTCAAATTGTTGACTGGGTAATCTTATTTGCTATGTCTGCGCAAAATGTTTGGAAAAAATCTGTTTATTTGTTTTGAAGAAAATTTGAGAATATCTGTTTAATACGTTCTCATGATGGGTGGGTTTAGAGTAGTAAGATAATTTTTAATGTCAGTTCGTTTTTTTTTTTTTTTTTGCGGGCAAGGATTGTCTTTGGGCCTGGTGGGTGGAAGTTTGATTTTGTTATCAGAGTAGCTACTGTAAAGTCACATTTGTTGCACATACAAAGCACTGTGATTTTCTTAAGAAGAATGCTTAGCCATTATAGTGTTCAAAGGAAACGTACTGTCATGGCGCCAGTTTATCAGCAGATGTTAAAGCAGAACTCTTACACAAAAGTAACATTATAGATTTATTTAAACACACGAGAGTTTATAACAGTTACATATTATATATTTAGTTAATTGTTAATTTAGTTGTGTTGGCAATAAACCATGTGTTTATTTTGCAGAAAAACTTGCAGTCTATTTATCAATGAGACAAACACCTGCTGTCAGATTCAGTTTGTGTGGACATTGAGCCTCAGGAGAAAAGCCACAGACTGTCGTATATCATATTGGAATGATAGATTGTTTGTAGTTGTGTTGTAGTCTGGTTTATTTAGAAATGTTATGTGTATGTTGTGTATTCTTCTCATCATTGTTGTGCTTTCACTGTAAAAAAGTGAAATTTGGATCTACTTAAAAAATTACTTACAATTGTTAACACTTACAATTTTTTTGTTTTTGTTCAACGTAAATTTTTAAGTGTTTATCGACACTTTCAATTTGTACAGTAACCTACAGTATATGTGATTTTTGTCTTTCTGTGTCTGAAAGATTCAACTCTTATCTCAGTTACAAAGAAAAGATAAAATCATGTCCTGAGATTTTTTAGAATAGTTGATGGAGTAACAACAGCGTTTAGTTTTAGTAATTATAGTTAGCAGTTTTTTCAATGAACAGGTACTGAAGTCCACCCAACTTAAAGGATTCTGTTAAAGTCCCAAGTTGGCCCAAACAATAATATTTACATAATTAATAACAAAACAAAATATTTCTTTGTTGGCTGAACCTATTATTATATTACACACTCTTGGTCAAGTTACTTCTGAAGCAGTTTGTGTTGAATGCATGTTTGTGCATTTTCATTAATCATTCTGTTGCATCATTTAGATTCTAACACTGAACAAATAAACATTAATCACGGTAACAACCAACAAACATCATCCATTAAAGTTTAAATAAAGCTTAAATAAAGTTCACCAACACTAAAACAGTCATCTTTTTTCATAATATTAACCTTCAATTTGAACATGATGCAATGCATGCTTGTTTAATTTTGAATAGTTTGTTCAATTTACTCAGTTTGCCATGTTGAGCAAAAATGAGCATGAAAGTCGTCAACAAAATAATCATTAGCATGCTGAGGGCTAATTTTATTTAGTATCCACAAAAAAGTAATTATATAAGATTTTTTCATTGCATGGGTACCAACTACTTAGTTCAAAATCATACCCAGAACCACTGTGGGGCAGCACCATCATTGATCGTAGCTGATCCACAAAGTACATGCCCAGTTCACCTGGCGTTTAAGCAACATGCGTTTAATATGTAAATCAACATTCTTTACATTTTTTACATTAGAAACGTCTCCAAACAAAATTTAAGCCAACTCATTGCTTAACAAGCGTCAGTTTTAAAAATTCCTTTACTATGATGTTCTAAGTAATTTTTTGGTACTACACTATAATTAGTAGGCTACACTTTTTGTGCAGATCACTTACCTGTCATGCAGAAATGTTGTAGGCCTACCTGAAGGCTGAATACTGTTTAAAGTTTGATTACCACCCTGTCATCCATATGTAACTTTATGTCATTCTATTAATCGTAGCCTTTGAGGTTTATCCGGGGCACCATTACACTGAAAAAAATGATTCATTAAATGTACTAAATGTTTAAGGTAAGTGGTTGCAATCAATTTATTTAAGCTACATTAAAACAAAAAATGAGTAAAATAAAATAAAATAAAATAAATAGTTTACATGTAGCTTTAATAAAAAAATGAATCATTTTTTCAGTGTATTTGGTTGCAAACTTTTCAGTGTATTTTTGGTTGAAAATGTCATTCGTCCTTTGAATAAAATAGTCTATTTTTGCCCTATTTGGAAGGGTCATGAATAATAATATTGAGCTCTGCCCTGATTGGCTCTGCTCTAAGGCTAATGTCAGTAGCTCACATTAGTCAGGAGACATTAGCCTCTTACACACAGTAATTCTAGTAAATTACCATGAATTTACCAGAACGAATTTACCAGTAAATACAAAAATGTGCTGTTCACACATGCAGTGACGTTACGTCTTTTTACCAGTAAGACATCATTCACACATCAGTATCAAAATAAACTCGGAGAGAAAGCGGAAGTTACCTGTGGCGCGCGGCCGCGAGCTCCGTGTTGTATTTGTACACAATGGCGGGTTATGACTTAATATCGTCGGTCCGTATTTTGTTGTTTTCACATCTGTGGCAAACGGTCGCGAAGTTGCTCGTGACAAAACAACATTGCGCTAGGCGGCGTCAAACGGAGCCTGTGTTTGCACATTAGGCTTCACCGAGGGTGTGCTAAGGACGTCGACAATTTGGCATATATATGGTAAGCTGTTTTAAACAACTTTGAAGAAATGTGGATGTTAACTTCAGTTGTGCTTGACTTTAAGCAGCATGGGTGTGGAAACGAACGTAAACAGTGCGGTGGTAAACGCGTCATCTGTTTAAAAACGTTCTGATTGGCCTGATCTATCAGCGCGGTCTGACGTTGTCCGTTCTAAATGCCGGTAATCCTATGTTTTTCGTTCACACATAGCGCTTACCGGTAAATTACTGGTAATCTTACAACCTGTCTTACTGGTAAATTGGGAGCACTGATTTACCGGAAAGGTTCTGTTCACACATGACATGTTAACTGTAATTTACCAGTAAATTACCAGTAAAGACTGTATGTGTGAAGGGGACTATTATTGAGCTTGTGTTGAAAATACAGATTTACAAATTGTTTGGAAATTGTTAATGAACAGTTTTACCACTCAGAAACATCCATTATTTGACGTCCATTATTTGAGTTAAGAATTCATTTAATGTTTTTTCATGTTTACAAAGAAATGTTACTTTCAGTATGGACCTGCAAAACATTACTATAAATCAATAGAAGAACTTCACCCTAAACGTTAGTGTCAGGGTGTGGTGATGGATAGAACCCAAGCGCAGACAGCTCATACTAGAAGACGTTTATTGTAACATAAAAACCCTCGAGGGGGCAAACAATGACAGAACTAGAAAATAATCAAGACAAGACAGATCACACGAGACGGTATCATAGATACACAATGAACCGGCACAGGACAGCAAACACAATGGCATTAAATAGGGAAAACTAAACTAGGGAACAATGACAAACAGGTGAAGGGAATCACGAATAATTAAGAAGGAAACGAGGGGGCAGGGTCAAGACTTAAGACAGGAGAGCATGCGGTACACAAAACATAAACACAGACCACATGACTCTCCACACAAACACGTATACGGGGGTGTCAGGATCCCGGCACCAGAAACAAGACAAAATACAAAATACACTTAATAACATTCGGGATCCTGACACTACCCTTCCCTTAAGGGATGCCACATGGCATCCCAACACAACAATACAAAACATTAAACAATAAACAAAGTCCAACGGCCAGAAGGCCGACAGTGCCCAATGTCCGGACCCCCGAAAACAGAAGGCGGGACAGACGGTCTCCGCCCAGGAAGTGGGCCCGGAACCGAGCACCACTCGTCCCGCCGACCTCAAACAGGACACAGGACATGCCGTACAGGAACGCTCGCGGGGCTCACTGACCAGTGAGCATCCCGGAGCTTGCTGGCCGATCCTCTGTCGCGGGGCTCGCTGAACAGAGCTCCGTCGCGGCGACAGTCCGACGTACAAAACCTCCCACGGGATCCGCCGACCAGGAACCTCCCACGAATCACACCATCCCGGCACTTATCCGCGGGACTCACTGACCAGCCCACTCCCGTGGGGCTCGTCGATCCGGATCTGTCCCGCGGAGCTCCCTGAACAGGAACACTCCCGCGAAGCTCGTCGACCAGTAGCCCTACCGAAGACGCCACCATTCAGGAACACACCCGCGGGGCTCACTGCACGGCCACAGGAACACAACTCCACAGACAACGGCAGGACTGGACAGACATCAGAACAAGGCAGGACTGGACGGACAACAGCAGACTCGACGACATCAGGTAAAAACAAAACAAAAGAGCTGTCTGCTGGGTTCCAGAATGGCCGGTTCATTCTGTCAGGGTGTGGTGATGGATAGAACCCAAGCGCAGACAGCTCATACTAGAAGACGTTTATTGTAACATAAAAACCCTCGAGGGGGCAAACAATGACAGAACTAGAAAATAATCAAGACAAGACAGATCACACGAGACGGTATCATAGATACACAATGAACCGGCACAGGACAGCAAACACAATGGCATTAAATAGGGAAAACTAAACTAGGGAACAATGACAAACAGGTGAAGGGAATCATGAATAATTAAGAAGGAAACGAGGGGGCAGGGTCAAGACTTAAGACAGGAGAGCATGCGGTACACAAAACATAAACACAGACCACATGACTCTCCACACAAACACGTATACGGGGGTGTCAGGATCCCGGCACCAGAAACAAGACAAAATACAAAATACACTAAATAAGATTCGGGATCCTGACAGTTAGCATATAGCATGAATTAACATGTAGCACTAACTCAGCAGTCACAACTTTGTTTTTAGCATTTTAAAGTGCACCTATTTCATTGCTAAAAAAACATTTTTGGTATAATACAATGTGTTCACAATGAAATGCTGACAGGGGTTAACTCTCAGACTGAGAGTCAAAAGCGGGAGGAATTATGATACTGACTGTTGTTTTCACGTCAACCGGCCCAGGAAGTCACTGTTGCCTACAATCCATGTGTTTGTTGTATTCCAAAAGGGATTTACATTGGAAACGATAAATTGCGTCATTGTTTAATTTGGGATTGTACTTTTAGCATATTGTTAACATAATACACACACACCAAAGGAAATGTAAAATCATGAATCAGATAGTACTTGCTCATTAACAACTTTGTAATTAATTTAATGTGTAATTTAATTTTGGGGGCGTACATCTTGACAGTGATGTCAGTCTTTTGCCTGCATAAGGTTTTGATAAAATGAGAAAACAAATGCGTTTGAGGCTCACAATACAGTATGTCATTACTATGTGCAGAGCTCTTATTATTGATCTATACCAAAGTAATTATACATTTTTATTCTATAGCACCTTTAATAAAAGAATCATGTATAATTTGAAGGCAGCAGCATATCTTAAAAAGTTGGGACAGGGCCATGTTTACGACTCCAGCCCGTATATATGTACTGTGCATGGGAACAGAGGAAACCAGTTGCTGGAGTATTGGATAACCCTGTCCCCAAAACCCCTCTTTTTCCCCTTGTTCCTTGCACACAGGGATTTCTCCAGATTATTTGAAGTTTTTAGATGATATGCACTTTAGTGATTTTCGTGATGGTATAGTGAGAGAAACAAAACTAACAGAAAATTTTTTTGTGACACCAATAACACTTAATGCCATGTTTTAAGTTTTAATGTAATTATTTTAGATTATGCATACATACAAATGTATTCATTATACAAGATATATTTCTATAGATTTGAGTTAATAATTAATTTCACAATTTATTATATCTTTCATGTTTACAAATAAAGAAATCAATCATTGTTCAGATGGAGGAAGAACATTTTTCTCATAGTAACCAGCATTGGTTATGTTTCCAGCAGGACTGTATTGACCAACAACAAAAATAGTCTTTCCATCAGTAGCCATTCCTACTCCAACCTCTGTAGTTGATTTCCACACAACTTGTGTAAAGTGTCCTGCAAATAATATATACAATATAAAAAAAGAAATGACATTTATAAGGAAGAAAAAATACTTTTCTGGAAATTAATTATATGACATTGCCTTAATTGTAAGCTATTTGTTAACATTAGAAAATGCATTAGCATGAACTAACAATTAACAATTGTGTCTTTATTGATGCAAATAGTTATTCATGTTAGTTCATGATTCATTAACTAATGTTAAGAGTTACAATATTACATTTTTAAAGTTATATTAGCAAATGCTGAAAAGAACACAAACTTTAATCAGATGAATAAATGATGTAGAAGTATTGTTCATTGTTAGTTCATGTTAGCTAATGCATTAACTTATGTTAACAAATGCAACCTTTTGTAAAGTGTTACCAAATTTACAATACCTGTCTCTGGTTGATATCCTGATTTTTTAAAGTTGTAATCTTTAATCTCGCTATACCAACTGTCTACAGCCTCTTTACCTAAAATACAAACCAGTAAATGCCAGGCAATCAGTCAATGTCATCATAATTGTGTGTGTGCGTATGTAAGGAATAACTGACAATGAGTTATTTTATGCTAATATTTACATTTAACCAACATTTATTCAAACACCATCAACATTTCACACATTATCAGAGTTTATTCGCTATAATTTAGATAATGGTAATATGACCGGGGTTAAACTGTCAGAACAAATTCATCTTTTATTAAAGAAATAGCACAAAAAGCAATAAAAGCAAAACACGGTCAGGTCAAAGTGTCTAATTTTGGAACCAATATTTATCACTTTTACTGGTAGTCCACTGTATGAAGAATGTTTGGGCATAATGTGTCACATATGACTTTATTTACACCACTGTATGGTGATCTGCACCCACTAGTAAAAAAAATCAAAAATGATATGTGGTTTCTGAATAATTTTTGGTTTGATTGTATAAATAAGCTGTGTTTATGTATTGTAAGTTTAAATATTATGTATATGTCACCTGTCTGCGGCTTTGGGCTGGAGCTAAAAGCATAAAATACATTTTCCCCATTGTCTGTGTCACTGTGTCCAAGGGTCTTCGTTCTGAGTATGTGATCTGCCCATTGTTGAGCAGATTTACACAGCGCCTCACTCATTTTTAGGGCCGGGGCTTGATGTTTCCTCCTGTACTGGTTGTGGGTCTCCAGGAACACTTTCTTGTAGCTCTCATCTATTGAGAATCAATCACAGAGCAGCGCTTAATGATTTTTTAATCATATGACTGTGACACTAATTGTTTTTATGAACTTCTAAACAATGCAGAAATATATCAAATAAGTTGTCCCACCTGCCATGGGCACCAAAGACTTCACTGTAAAAAAAACAGGTAATTAATGTGTTAATATGAATTACATTGGATATAATTTTTTACATACAGTAAGCATGTATACAGTTTTGTGCTTACAGCAGACAGATGCTCTCTGTATTATAAGTGACTATACATCATGTTCATGAAAATACCTTCTGTTTTAATCAGTGGCGGCTCGTGACTGCTCATCCGAGGGGCGCAAATTCAAAATAGGTGTTCGGGGTGTGATGTGTGATGCTTGTGTTTTCAAAATATGTGTTTGTTGCGTCATGTGAACCATGTGCATTGCGCGTTTTGTCAAAATAAGTGCCTGTTGCACGTGATAAAAGAGACGCTCGCGTTCACAAAATACACGCAAGAACTTCCCTTAACAATAAACTTTGATTACGCATGACATTATGCGAGTATCTGGCAAACGCAAGCGTCTCTTTTATCATAAACCCTTTAGACACGTTTGCAGCAGGAACTTATTTTGACATGACATATGATGAACATAGAATCACTTGAAGCGCAGAACACATATTTTGAAATAAGGAACCACACACATGATGGGCTAAATAAATGTTGTTACGAACTTCGCATCGAGTGCCCTCTTTTAGGTAGTTGAAATAAGTCAACTTCATTTTATAAGTTATAACAACTCATTACTAGTTAAGATAAATAATAATAAGTTAAAATGACTTGTAACTTGAGAGTAGATTAAACAAAACTATTTAAGGCAGCAAATAATTTTTTAAACATTTAAATGCAAGAAAGAAAGAAATTAGTCATTATTCACATGCAGGTAGAACACTTTTCTCATTGCAACCTGTCCTTTTCAATACCTGGCTTTGGTTGATGTGCTGATTTTTCAAAGTTGTCATCTTTATTCTTGCTACACCCATTGTCTAAAGCATCTTTACCTAAAATACAAACCAAATGCCATGCAATCAGTCCCTGTCATTATAATTGTGCGTGTGTGTGTGTGTGTGTGTGTGTGTGTGTGTGTGTGTGTGTGTGTGTGTGTGTGTGTGTGTGTGTGTGTGTGTGTGTGTGTGTGTGTGTGTGTGTGTGTGTGTGTGTGTGTGTGTGTGTGTGTGTGTGTGTGTGTGTGTGTGTGTGTGTGTGTGTGTGTGTGTGTGTGTGTGTGTGTGTGTGTGTGTGTGTGTGTGTGTGTGTGTGTGTGTGTGTGTGTGTGTGTGTGTGTGTGTGTGTGTGTGTGTGTGTGTGTGTGTGTGTGTGTGTGTGTGTGTGTGTGTGTGTGTGTGTGTGTGTGTGTGTGTGTGTGTGCGTGCGTGCATGCATGCGTGTGTGCGTGCATGCGTTTGTTAATTCATTTAATTTCAGTCATTATATCTTTCATGTTTACAATTTAAACACATTTAAATGCAAGAAAGAAAGAAATCAATCATTATTCACCTGCAGGTAGAACATTTTTCTCATAGTAACCAGCATTGGTTATGTTTCCAGCAGGACTGTATTGACCAACAACAAAAATTGTCTTTCCATCAGTAGCCATTCCTACTCCAACCTCTGTAGTTGATTTCCACACAACTTGGGTAAAGTGTCCTGCAAATGATATATACAATATAAAAAGAGAGAAATTACAACAAGAAAAAATAGTTTTCTTGAAATGTATTTACTGTAACTGTAACATTGTCTTAATTGTTAATAATAAGTAAAAAAAATTACAATATAAAGTAAGTTTTTCATAGTCTGAATTTTTCAGTAACACTTTACAATAAGGTTGTATTTGGTAACATTAGGAAATGCATTAGCATAAAATAACAATGAACAATATAGTTGTTTCTTTGTTAATGCCAATAGTTATTCATGTTAGTTCATGGTCCAACATTATTTGTTATGAAAAATGTATTAGCAAATGCTTAAAAATAACACACACTTTAATAAGATGAATAAATTATGTAGAAATATTGTTCATTGTTAGTTTGTGTTAGCTAATGCATTAACTAATGTTAACAAATGCAACCTTATTGCGAAATGTTACCAAATATTTAATACCTGTCTTTGGTTGATGTCCTGATTTTCCAAAGTTGTAATCTTTAATCTCGCTATACCAACTGTCTACAGCTTCTTTACCTAAAATACAAACCATTTATACAGACATCATAAACATTTCATACATTATTACAGTTTATTTACTATAGACCGCTTGATCTTGCACACGTGCGGTGACGCAATAAGTGTCTGTCCGAACTTCACTTCAGGTTTCTGTTTGTTTAATGGTCTGACTAGTTGCTGAAATGGAACTCTGAAACAAATACCTTGTTGAAAATAACAAATTTTTTGGGTTTCTATGTAATCTACTGTCATGATCCTGTCTTTAGGTCACAGTTTTCTAGTCATATGGATCATGGCAGTCCCATGTTTTGTGTGAGAGCACTGGCTTTGTTTTTCCTAGCCATGTGCTTTCTGTCTCGTCTCCTGACCCCGCCCCCTTGTTTCCTTGTTAATTATCCCATTATTGTTTGATTCATGTCACCTGTTCCCCTCTTGATTTGCTCCCCGATTTGCTGTCCTGTGCTCGATTGTCTGTTTATATGGAGTTTGTGTTGTTTCTGTTTAGTCCTAATGGCCAGTTGAGTCAAGTCTAGTTGTTTAGTGTTTACAGTTTATTCTAGTCTTGCCTTGTTAGTGTTTTTGTATTATTTGTTAATGTTGTTTTGCCCCCTCGTGGGTTTTTGTTTTCCTTGTTTTTATTAAAGTAATCAGTGTTTTTCCATTTCTGTCTGCGCTTGGGTTCTTTACCAGCAAATCCTGACATCTAAGTGTTTATTTTGCTTGTTATATAAATAAACTACTTTAGAATGACTTGTTACTTATTCTTCAGAGAGTTTACTGGAAGTTACGTGATGACCACGAAAGCTGAGTGTATATGTTGTTACTACTGAAACTGTCTATAGTTTACATATGACCAAATTAATCTTGAATAAAAAATTATACTTAAGCAAAACTTGGTCAGGTCAACGTGTCTAATTTTTGGATCAAATATTTATTAATTTTACTGGTAGTCCACTGTATGAAAAACTACTGTGTAGTAGTAAAAAAATCTAAATAATTTTCAGTTTAATTGTAAGCTGTGTATATAGTTTAAATAAAATGCAGAAGTTACCTGTCTGTGGCTTTGGGTTGGAGCTAAAAGCATAATATACATTTTCCCCATTGTCTGTGTCACTGTGTCCAAGGGTCTTCGTACTGAGTATGTGATCTGCCCATTGTTGAGCAGATTTACACAGCGCCTCACTCATTTTCAGGTCTGGGGCTTGATGTTTCCTCCTGTACTGGTTGTGGGTCTCCAGGAACACTTTCTTGTAGCTCTCATCTATTGAGAATCAATCACAGAGCAGCGCTTAATGATTTTTTAATTGTATGACTGCGACACTATAATTATTTTTATTAACTTTTAAACAATGAAGAAATATATAAAACAAAGTTGACCCACCTGCCATGGGCACCAAAGACTTCACTGTAAAAAACAGATAATTAATTTAAATGTATTTTTTACATCCAATAAGCATGTAGATGGGTTTTGTGCTCACAGCCGATAGATGCTATCTGTATCCTAAGTGACTATTTATCATAATCATGTAATACCTTCTGTTCTCGTAACAAAACAAAACCAACAGAAACATTTTTGTGACACCAATGACTATAATGTCATGTTTTAATGTTTTAATGTAATACTTTTAGCTGGAATACACACAGTGTAAAAAAATATTTGCTGCATTTTTTTATTAACTCAGAAGTTTAAATCATTTTAACTTACTATTATTTATCTTTACAAAGATGAGTTGCTACAACTTATAAAATGAAGTTGACTTATTTAAGCTATATTTTATAAGTTATAACAGCTCATTACTAGTTAAGATAAATAAAAGTAAGTTAAACTGACTTGTAAATCAGAGATGATTAAACAAAACAATTTAAGGCACCAAAATTGTTTTTAGATTGTACACGGTTTATTTTGTGTAGATTTGAGTTAAGAATAAATTTCACAATTCATTATATCTTTCATGTTTACAATTTAAACACATTTAAATGCAAGAAAGAAAAAATGAAATGTATTTTTCACATGCGGGTAGAATTTTTTTTTTAATTGTAACCTGTCCTTTTCAATACCTGTCTTTGGTTGATGTGCTGATTTTTCAAAGTTGTCATCTTTATTCTCGCTACACCCATTGTCTGCAGCCTCTTTACCTTGAATGCAAACCAAATGCCAGGCAATCAGTCCCTGTCATTATAATTGTGTGTGTACTTTAAGTTAAGAATAAATTTAACAATTCATTATATCTTTCATGTTTACAAAACACATTTAAATGCAAGAAAGAAAGAAATGAATCATTATTCACCTGCAGGTAGAACATTTTTCTCATAGTAACCAGCATTGGTTATGTTTCCAGCAGGACTGTATTGACCAACAACAAATATAGTCTTTCCATCAGTAGCCATTCCTACTCCAACCTCTGTAGTTGATTTCCACACAACTTGGGTAAAGTGTCCTGCAAATTATATATACAATATAAAAAGAAAGAAATGACAACAAGAAAAAATAGTTTTCTTGAAATATATTTAACTATAACATTGTTTTCATTGTTAATACAGATGAATATATATACATTAACTAATGCATAAACTAAACTACCTTATTGCAAAGTGTTACCAAATTTTCAATACCTGTTTTTGGTTGATATCCTGATTTTGCAAAGTTGTAATCTTTAATCTCGCTATACCAACTGTCTACAGCCTCTTTACCTAAAATACGAACCATTTATTCAGACACCATAAACATTTCATGCATTATCACAGTTTTGATAATGGTAATATGACCAGTGTTAAACTGTCAGAACAAATTCATCTTTAATTAAAAAATAACACTTAAGCAAAACACTCTTCGGTCAAAGTGTATATTGTTCTGCACCCACTAGTAAAAAATATCAAAATTATTTAAATAATTTTAAGTTTGATTGTATATATAAGTTGTGTATTTGTATGTAATAAGATGCAGAAGTTACCTGTCTGCGGCTTTGGGATGGAGCTAAAAGCATAATATACATTTTCCCCATTGTCTGTCTCACTGTGTCCAAGGGTCTTCGTACTGAGCATTTGATCTGCCCATTGTTGAGCAGATTTACACAGCGCCTCACTCATTTTCAGGTCTGGGGCTTGATGTTTCCTCCTGTACTGGTTGTGGGTCTCCAGGAACACTTTCTTGTAGCTCTCAGCTATTGAGAATCAATCACAGACCACACCAGCACTTAATGATTTTTTTAATCGTATGACTGCGACACTATAATTGTTTTTATGAACTTTTAAACAATGCAGAAATATAAACAAAGTTGACTTACCTGCCATGGGCACCAAAGACTTCACTGTAAAAAACAGGTAATTAATGTGTTAATATGAATTACATTGAATATAATTTTTTTTACATAGAGTAAGCATGTATCCACCTTATTTTCGAATGTGGAAGTAAGTAATGTGACATATTTCCCTTTGGTGGATGGTTTAAAATGTCACATCTGTCTTTTTTTTTATGGCGACACATCAAGGTTCACACGGTCCGAAAGTCAGCAGTATCTTTCTCATTAAACACATTGTAAGTTATTTGAACAAACCATAATAAACATATTAAACTATTACACATATTGAGTATTGTTTTCTTTTATGAAAACATTATTGCATTGCTTCTTACGCACTAGATAACGAAGGAGGTAAGATGGAGATATTGAGTTTATAAAATTTTGCTTATTTTAAAATTATTTTTAATTTAAAACATAAAAAGTATGCGCAAACACATTAATAACTATTATAAACATTAACTAATAGCAGTTCATGTCATATATATTCTGTAATCTGTTATTGCATTTTTGTTTGAGTAGCAAAATAAATAAACCAGCTAAATCTGCATTTTTTATCAGCATAAAATAAGTTGTTTTTGAACAACTATTGTATTTATTGTTTACTGGCCGTTTCTATGAAAGGTTTTACTGGATTGTAGGTTATACAGATCATGGGTGCACGTGTGCCACATACACATTCAGCTCTTGTGTTTGGATTATGGTCAAAACAAATGTTTTGTAAAGATTATTGCGTTTGTACCAGGTATTATAGCAATCCTAATGTTGAAATTTGAAATCAAACAAACACGCCCCTACCCCAAAAGAATCTGAACCTTCTTGTGGTAGACCCGCCCCATACATACGCAACCCAGGCAACGATGTCGATTAGTAGACACGCCCCTTACTGCACAAGTGTGTTTTGGTATTCCACCCGACTTCCTCTACCAAAGTGTTTTTCAAAAATCATGCACCTTGCATTTAACTGCACAAATTATGCTGGTCTTCCTGGATGCCATAATAAACATTAAGTAGCGAGTCAAAACGTCACACTCGTGTCCCTCACAACAACTATCATTAGCTTTAGTGGCTCACCAAAAGTTTTACACAAGGAGCTCAAAGATGGCGGCACCAACATTTACACTTAAAAAATAAGTTGGATATAGTTTTGTGCTCACAGCAGACAGATGCTATCTGCTAGTGACTATTTATCATGATCATATCTTTCTGTTCTCATAACAAAACAAAACCAAAACCAACAAACATTTTGTGACACAAATGACTATAATGTCATGTTTTAATGTTTACTGATTTAATGTAATATTTTTAGATAGTGTATGCATAAAAAAAACTTTGCTGCCTTAAATTTAAATAAACCAACTTCCTTTTATAAGTTATTACAGCGTTAAGATAAATAATAGTAATTTAAAATGACTTGTAAATCTGAATTGATAAAACGAAATAATTTAAGACAGCAAATATTTTTTTACAGTGTACACAATTGATATAGTGTAGATTTGAGTTAAGAACTAATTTCACCATCTTTTGTGTTTACAATTTAAAGAGGACATTTCACAAGACTTTTTTTAAGATGTAAAATAAATCTTTGGTGTCCCTACAGTACTTATGTGAAGTTTTAGCCCAAAATATTATATAGATAATTTATTATAGCATGTTAAAAGTGCAACTTTGCAGGTGTGAGCCAAAAATGTGTAGTTTTTGGTTTTAGTTTTTGAAATGCAAATGAGTTGATCACTGCACTAAATGGCAGTGCAGTGGTTGGATAGTGCAAATTAAGGGGAGGTATTAACCCCTTGTGACATCACAAAGGGTGCCAAATTTCAATTACCTATTTTTCATGCTTGCAGAGAATGATTTACCAAAACTAAGTTACTGGTTTATTCTTTTTTACATGTTCTAGATTAATAGGAGCACTGGGGACCCAATTATAGCACTTAAACATGGAAAAAGTCAGATTTTTATGATATGTCCTCTTTAAACACATTTAAATGCAAGAAGGAAAAAAAGAAATTTTTTACTTGCAGGTAGAACATTGTTCTCATTGTAACCTGTCCTTTTCAATACCTGTCTTTGGTTGATGTCCTGATTTTTCGAAGTTGTCATCTTTATTCTCGCTATACTCATTGTCTGCAGCCTCTTTACCTTAAATACAAGCCAGTAAATTCCAGGCAATCAGTCCATATCATCATAATTGTGTGTGTGTGTGTGCGTGCGTGCGTGCGTGCGTGCGTGCATGAGTGTGTGTGTGTGTGTGTGTGTGTGCGTGTACAAGATATGTTTTCTATGGATTTGAGCTAGGAATTAATTTCACTATTTATTATATCTTTCATGTTTACAATTTAAACACATTTAAATGCAAGAAAGAAAGAAATGAATCTTTATTTACATGCAGGTAGAACATTTTTCTCATAGTAACCAGCATTGGTTATGTTTCCAGCAGGACTGTATTGACCAACAACAAAAATAGTCTTTCCATCAGTAGCCATTCCTACTCCAAGCTCTGTTGTTGATTTCCACACAACTTGGGTAAAGTGTCCTGCAAATGATATATACAATATAAAAAGAAAAACATTACAACAATAAAAAATTATTTTCAGGAAATTTTAATTTTGTTTTAATTGTTAATATGTAAGAAAATAAATACAAAATATAAAGGAAGCTTTTCATAGTCTGAAAGTTTCAGTAACACTTTACAATACGGTTTTATTTGTTAACATTAGGAAATGCATAAGCATAAACTAACATTAAAAAAATATAGTTGTATCTTTGTTAATGCATGCTTTGTCATGGTGCATTAACTAATGTTAACACACTATTTGTTTTGAAATATGTATTAGCAAATACTTAAAAATAACACACACTTTAATAAGATAAATAAATAATGTAGAAATATTGTTCATTGTTAGTTCATGTTAGCTAATTAACTAATGTTAACAAATTCAACCTTATTGTAAAGTTTTACCAAATTTTCAATACCTGTCTTTGGTTGATTTCCTGGTTTTCCAAAGTTGTAATCTTTAATCTCGCTATACCAACTGTCTACAGCCTCTTTACCTGAAATACAAACCATTTATACAGACATCATAAACATTTCATACATTATCACAGTTTTTATAAAGGAGTTAAACTGTCACTGTCAAAAAATAACACTTAAGCAAAACACAGTCATGTCAAGTTGTCTAATTTTGGAAACAAATATTTATTCATTTTACTGGTAGTATGAAGAGTGCCTGGGTATAATACGTCACAGTTGACTTTATCACTACTGTATAGTGTCCTGCACTCACTAGTAAAAAATAATAATTTTCAGTTTGACTGTATATAAGCTGTGTATTTGTATGTAATAAGATGCAGAAGTTACCTGTCTGCGGCTTTGGGTTGGAGCTAAAAGCATAATATACATTTTCCCCATTGTCTGTGTCACTGTGTCCAAGGGTCTTCGTACTGAGTATGTGATCTGCCCATTTTTGAGCAGATCTACACAGCGCCTCACTCATTTTCAGGTCTGGGGCTTGATGTTTCCTCCTGTACTGGTTGTGGGTCTCCAGGAACACTTTCTTGTAGCTCTCATCTATTGAGAATCAATCACAGACCACATCAGCAATTAATTTTTTTTTTAATCGTATAATACTATTTTTGTAAACTTTTAAACAATGCAGAAATATATAAAAACTGTTGACGCACTTGCCATGGTCACCAAAGACTTCACTGGAAAGAAATAGGCAATTAATGTGTTAATATGAATTACAATGAATATCTTTCAATATCTTAAGTGACTATTCATCATGATCATGATAATACCTTCTGTTCTTGTAGAGTTGTAAGGATATGTCTGCTTTCGCTGGCTTCGGTCGATGTAAAGCTGTCCACAAGTGTTGATGTCCATGTATATATACTGTTAGCAGCCCTATTTCCCCTTTGAAGACCAAACATTAACATTCCTCAGCTCCATCTCTCTCATTGTAAAAACTGGGTAAACTGGATCCTTTAAAGTCCACTGCTTCTAAAGAATTTAATGTTCCAGTTAAACTGGTGTCTAGTTCCCTGGAAGATTCAATAGCATCATTCTTGTGCCACTTTATTATTGTGTGTTGAGTATATCTTGTAATCGCCAAGTTATTTATTCAGTTATTTAGGTGCACAGTCACCTGCTGGTTCCAAATTAATCTCAAGAATTTAATTGGTAAGTTAGAAAATAGTATCATTCAAAGCAGACCAGCATAACAAGATGCTTTACGTTAATAAGATGCTAGAAAGATGTAGGGAAATAAAAAAAATGTAAAAAAAATCAAATAGCTTACTACGGTACAACAAATGAAAAAGTTTTTTATATTTTTATGCTTTACTGTATTAACAATTGAGGGTGTACTTTATAATGTTCTCTTCATTATTTAATAAAATATGCATAAAATTACTTAGATTTTATAAAAGTAGATTTTGTTCATTGCAATACAAACTAATACTACTACAAAATTTTTTTTTGAATTTTTATGCATTACAGTAGGCTATTAAGAATTTGAGGGTGTACTGTATATAATCCACTCTTATTATTTTACGTAATAATATATATATATATATATATATATATATATATATATATATATATATATATATATATATATATACTTTCTGGTGTCCTAGCCAGTAATAGATAAATGCTGTCAGTCTTGTTTTTGTCATAATCTTATAATGGGTTGCCCTGCTTTACGAGACACACACTCCCCGACTCTAGACGTTGTCTGTCAAGTCCAGTTAAAACAGTAGCTGGTATTTCAAAGAACTGTAGTCACGCAAGTGGCTTTACAGTTCGCCCCCATAATTATAGTTCAACAGACAGGAATTCAAACTCATTAGGAGGCAGACACCAGATGTGAGGGGTGTTTGAGCCTATAGGCTATAGCCTTTAGGCTAAAACACCCCTCACGTTGGTAAAACCTAAAACACCTCTGTGTTTGAAGCAACAGTATAGCCGCTACTGTTGCTTCACACGTTGTGTTTTAGGTTTTGCCAATAGTTTTAGTAGCTACTTTTATTTAAGGTTTACAATACAAATGTGTACCACCCAAATGCATAGTATACTCAAACTGAGCTAGCTAGATCAAAATGAAGCAACCAACAGATAACAGACCAAAATTATTTTTGCATAAAAAATGTAAATATTATTGTTTATATGTACACTGTCAAAAATAAAGGTACAAAGCTGTCACTGGGGCAGTACCCTTTAAAAAAGGTCCTAATATGTACCATTTAGGTACAAGTATGTATCTTTGAACTGCCAATATGTACCTTTGATGTACTAATATGCAAATATTTGGGTACAAAGGTGTACCTTTTTGAAAGGGTACACTGTAAAAATACTTTGCTGCCTTAAAATTTTTTGTTAAATCAATTCAGATTTACAAGTCATGTCAACAACGACGAGTTGTCACAACTTATAAAATATAGTTGAGAAAAGTCAACTTAATTTTATAAGTTATAACAACTCACCTGTAGTTATAACAACTCATCTCTAGTCAAGAGATGTATAATAATAAGTTGAAATGACTTGTAAATCCAAGTTGATTCAACAAAAAATTTTAAAGCAGCAAAGTATTTTGTACAGTGTACTGTCCCAGTGACAGCTTTTGTACCTTTATTTCTGAGAGTGTAGCAAAATGAAATAGCTTGTGTTAATACGCTCTCATGATGGGTTTAGGATATTAAAGATGGGGTGCATGATTTTTGAAAAACACTTTGGAAAAGGAAGTCGGGCCAAGGACCAACACACACTTGTAGCAAATCAGCAGTAAGGGGCATATGTACTAACTGACATTGTTACCTGGGTTGCATGTGTGTGGTGGGTCTATGAAAAAAAGGTCCAGATTCTATTGGGGTAGGGACGTGTTTGTTTAGGTGATTTCAAATATCAACTTTGGTTTTCAGAGATTATGCACTCCGCCTTTAAGAGATAATTTAATAATTTTCACAATATGTAAATGAAACCTTGGGGCATTCGTCTGTCTGTCACATCATGTTATTGATAGAGACGTGAGGTTTCCTCAATTCCTCCGCGATAAGTTTTATTTCAGACATCTCACGCATTACATTTTTTTAGCCCACAGACAAGTGAGCACAGACACGCGGATGCGTGGGTTAGGCTATGTACTTAATTTGAACAACATTTAACTTTGCTTATGCTTAATGTACAACGACCAGGGAATACCAAATTTCTGTCTAACCATACCTGTAATACACCCTTGCTTCTGTCTAAAGAACTAGATTTTTTTCTCCCCTATTTAAGTCAAGTTTTTTTGTTGTTGTTGTTTTTTTTTTGCAGATATCTGCGGGCATCTGTAGGCCTTGTGGGTGGAAGTTTGATTTTATTGTAAGAGAAGATACTGTAAAGTTACATTTGTTGCACGTACGAAGCACTGTGTGATATTCTTAGGTCATTTAACCAGAAGTATGTTTTGATTATAGTGTTCAAAGGAAACAGACATATGATACCGTCATGGCGCCAGTTTATCAGCAGATGTTAAAGCAGAACTCTACACAAAAGTAACATAATAGATTTATTTAAACACACAAGAGTTATATAATTATAAGAGTTACATATTATATATTTAGTTAATTGTTAATTTAGTTAAAACCATGTGTTTATTTCACAGGAAAAACTTGCAGTCTATTTATCAATGAGACAAACACCTGCTGTCAGATTTAGTTTGTGTGGACATTAAGCCTCAGGAGAAAAGCCACAGACTGCATGCAGTATATCATACTGGATTGATAGATTGTTTGTAGTTGTGTCTGGTGCATTAAGAAATGTTATGTATGTTTTGGATTCTTCTCATTGTTGTGCCTACACTGTAAAAAAAGTGAAATTTGGATCTACTTAAAAAATTACTTCAATTCGTAACACCTACAGTTTTTTGTTTTTGTTCTACGTAATTTTTGAATGTTAATCCACACTTTCAATTTGTACAGTAACCTAAAGTATATGTGATTTTTGTCTTTCTGTGTCTGAAAGATTCAACTCTTATCTCAGTTACTAAGAAAAGATAAAATCAAGATTTTTTTAGAATAGTTAATGGAGTATCAACAACAGCGTTTAGTTTTAGTAATTATAGTTTAGCAGTCTTATCAACGAACAGGTACTGAAGTCCACCCAACTTAAAAGATCCTGTAAAAGTCACAAATTGGCCAAAATAATAATATTTACATAATTAATAACAAAATATTTCTTTGTTGGCTGAACACATACTGTAGCCCAATTATTATGTTATGCGCTCTTGGTCAAGTTACTTCTGAAGCAGTTTGTGTTGTATGCATGTTTGTGCATTTTCATTAATCATTCTGTTGCATCATTTAGATTCCACCACTGAACAAATAAACATTAATCACGGTAACACCCAACAAACATCATCCATTAAAAATACCTCTAAATACAACAGATAACTTATAAAGATAACAACAACAGTATCAATAAAACTCCCCAACACTAAAACTTTCTTTCACATCTTTTTTAATAACCTCGAAATTGAACATGATGCAATGCATGCTTGTTTAATTTTGAATAGTTTGTTCAGATTACTCAGTTTGCCAAGTAAAGGAAAGATGAGTATGAAAGTCATAAACAAAATAATCTTGTTATTAACATGCAGAGGGCAAATTTTATTTAGTATCCACAAAAAACAAATAAACAACTCCTACTAGTCCCTTCACTGATGAAGTAACTTCATTATAAGATTTTTTTTCAGTGCATGGGTTCCAACTACCAAGTTTAAAATCATATCCAGAACAACCACTGTGGGGCAGCACCATCACTGATCGTAGCTGATTCACAAGGTACATGCCCAGTTTACCTGATGTTTAACATGCAAATCAACATTCTTCATAGCCTACGAATAATATTTGTGTTATATTTTAAGAATGACAATCATGTTTTCAAGAATAACATTGCTTAAAGCCATCTACTCATTTAACCGGATTATCACAGACCTGTTTACGTTACAGCTGGTTTTAAGTATGCGTTTGGTCGATCGAATCACCAGTGGATGAGCATGTCCGTTCACACCTGATGTTTTACTCTGTCTCTTTGTGGGAAATTATAGGTTTAAGTTGAAATGCACTTATATTATGCTGTAGAGTTTGTTTTTTGTGATGTTACACCGTTGTGTATGTGTCTCACGAAATTTCGTTATATAGTCACGTATTTTTTTTATTCTTTTTTTCGTGCTATTATCACGAAATTTCGTGTTTTTCGTGATCGTATAACGAATTCCTGTTTTCGTGTGATCACGTATTGGTTACTCAACTGTTTTGTCCTATTTTCTTACCATTGTCGCTTCGGTTTAGGGTTAGATTTACATAAAATGACATCCCTAACCAAACCCAACTCTAACCCTAACGCCAGGCGACATATAAAAAAATAAATCAGAAAAAATAGTATAAACCAATGTATAAAGTGACATTCTAATGCAAGCACCAAATCTAACCCTAAACCGAAGCGACAATGGTTTAAAAATAGGAAAAAGCAGTTGAGTAACCAATACGTGATAATCACACGAAAACAGGAATTCGTTATACGATCACGAAAAAACACGAAATTTCGTGGTAATAGCACGAAAAAAGAATCAAAAAAAAAAATACGTGACTATATCACGAAACTTTGTGAGACTGGGTAGCAGCGTAAGGGTTTTCTCAGATGTTTCAGAGCAATTGATGAAATAAACACACTCGCAAAATGAAACAAAACTTCATTTTTGGGAGTGTGTTTACAAAAACTAAAGAGGTGTAGCGCAGCCGCTTTTGTTTTATCAGTGATGATCTAAAGAATGTGCCGAACACTGGATTTGCACTAGAAGTCAGCACTGATGGATAAACATTCATTTACACCTGCAGTCTGCGTTGTCTACTTGTAATTCTAAATACAAAGCGTATCTTAATTCCAGTTGTAAACAGGGCCTAATTATATTTCCAAATGCACTCTTTAAGTACTTAAAAGGTTCTTCAAAGTGATGCCAAAGGAACCTTATACTTATTATCTAGAATATATGTCTACACCAAACTTGTTAGACTTACTGTTGTACGGTATTATATACAGTATTGAATGTTGCCAGCAGTATGCTGGATGTGTGGCCTAAAGAAGCGCTACATACTGCACAAGAAACCAGAAGGCAAAAAAATTTTTGCATTAAAGAAAAAACGATTCAAATGAGTTGCTTTGCAAGGTTGTTAAAAAAATTGTTAGATCATCAAATATAACAGGTATGATTACGTCAGCTGAAATTTATTATGTTGTTTTCCAAAGGTAGGTGATGCATTTTGTATTAAAGGGAATCAGTTTGTTTTATGATTAGATTTTTTTGTGCTCTTGGCCAATACCTTTGATATGATGTGCAAACATATGAATCCAGCTTCTGATTTTCTGAGACGCCATTAAATGGCAACCATTGAGCCCAAAGCCAACAATAGCAAGAAATATATCAACTATTAAACCTAATAAATTATTGATTTGAATTTTATACATAGCAGCATGTGCGTCATAAATATCACTCCACACACAATGTGCAGGACAACCTTGAATCACAATTTGTTTGTAAAGATTTATGGTAAATGGTTTATGGTCTTTGTAAAATGTATCTTTGCTGCTTTATGTGGCATTTATATAGAGTAAAATTTAACAATGTTTGGTTTTGAAATTGCCAGTGTATGGATTTTTATTTGTAAGTAGGATAAAAAGGTTTTCCTTTGTTTTGTGTCCAATTTAGTTGCTTTTTAAATGCTTTAATTAATGACTGTCACTTTAATTGCTGTTTACATTGGTGAAGAAAAACACTGCAAGTATTTGTGTCTGTGGCTTTGTATCCTGTTCTTTTATTATACATATTTATGGAGATCCTTACTTTCAGTAAATTTGCCCAGCCAAGAACACCTACACCTGGCTCGCATTCAGCTTTACTCCTGTTAAAATGTTGTATTTTACTAAGTTGAATAAAGATTACCAGGCTGTATACATGTGACGAACTTCGCATCGAGCGCCCTCATGGTTCACATGATGCAACAAACACACATTTTGAAAACACAAGCAACACACATGACACTCCGGACACATATTTTAAAAGTAAGCTGACCCGACCTAACCCGTGGGGTACTATGCAATGGAAAAGCACCATAAATGTTTCTGTAATCTGTTAGTGAAATAGATACAAAGGTTTTTTGGTCTGTTGGTGTTTTGTGTTGTATATCTTAGTACTGTTAGCATGTGTAATTTTTCTCACTGACTTAAAATGATCAGGATTTATGGAGAGATATTCCATAGACAGTTTAAACATGCTTAACTCCCGGTAGACTTTCGCAAATAATCAATAATGTAAGGAACCACCCATTGGCCCAACGACAGAATCCAATAGTGTGGGTGAAGGGATCTCGTGTTCTTTCGTGTCTTGGTGCTTCTAAAAGAATAATTCCATATCAGGATTAATTTATTTCTTTGACCTCGATGTTTAAATTATAATCTGACTCCAATTTAATATACTAAGAATTTGGTGCATTATATCAATTATCTGTTGATCATAATTTAGATGTTTGGTTATTTATAAATTCTCATAATCGTAATAATTCGTTCACTAGGGACCCCATATCGCACAGAGTATACTTCGGCCGTTGCGTATATCTCACGGACACTTTGACGTCTGGCCATTCCATGTTTGCTCCGATCACAAAAATAGTTACTTTAGTCACGATCATGCAACTTGCTAAGTCAGGTGATAGACATAAATCTGAGAGTCCTGGTGAATGTGCCCAATGCTCCATTCAACATCAAAACACTATATCCTGATTAAATCCTGACAGAATAATTTTGCGGTCACCAGACTCAATACAATTTCTGAAGAATTCAAATAAATTCAATAATAACAATTTATTTTGCCAGGCAGGTTACACTTAAATTTGGTTATTCAAATTCATCAATCAAGAATATCAACATGTACATCCAAAATAAAATATAACTAAAAAGACCAACATAGAAAATAAAAGTTAGAGACACACCGTGGTGTGGGAAGTTCTGAATACAAATGCTTCCGTGATTTTTTAATACACAAAGAGTGTTGGAGCTTCTGGTTACAGAATGCCTCTCCAAATATTTTGCCAGTGTACATTAAATACTGACCAGAACAAAGACATCGTAAACTACAAAGAAATCCAGTTTGACCTGTTCACGGACATCTGGTCAAAATCCAGTTTGACCTGCTCCAAGTGACCTTAAAAGACACCTGGTCAAACTAGCCAGAAGTATCCTGGCAAAACCCCACCTATACAAGGAATGCATCTTCTATCCTAAATTCTAAAACCTTGTAAAACATCTTATCTGGGATATTCCCATTGTGATACTGATAGTGCATCGGATTAAACCTAATTTTCACTGTGACTATATTTCCTCAAATCAGTGAAATGCTATACCTTTCTCAGAATGGCTGTAAATTTGAGTCAGATTTCTTTGTTCGTAATATGAATAGCATAATGATCTAACACTTAAGCTACAGAAAAGGAAAGCAGTATTCATTTACTTTCTTTTAGCCTGTTATGAAAGGTTTTACAGTAGAGTTTTCATGGAATTCTTCACATGCTTTTCCAAATAGCAGCCATGAAGAAAAAGACATAAAGATTT